>NC_049256.1:0-305600 GCF_011100685.1 Canis lupus familiaris
CAGGTCCTTATATGTGCATCATGGGACCTGGTTTCTCAGTTCCACATCGCGGCCTTCACCTGGACCTAGTGGGTTAGTCCTCCCACTCTGGGCCTCACCCTGACGTGGTAACTCTGGTCCCCAAGTGGATATCACCAGAAGTGGGTGACTCTGGTCCCCCTCTGGGACTCACCCGGATATGGGGACATGGTCCTCAACTGAGCCTCTAAAGGACCTGATGAATCTACTCCTCACTTATGCCTCGTCTGGACCTTCTGACTCTTTTCCCACCGGGCATCAATGGGACATGGTTACTCTGTTCCCCACCTGGGCCTCACCGTGGACATGATAACTTTGCTCCGCACTTTGGCCTCAACTGGTCCTGATCACTCTGGTCCCCCAACCTAGGCCTCAATCAGGACCTGGTGACTGTGGTCCCCACCTGGGTCTCACCTGGACCTGGGACTCTCGTTCCCACATGAATCACACCTGGACCTGGTGACTGTGGTGTTCTTGTAGACTCACTTTTACCTTGTGACTCCGGTCCCCACTAAGGTCTCACCTGTATCTGGTGACTCTGGCCTGCAGCTTGGCCTCACCTGGACCTGGTGAGTGGGGATGCCACCTGGGCCTCACCCATACCTGGTGACTCCAGTCCCCACAGGGGCCTCTTGGACCTGGTGAATCTTCTCCTTACCTGGTCCTCCCCCAGACCCGGGGACTCTGGTCACCACCTGGGCCTCACCTGGACCTGGTGAATCTGTTCCCCAACTGGGCCTCACCCAGTCCTGTTTGACTTTGTTCCCCACCTGGACCTGATTGCTGTGGACTCTTTCTTGGTCTCACCTGGAACTGGTGACTCTGATCCTATCTGGGCGACACCCAGACTGTTGACTCTGGTCCACACCTGGGCATCCTTGGTACCTGGTGACTCTGTTCCACACCTGAGCCTCACCTGAACATGATTACTCTTGAACCTGTCTGGGCCTCACCCTGACCTGGTGACTCTGGTCCCCATCTGGATGTCACCTGGACCAGGTGATTCTGGTATCCTTCTAACGCCTCAACAATATCTGGTAACTATGGTCCTCAACTGGGCCTCACCTGGACCTAGTGAATATGCTCCATTTGGGCCTCATTTGCACCTGGTGACTCTGGTCCCTACCTGGGCATCATCGGGACATGGTTCCACAGCATGGCCTGCAGGTTGGCCTCACCTGGACCTGGGGAGTGGGGTTGCCACCTGGGCCTCACCCATACCTGGTGACACAGGTCCCCACGTGGGCCTCACGTGGACCTGTTGAATCTTGTCCTTACCTGGTCCTCACCCGGACCTGGTAAGTCTGGTCACCACCTGGAAGTCACCTGGACCTGGTGAATCTGGTCCCCAACTGGGCCTCACCCAGTCCTGGTGAATTTGTTGCCCACCTGACCTAATTGCTGTGGACTCCTTCTTGGCCTCACCTGGAACTTGTGACTTTGATCCTAACTGGACCTCACCCAGATCTGTTGATTCTCTCCTCACCCGTGGACCAATACGACCTGGATACTCTGTTCCACACCTGAGCCTCACCTGGACATGATGACTCTGGATCCCCTCTGGGCCTCACCCTGACATGGTGACTCTGGTCCCCATCTGGATGTCACCTAGACCAGGTGAATCTGGTACCCCTCTAGGCCTCAAGTAGACCTGGTTACTCTGTACCTCAACTGGCCCTCACCGGAACCTAGTGAACATGCTCCACACCTGTGCCTCATCTGGACCTGTTGACTCTGGTTCTACCTGGGCATCATCGGGACATGGTTACTCTATTCCCCACTGGGACTGACCTGATCCTGGTAACTCTGGTCCAGACTTTGGCCTCCTCTGTACCAGGTGACTCTGGCACCACCTGCACCTCACTTTTATCTGGTGACTCTAATACTAAGCATGACCTCACCTGACCTGGTGACTGTGGTTCCCATCAGGACCTCACCTGGACCTCATGTCTATGGTCCCACCTGGGTCTCACCGAGACCTGGTGTCTCTGGTACCGACCTGGGTAGCATCAGGATATGGTTACCCTGTTCACTATCAGTGACCAAGCCGGACCTATTAGCTCTGGTCTTCACATGGGCCACACCTGGACATGGTGACACTGGTTCCCACCCGGGACTCACCTGGACATGGTGAGTCGGATCCCCAACTGGTCATCACCTGTAACTGGTGATTCTGGTTCCCACATGGACATCATGTGGACCTGGTGGCTGCAGTGTTTCTAGCTTCTCATGTACCTCGTGACTCTGATCCCCACCAGAGCCTCACCGGGTCCTGGTGAGTTTGGTTTCACCTGAACCTCACGTGGACCTGGTGATTCTGGTCTGCACCTGAGACTACCCTGGATCTTGTGACTGTGGTCCCCACCTGGGCTTCACCTGGATTTGGGGACTCCGGTCCCCATCTGGGCCTCACCTGGCCCTGTTGACCATGGTTCTCAACTGGGCAAAATTGGGACCCGGTGACTGTGTTCCACAACGGGACCTCACCTGGACCAGTTCACTCTGGTCCCCCTCTGGGTCTCACGTGCCCTAGTGACTGTGAACCCCACTTTGGCCTGACTTGGACCTCCTGACCCTGGTTGCCACCTGCGCCTGAACTCGAACTGTTGACTCTGGTTCTTTCAAGGGCCTCCACTGTACCTGGTGATTCTGGTCCCCACCTGGGGCAAACCAGGACGTGTTGACACTTGTCACCACCGGGGAATCACCTGGACCTGCTTACTGTGTTCCACACCTGGACCTCAAGTAGACCTATTGACCATGGTCCCTAAGCCGGCCTCACATGGACCTGTTGCCTCTGATCCCCACCGGGGACTCACGTGTACCTTGTAACTCTGGTCCTCACCTGGGCCTCATCTGGACCTAGTGTATCTGGTCCCGATCTGGACTTCACCTGGATCTCGTGACTCTGGTCCCCACCTGGACTACCTGGATCTGAGACACTGGTCCCCACCTGGACCTCACCTGGACCTGGTGACTCTGGTCCTCTGTTGGCTTCACCTGGACCTGTTGACTCTTGTCTCCACTTTGACCTAACTCAGAACTGCTGAATCTTGCCCCACCTAGGCCGCACCCAGACCTGGTGACTCTTGTCCCCAGGTATGCCTCAATTCGACCTGATGAATCTGGTCCTCACGTGGGCCTCACATGGACCTGGGACTCAGCTGGATAGTGTGGCTCTGTTTCCCACAAGGGGCTCACCTGATACTGCTGACTGTGGTCTTATTCTATGCCTCACCAGGACCTGGTGATTCTGTTCCACATCTAGGCCTGCATGGCCCTAGTAACTCTGTTCCTCACCCAGGCATCATTGGGACCTGGATACTCTATTCTACCCCTGGGCCTCACTCTGACAAGGGACCTCTGGTCCCATTCTGGGCCTCAAACTAAACTGGTTACTCTGGTTCCCCCTCTGGGGCTCACCCTTACCTGGTGACTCTGGTCACCCCTTTGACTTCTCTTGGGCATGGTGAATCTGGACCTTAGCTGGTCTGCACCTGGATGTGGTGACTGGTCGCCACCGGGGCCTCCACTGGACTTGGTGAATCCTGTTGCCAATTGCGCCTCACCTGGACCTTGTGACTGTGTTCCCACCTGGACCTCACATGGATCTGGTGGCTCTGGTTCCCATATTGGGCTCTCCTGGACCTGGTTCCTGTGGTCTCCATCTGGCCACTCCTGGAACACAATGTCTCTAATCCATATTTGGGCCTATCCTGGATCTATTTTCTCTGGTCCTTACTTGACCTCATTGGGACCTGGATACTCACTTATATACCTGGGCCTCACCTGGACCTGGTGACTGTCGTCCCACCTGGGCCTCACTTGGACGAGGTGCCTGGTTCCCACAGGGATCTCACCTGGACCTGGTGACTCAGGTCCTCATATGGGCATCATGGGACCTGGTTTCTCACTTCCACATCGGGGTCTCACCTGGACCTAGTGATTCTCGTCCCCGTCTAGGCCTCACCCTGACGTGGTGACTCTGGTCTCCAGCTGGATATCACCAGAACCGGGTGACTCTGGTCTCCCTCGGGGACTCACCCGGATCTGGGGACACTGGTCCTCAACTGGGCCTCAACAAGACCTGGTGAATCTACTCCTCACTTAGACCTCGTCTGGACCTTCTGACTCTTTTCCCACCTGGCATCAATGGGACATGGTTACTCTGTTCCCCACCTGCACCTCACCTGGACATGATAACTTTGCTCCGCACTTTGGCCTCAACTGGTCCTGATGACTCTGGTCTCCCACCTAGACCTCAATCTGGACCTGGTGACTGCGGTCCCCACATTGGTCTCACCTGGACTTGGTGACTCTTGTTCCCACATGAACCACACCTGGACCTGGTGACTGTGGTGTTCTTGTAGACTCACATTTACCTGGTGACTCCGGTCCCCATTAGGGCCTCACCTGCAACTCGTAACTCTGGTCCCTACCTGGGTATTATCGGGACATGGTTCCTCTGCATGGCCCGAAGGTTGGCCTCCCCTGGACCTGGTGAGTGGGGTTGCCATCTGGGCCTAACCCATAGCGGTGACACCGGTCCTCACGTGGGCCTCACTTGGACCTGGTGAATCTGGTCCTTACCTGAACCTCACCCGGAACTGGTATCTCTGGTCACCACCTGGGAATCACCTGGACCTGGTGAATCTGGTCCCCATCTGGGCCTCACCCAGTCCTGGTGACTTTGTTCCCCACCAGGACCTCATTGCTGTGAACACTTTCTTGGCCTCACCTGGAACTGGTGACTCTGATCCTATCTGCGCGTCACCCAGATCTGGTGATCTGGTCCTCACCTGGGCATCATTGTTACCTGGTGACTCTGTTCCTTACCTGAGCCTCACCTGGATATGATGACTCTGGAACCTCTCTGGGCCTCTCCCTGACCTGGTGACTCTGGTCCCCATCTGGATGTCACCTGGACCAGGTGATTCTGGTACCCCTCTAGGCATCAACCAGAACTGGTGACTCTGGTCCTCAACTGGGCCTCAACTGGACCTAGTGAATTTGCTCCATCTGGGCCTCATTTGGACCTGGTGACTCTGGTCACTATCTGGGCATCATCGGGACATGGTTCCACTGCATGGTCTGCAGGTCGGCCTCAGCTGGACCTGGTAACTCTGGTCCCTAATGGGAATCATCGGGACACGGTTCCTCTGAATGGCCTGGAGGTTGGCCTCACCTGGACCTGGTGAGTGGGGTTGCCACCTGGGCCTTACCCATGCCTGGTGACACAGGTCCCCACCTGGGCCTCAATTGGACCTGGTGAATCTGGTCCGTACCTGTTCCTCCCCTGGAACTGGTAACTCTGGTCACCACCTGGGAATCACTTGGACATGGTGAATCTGGTCCCCATCTGGGTCTCAACCAGTCCTGGTGAGTTTGTTCCCCACCTGGACCTGATTGCTGTGGACTCCTTCTTGTCCTCACCTGGAACTGGTGACTCTGATCCTACGTGGGCCTCACACAGATCTGGTGACTCTGGTCCTCACCTGTGGACCATTATGACCTGGATACTCTGTTCCACACTTGTGCCTCACCTGGACATGATGACTCTGGATCCCCTCTGGGCCTCACCCTTACATGGTGTCTCTGGTCCCCATCTGGATGTCACTTAAACCAGGTGAATCTGGTACCCCTCTAGGCCTCAACTAGACCTGGGCATTCTGGTCCTCAACTGGGCCTCACCGGGACCAAGTGAATATGCTCCGCACCTGCGCCTCATCTGGACCTGGTGACTCTGGATCTACCTGGGCATCATCGGGACATGGTTACTCTATTCCCCACTGGGACTGACCTGATCCTGGTAACTCTGTTCCTGACTTTGGCCTCTTCTGTCCCAGGTGACTCTGGCTCCACCTGGGCCTCTACTGTAACTGGTGACTCTGATCCTAAGCATGGCCTCACCTGACCTGTTGACTGGGGTTCCTTCGGGACCTCACCTGGACCTCATGTCTCCGGGCCAAACTGGGCCTCACCAGGACCTTGTGTCTCTGGTACCCACCTGGATAGCATCAGGATGCAGTTACACTGTTCACTAACAGTGACCCAGGCGGATCTATTAACTCTGCTCTTCACCTGGGCCACACCTGGACATGGTGATTCTGGTCTGCACCTGAGACTACCCTGGATCTGGTGACTGTGGTCCCCACCTGGGCTTCACCTGGATTTGGGGTCTCCGGTCCCCATCTGGACCTCACCTGGCCCTTTTGACCATGGTCCTCAACTTGGCAAAATTGGGACTCGTTGACTGTGTTCCACAACTGGACCTCTTCTGGACCAGGTGACTCTGGTCCCCCTCTGGATGTCACCGTGCCCTAGTGACTGTGAACCCCACTTTGGCCTGACGTAGACCAGCTGACCCTGGTTGGCACCGGCGCCTGACCTCGAACTGTTGACTCTGGTTCTTTCAATGGCCTCCCCTGTACCTGGGGATCCTGGTGCCCACCTTTGCCTCACCTGGACGTGGTGACTCTTGTCACCACCGAGGACTCACATGGACCTGGTTACTGTGTTCCACACCTGGGCCTCAAATAGATCTGTTGACCATGGTCCCGAAGACGGCTTCACATGGACCAGTTGCCTCTGATCCTCACCGTGGCCTCACGTGTACCTGGTAACTCTGGTCCTCACCTGGGCCCCATCTAGACCTAGTGACACTGGTCCCCACCTGGGCTTCACCTGGATCTGGTGACTCTGGTCCCCACCTGGAATTCACCTGGATCTGTTGACTCTGGTCCCCACCTGGACCTCTCCTGGTCCTGCTGACTCTCTTTCCATCATGGACCTCACCTGGATCTGGTGACTCTGGTCCTCAGTTTGGCCTCACCTAGACCTGGTATCTCTCGTCCCATCTTTGACCTAACTCAGAACTGCTGAATCTTGCCTCACCTTGTCCGCACCCTGACCTGGTGACTCTTGTCCCCAGCTATGCCTCATTTCGACCTGATGAATCTGGTCCTCACGTGGGCCTCACATGGACCTGGGACTCAGCTGGATAGAGTGGCTCTGGTTCCCACAAGGGGCTCACCTGATACTGGTGACAGTGGTCTTATTCTATGCCTCACCAGGACCTAGTGATTCTATTCCCCATCTGGGCCTGCATGGCCCTAGTGACTCTGGTCCTCACCCAGGCATCATGGGGACTTGGATACTCTATTCCACACCTGGGCCTCACTTTGAACAGGGACCTCTGGTCCCATTCTGGGCCTCAAACTAAACTGGTTACTCTGGTTCCACTCTGGGCCTCACCCTTTCCTGGTGACGCTGGTCACCCTTTGGGCTTCACTTGGGCCAGTTTAATCTGGTGCTTAGCTGGTCCGCACTTCGATGTGGTGAATGGTCGCCACCTGGTCCTCACCTGGACTTGTTGAATCCTGTTGCCACCTGCGCCTCACCTGGACCTTGTGACTGTGGACTCAGCTGGACCTCACCTGGATCTGGTGGCTCTGGTTCCCTTATGGGGCTCTCCAGGACCTGGTTCCTGTGGTCTCCATCTGGCCTCACATGGAACACAATGACTCTGATCCATATTTGGGCCTATCGTGGACCTGTTGACTCTGGTCCTTACCTTGGCATCATTGGGACCTGGACACTCTCTTATATACCTGGGCCTGACCTGGACCTGTTGACTGTGGTCCCACCTGGGCCTCACCTGGACGAGGTGACTGGTCCCCATAGGGAACTCACCTGGTTCTGGTGACTCAGGTCCTCTTATGGGCATCATGGGACCTGGTTTTTCAGTTCCACATTGGGGCCTCCCCTGGACCTAGTGATTCTCGTCCCACTCTGAGTCTCACCCTGACATGTTGACTCTGGTCCCCACCTGGATATCGCCAGAACCGGCTGACTCTGGTCCCCCTCTAGGACTCACCCGGAGCTGGGGACACTGGTCTTCACCCGGGCCTCAACAGGACCTGGTGAATCTACTCACTTAGGCCTCGTCTGGACCTTGTGACTCTTTTCCCACCTGGCATCAATGGGACATGGGTAGTCTGTTCCCCACCTGGGCCTCACCTGGACGTGATAACTTTGCTTTACACTTTGGCCCCAACTAGTCCTGATGACTCTGGTCCCCCCACCTAGGCCTCAATCTGGACCTGGTGACTGTGGTCCCCACCTGGGTCTCACCTGGACCTGGTGACTCTCGTTCCCACATACACCACAGCTGGACCTGGTGACTGTGGTTTTCTTGTAGACTCACATTTACCTGGTGACTCCGGTCCCCACTAGGGCCTCACCTGGATCTGGTGACTCTGACCTGCAGGTTGGGGTCACCTGTACCTGGTGAGTGGGGTTGCCACCTGGGCCTCCCCCATACCTGGTGACTCAGGTCCCCACGTGGGCCTCTTGGACCTGGTGAATCTGGTCCTTACCTGGTCCTCTCCCGGACCCGGGGACTCTGGTCACCACCTGGGCCTCACCTGGACCTGGTGAATCTGGTCCCCATCTGCGCCTCACCCAGTCCTGGTGACTTTGTTCCCCACCTGGACCTGATTGCTGTGGACTCTTTCTTGGACTCATCTGGAATTGGTGACTCTGATCCTATCTGTGCGACAACCAGACCTGGTGACTCTGGTCCTCACCTGGGCATCATTGGTACCTGGTGACTCTGTTCCGCACCTGAGACTCACATGGACATGATGACTCTGGAACCCCTCTGGGCCTCACCCTGACCTTGTGACTCTGGTCCCCAACTGGATGTCACCTGGACCAGGTGATTCTGGTACCACTCTAGGCCTCAACCAGATCTGGTGACTCTGGTCCTCAACTAGGCCTCACCTTGACCCAGTGAATATGCTCAATCTGGGCCTCTTTTGGACCTGGTGCCTCTGGTCCCTACCTGAGCATCATCGGGACTTGGCTCCACTGCATGGCCTGCAGGTTGGCCTCACCTGGACCTGGTAACTCTGGTCCCTACCTGGGCATCATCAGGACAGGGTTCCTCTGCATGGCCTGCAGGTTGGCCTCACCTGCCCCTGGTGAGTGGGGTTGCCACCTGGGCCTCACCCATACCTGGTGACTCGAGTCCCCACGTGGGCCTCTTGGACCTGATGAATCTGGTCCTTACCTGGTCCTCTCCCAGTCCCGGGGACTCTGGTCACCACATGGAACTGATTGCTGTGGACACCTTCTTGGCCTCACCTGGAACTGATGACTTTGATCCTATCTGGGCCTCACCCAGATCTGCTGACTCTGGTCCTCACCTGTGGACCATTATTACCTGGATACTCTGTTCCACACCTGAGCCTCACCTGGACATGATGACTCTTAATCCTCTCTGGGCCTCAGCCTGATATGGTGACTCTGGTCCCCATCTGGATGTCACCTAGACCAGGTGAATCTTGTACCCCTCCAGGCCTCAACTAGACCTGGTGACTCTGGTGCTCAACTGGACCTCATCGGGACCGAGTGAAAATGCTCCCCACCTGCGCCTCAATTGGACCTGTTGACTCTGGTTCTACCTAGGCCATCCGGACATGGTTACTCTATTCCCCACTGGGACTAATCTGATCCTGGTAACTCTGGTCCTGACTTTGGCCTCTTCTGTACCAGGTGACTCTGGCTCCACCTGGGCCTCACCTGTAACTGGTGACTCTGATCCTAAGCATGGCCTAACCTGACCTGGTGACTGTGGTTCCCATTGGGATCTCACCTGGACCTCATATCTCCGGTCCCACCTGGGCCTCACCAGGACATAGTGTCTCTGGTACCCACCTGGGTAGCACCAGGATATGGTTACACTGTTCACTAACAGTGACCCAGCCGGACATATTAACTCTGGTCTTCACCTGGGCCACACCTGGACATGGTGACACTCGTTCCCACCTGGGTCTCACCTGGATATGGTGAGTCAGATCCCCACATGGTCCTCACCTGTAACTGGTGATTCTCGTTCCCACATGGACATCATGTGGACTTGGTGGCTGCAGTGTTTCCAGCTTCTCATATACCTCCTGACTCTGGTCCCCACCAGGGCCTCACCGGGACCTGGTGAGTGTGGTTGCCACTTGCACCTCACCTTGACCTGGTGAATCTGGTCTGCACCTGAGACTGCCCTGGATCTGGTGACTGTGGTCCCACATGGGCCTCACCTGGACGAGGAGACTGGTTCCCACAGGGACCTCACCTGGACCTGGTGACTCAGGTCCTCATATGGGCATCATGGGACCTGGTTTCTCAGTTCCACATCGGGGCCTCACCGGGACCTAGAGATTCTCGTCCCGCTCTGGGCCTCACCCTGACGTGGTGACTCTGGTCCCCACCTGGATATCACCAGAACTGGGTGACTCTGGTCCCCCTCTGGGACTCTCCCGGAGCTGGGGACACTGGTCCTCAACTGGGCCTCAACAGGACCTGGTGAATCTACTCCTCACTTGGACCTCGTTTGGACCCGGTGACTCTTTTCCCACCTGGCATCGATGGGACATGGTTACTCTTTTCCCCACCTGGGCCTCACCTGGACATGATAACTTTGGTCCGCACTTTGGCCTCAACTTTCCTGATGACTCTGGTCCCCCCACCTAGGCCTCAATCTGGACCTGGTGACTGTGGTCCCCACCTGGGTCTCACCTGGACCTGGTGACTCTCGTTCTCACATGAACCACACCAGGACCTGGTGACTGTGGTGTTCTTGTAGACTCACATTTACCTGGTGACTCCGGTCCCCTCTAGGGACTCACCTGGATCTGGAGACTCTGGCCTGCAGGTTGGCTTCACCTGGACCTGGTGAGTGGGGTTGCCACCTGGGCCTCACCCATACCTGGTGACTCAGGTCCCCACGTGGGTCTCTTGGACCTGGTGAATCTGGTCCTTACCTGGTCCTCTCCCGGACACGGGGACTCTGGTCACCACCTGGGACTCACCTGGACCTGGTGAATCTGGTCCCCATCTGGGTCTCACCCAGTCCTGGTGATTTGTTCCCCACCTGGACCTGATTGCTGTGGACTCTTTCTTGGCCTCACCTGGAACTGGTGACTCTGATTCAATCTGCGCATCACCCAGACCTGGTGACTCTGGTCCTCACCTGGGCATCGTTGTTACCTGGTGACTCTGTTCCACACCTGAGCCTCACCTGGACATGATCTATGTGGAAAATCTCTGGGCCTCACCCTGACCTTGTGACTTTGGTCCCCATCTGGATGTCACCTGGACCAGGTGATACTGGTACCCCTCTAGGCCTCAACCAGATCTGGAAACTCTGGTCCTCAACTGGGCCTCACCTGGACCTAGTGAATATGGTCCATCTGGGCCTCATTTGGACCTGGTGACTCTGGTCCCTCCCTGGGCATCATCGGGACATGGTTACTCTATTCCTCACTGGGACTGACCTGATCCTGGTAACTCTGGTCCTGACTTTGGCCTCTTCTGTACCAGGTGACTCTGGCTCCACCTGGGCTTCACCTGTACCTGGTGACTCTGATCCTAAGCCTGGCCTCACCTGACCTGGTGACTGGGGAACCCGTCGGGACCTCACCTGGACCTCATGTCTCCGTTCCCACCTGGGCCTCACCAGGACCTTGTGTCTCTGGTACCCACCTGGATAGCATCAGGATATGGTTACACTCTTCACTAACAGTGACCCATCCTGACCTATTAACTCTGCTCTTCACCTGGGCCACACCTGGACTTGGTGATTCTGGTCTGCACCTGAGACTACCCTGGATCTGTTGACTGTGGTCCCCACCTGGGCTTCACCTGGATATTTTGACTCCGGTCACCATCTGGGCCTCACCTGGCCCTGTTTACCACGGTCCTCAACTGGGCAAAATTGGGACTCGGTGACTGTGTTCCACAACTGGACCTCACCTCGACCAGGTTACTCTGGTCCCCCTCTGGGTCTCACCGTGCCCTAGTGACTGTGAACCCCACTTTGGCCTGACTTGGACCTGCTGATCCTTTTTGCCTCCTGCGCCTGCCCATGAACTGTTGACTCTGGTTCTTTCAAGGCCCTCCCCTGTACCTGGTGATCCTGGTCCCCACCTGGGCCTCACCTGGACGTGGTGACTCTTGTCACCACCGGGGACTCACCTGGACCTGCTTACTGTGTTCCATACCTGGGCCTCAAGTAGACCTGTTGACCATTGTCCTCAATCCGGCCTCACATGAACCTGTTGCCTCTGATCAAAACCGGAGCTCACGTGTACCTGGTTACTCTGGTCCTCACCTGGGACTCTTCTGGACCTAGTAAGTCTGGACCCCATCTGGGCTTCACGTTGATCTGGTGATTTTGGTCCCCAACTGGACTTCACCTCATCTGGTGACTCTGGTCCCCACCTGGACCTCTCCGGGACCTGGTGACTCTCTTTCCAACATGGACCTCACCTGGATCTGGTGACTCTGGTCCACACCTGGACCTCTCCTGGACATGGTGACTCTGGTCCTCAGTTTGGCCTCACCTGGACCTGGTGTCTCTCGTCCCCACTTTTACCTAACTCAGAACTGCTGAATCTTGCCCCACCTCGGCTGCACCCAGACCGGGTGACTCTTGTCCCAAGCGATGCCTCAATTCGATCTGATGAACATGGTCCTCACGTGGGCCTCACATGGACCTCGGACTCTGCTGGATAGAGTGGCTCTGGTTCCCACAAGTGGCTCACCTGATACTGCTGACTGTGGTCTTATTCTATGCCTCACCAAGACCTAGTGATTCTGTTCCCCATCTTGGCCTGCATGGCCCTAGTGACTCTGGTCCTCACCCAGGCATCATTGGGACCTGGATACTCTATTCCACACCTGGGACTCACTCTGACCACTGACCTCTGGTCCCATTCTGGGCCTCAAACTAAAGTGGTTACTCTGGTTCCCCCTCTGGGCCTCACCCTTACATGTTGACTCTGGTCACCCCTTGGGATTCACTTGGGCCTGTTTAATCTGGTGCTTAGCTGGTCCTCACCTGGATCTGGTGACTGGTGGCCACCTGGGCCTCACCTGGACCTGGTGAATCCTGTTGCCACCTGCGCCTCACTTGGACCTTTTGACTGCTGTCCTACCTGGACCTCACCTGGATTGGTGGCTCTGGTTCCTATATGGGGCTCTCCTTGACCTGGTTCCTGTTGTCTCCATCAGGCATCACTTGGAAAACAATGACTCTGATCCATATTTGGGCCTATCCTGGATCTGTTGACTCTGGTCCTTACCTGGGCATGTTTCTGAGCTGGATACTCTCTTATATAACTGGGCGTCACCTGGACCTGGTGACTGTGGTCCCACATGGCCCTCACCGGGACGAGGTGACTCGTTCCCACAGGGACCTCACCTGGACCTGGTGACTCAGGTCCTCATATGGGCATCATGAGACCTGGTTTCTCAGTTCCACATCGCGGCCTCACTTGGACATAGTGATTCTCGTCCCCCTCTGGGCCTCACCCTGATGTGGCGACTCTGGTCTCCACCTGGATATCACCAGAACCGGGTGACTCTGTTCCCCCTCTGGGACTCACCCAGAGCTGGGGACATTGGTCCTCAACTGGGCCTCAACAGGACTGGTGAATCTACTCCTCACTTAGGCCTCGTCTGGACGTTGTGACTCTTTTCCCACCTGGCATCAATGGGACATGGTTACTCTGTTCCCCACATGGTCCTCACCTGGACGTGATAACTTTGCTCCACACTTTGGCCTCAACTGCTCCTGATGACTCTGGCTCCCCACCTAGGCCTCAATCTGGTCCTGGTGACTGTGGTCCCCACCTGGGTCTCACCTGGACCTGGTGACTCTCGTTCCCACATGAATCACACCTGGACCTGGTGACGGTGGTGTTCTTGTAGACTCACTTTTACCTGGTGACTCCGGTCCCCACTAAGGTCTCACCTGTATCTGGTGAATCTGGCCTGCAGCTTGGCCTCACCTGGACCTGGTGAGTGGGGTTGCCACCTGGGCCTCACCCATACCTGGTGACTCCAGTCCCCACAGGGGCCTCTTGGACCTGGTGAATCTTCTCCTTACCTGGTACTCCCCCAGACCCGGGGACTCTGGTCACCACCTGGGCCTCACCTGGACCTGGTGAATCTGTTCCCCAACTGGGCCTCACCCAGTCCTGTTGACTTTGTTCCCCACCTGGACCTGATTGCTGTGGACTCTTTCTTGGCCTCACCTGGAACTGGTGACTCTGATCCTATCTGGGCGACACCCAGACCTGGTGACTCTGGTCATCACCTGGGCATCCTTGGTACCTGGTGACTCTGTTCCACACCTGAGCCTCACCTGAACATGATTACTCTTGAACCTGTCTGGGCCTCACCCTGACGTGGTGACTCTGGTCCCCATCCTGATGTCACCTGGACCAGGTGATTCTGGTATCCTTCTACGCCTCAACAATATCTGGTAACTATGGTCCTCAACTGGGCCTCACCTGGACCTAGTGAATTTGCTCCATCTGGGCCTCATTTGCACCTGGTAACTCTGGTCCCTACCTGGGCATCATCGGGACATGGTTCCACAGCATGGCCTGAAGGTTGGCCTCACCTGGACTTGGGGAGTGGGGTTGCCACCTGGGCCTCACACATACCTGGTGACACAGGTCCCCACGTGGGCCTCACGTGGACCTGTTGAATTTTGGCCTTACCTGGTCCTCACCCGGTACTGGTAAGTCTGGTCACCACCTGGAAGTCACCTGGACCTGCTGAATCTGGTCCCCAACTGGGCCTCACCCAACCTGGTGAATTTGTTGCCCACCTGGACCTGATTGCTGTGGACTCCTTCTTGGCCTCACCTGGAACTTGTGACTTTGATCCTAACTGGGCCTCACCCAGATCTGGTGACTCTGGTCCTCACCTGAGGACCATTATGATCTGGATACTCGGTTCGTCACCTGAGCCTCACCTGGACATGATGACTCTTAATCCCCTCTGGGCCTCAGCCTGACATGGTGACTCTGGTCCCCATCTGGATGTCACCTAGACAAGGTGAATCTGGTACCACTCTAGAATCAATCGAATTGAAAACAATCGAATCGAAAAGAATCGAATCAAAAAAAGTCGAATCGAAACGAAAACAATCAAATCGAATCGAATCTAAAAGAATCGTATTGAATTGAATCGAGTCGAAAACACTCGAATCAAAAACACTCGAATCGAATTGAATCAAATCGAAAAGAATCTAATAGAAACCACTCGAACAGAATCAAATCGAAATGATTCAAAATGAATCGAATAGAATAGAATCGAAAAAAATCGAATAGAATCGAAACGAATCGAAACGAAATGAATCGAAGAGAATCGATTAGATTCGAAATGAAAAGAATCGATTTGAATCGAATCGAAAAGAATCAAATCAAATCGAATCGAAAGAATTGAATCAAATCGAAAAGAATCAAATCGAATCGAAAAGAATCGAACTGAATGGAATCAAATCGAAAAGAATCGAATCGAATCGAAAAGAATCGAATCAAATTTAATGGAATCGAAAAGAATCGAATTGAATCGAAAAGAATCGAAATGAAACAAATCAGATCAAATGGAAAAGCATCAAATCGAATTGAAAAGAATCGAATCGAATCGAAAAGATTCGAATCAAAAAGACTCGAATCGAAAAAAATCGAATTGAGAAGAATCGAATCGAATCGAAAAGACTCGAATCGAATTAAAAATATCAAATCGAATCGAATCGAAAAGAATCGAATTGAAAAGACTCGAATTGAAACGAATCGATTAGAAACGAAAAGAATCGAATCGAATCGAATCGAATCGAATTGAAAGAATCGAATTGAATAGAAAAAAATCGAATAGAAAAGAATCGAACCGAAAAGAAAAGAATCAAATTGAATCAGTCGATTAAATTCTAGTCGAATCGAATCAAAAAGCATGAAATCGAGTCGAATCGAATCGAAAAGAATCGAATCGAATCGAAAAGAATCGAATTGTATCTAATCAAAAAGAATCGAATCGTATCGACTCGAATCGAAAAGAATCCAATTGCATCATCGAATGGAAACTAATCGAATTGAATAGAATCGAAAAGAATCGAATCGAATCAAATCGAATCGAAATGAAAAGAATCGAATCGATTCAAATAGAAAAGAATCAAATCGAAAAGAATCAAATCGACACGAAAAGAATCGAATCGAATCAAAAAGTATCGAATTGATTCGAAAACATTCGAATCGAAAAGAATCGAATTGAAATGAATCCGATCGAAATGAAAAGAATCTACTCGATTCGAATCCAAAAGAATCGAATCCAAGAGAATCGAATCGAATCCAAAAGAATCGAATTGAATCGAATCAGAAGAAATGAATTGAATTGAATCAAAAAGGAACTAATCGAATCAAATCGAAAAAACTCGAATAGAATCAAATCGAATCAAAAAGAATCGAATAGATTCGAATAAAAAAGAATCGAATTGAGGGATCTCTGGGTGGCGCAGCGGTTTAGCGCCTGCCTTTGGCCCAGGGCACGTTCCTGGAATCACGGGATCGAATCCCATATCGGGCTCCCGGTGCATGGAGCCTGCTTCTCCCTCTGCCTGTGTCTCTGCCTCTCTGTCTCTCTCTGTGACTATCATAAAAAAAAGAATCGAATTGAATCGCTTTGAAAAAAATCATAAAGAATCAAATCAAAAGAATCGAATTCCATGTAACGAAAAGATTCGAATTGAAAAGAATGGAATCTAAACAAAAGAATCGAATCGAATCGACATGAATCAAAAAGAATCGAATCAAAACGAATCGAAAAGAAACAAATCAAGTAGAATCTAAAAGAATCGAATCGAATCAAATCGAAAAAATTCGAATAGAATTGAATCGAAAAGAATCAAAACGAATCGAACCGAAGAGAATCGATTCGAATCAAAATAAAAAGTATCGTATCAAATCGAATCGAAAAGAATCATATCAAATAGAATCGAAAGAATGGAATCAAATCTAAAACAATCGAATCGAATCGAAAAGAATCGGATTGAATGGAATCGAATCGAAAAGAATACAATAGAATCGAAAGAAATCGAATAGAATCAAATCAAATCAAAAAGAATCGAATTGAATTGATCCTAACCAAAATAAGCGAAATGAATCGACTCGAACCGAAAAAAATCAAATCGAAAAGAATCTAATCTCAACGAAAATAATCGAAATGAATAGAATCGAATTGAATCAAATCGAAAAGAATCGAATGGAATCCAATCGAAAAGAATCAAATTGATTCGAATCGAAACAAATTGAATCCAATCGAAAAGAATCTAATTGAATCGAATCGAAAAGAATCGAATTCAATCAAAACGAATCGATTCGAATGGAATAGAAAAGAATAGAATAGAATGGAAAAGAATCAAATCGAATCGAAAAGAATCGAATCGAAAAGAATTGAATCGAATCGAAAACAAAGGAATCGAACCGAATCAAAAAGAAAACAATCGAATCGAATCAAATACAAAAGAATCGCTTTGAATAGCATAGAATTGAAAAGAATCGAATCAATCGATCATCGGGACATGGTTCCTCTGCGTGGCCTGCAAGTTGTCCTCACCTGGACCTGGTCAGTGGGGTTGCCACCTGGGCCTCACCTATGCCTGGTGACATATGTCCCCACGTGGGCCTCACTTGGACCTGGTGAATCTTGTCCTTACCTGGTCCTTACCCGGAACTGGTAAGTCTGGTCACCACCTGGATATCACCTCGACCTTGTGTATCTGGTCCCCATCTAGGCCTCACCCAGTCCTGGTGACTTTGTTCCCCACCTGGACCTGATTTCTATAGAATCCTTCTTGGCCTCACCTGGAACTGGTGACTCTGGTCCCCACCTGGACCTCTCCCGGACCTGGTGACTTTCTTTCAAACATGGACCTCACATGGATCTGGTGACTCTGGTACACAGTTTGGCCTCACCTGGAACTGGCGTCTCTCGTCCCCACTTTGACCTAACTCAGAACTGCTGAATCTAGCCCAACTTAGGCTGCACCCAGACCTGGTGACTCTTGTCCCCAGCTATACCTCAATTCGACCTGATGAATCTGGTCCTCACGTGGGCCTCACATGGACCTGGCACTCAGCTGGACCTGGGACTCAGCTGGATAGAGTGGCTCTGGTTCCCACAAGGGGCTCACCTGATACTGCTGACTGTGGTCTTATTCTATGCCACACCAGGACCTAGTACTTCTGTTCCCCAACTGGGCCTGCATGGCCCTAGTGCCTCTGGTCCTCACCCAGGCATCATTGGATGATGGACCCAAAGATCCTCACCCTGGATACTCTATTCCACACCTGTGCCTCACTTTGAACAGGGACTTCTGGTCCCATTCTGGGCCTCAAACTAAATTGGTTACTCTGGTTCCCCTCTGGGCCTCACCCTTACCTGGTGACTCTGGTCACCCCTTGGGCTTTAATAGGGCCTGGTGAATCTGGTCCTTAGCTGGTCTGCACCTAGATCTGGTGACTGGTCGCCACTTGGGCCTCACCTGGGCTTGGTGAATCCTGTTGCCACCTGCGCATCACCTGGACCTTGTGACTGTGGTCCCACCTGGACCTCACCTGGTTCTGGTGGCTCTGGTTCCCATATGGGGCTCTCCTGCACCTGGTTCCTGTGGGCTCCAACTGACCTCACCTGGAACACAATGACTATGAACAATATTTGGGCCTCTCCTGGACCTGTTGACTCTGGTCCTTACCTGGGCATCATTGGGACCTCGATACTCTCTTATATACCTAGGCCTCACCTGGACCTGGTGACTGTGGTCCCACCTGGGCCTCACCTGGACGAGGTGACTGGTTCCCACAGGGACCTCACCTGGACCTGGTGACTCAGGTCCTCATATGGGCATCATGGGACCTGGTTTCTCAGTTCCACATCGGGGCCTCACCTGGACCTAGAGATTCTCGTCCCCCTCTGGGCCTCACCCTGACGTGGTGACCCTGGTCCCCACCTGGATATCACCAAAACCGTGTGACTCTGGTCCCCCTCTGGGACTCACCCGGAGCTGGGGACACTGGTCCTCAACTGGGCCTCAACAAGACCTGGTGAATCTACTCCTCACTCAGGCCTCGTCTGGACCTGTGACTCTTTTCCCACCTGGCATCAATGGGGCATGGTTACACTGTTCCCCACCTGGGCCTCACCTGGACATGATAACTTTGCTCCACTCTTTGGCCTCAACTGGTCTTGATGACTCTTGTCCCACCACCTAGGCCTCAATCTGGACCTGCTGACTGTGGTCCCCACCTGGGTCTCACCTGGACATGGTGACTCTCGTTCCCACATGAACCACACCTGGACCTGGTGAATGTGGTGTTCTTGTAGACTCACATTTACCTGGTGACTCCGGTCCCCACTAGGACCTCACGTGGATCTGGTGACTCTGGCTTGCAGGTTGGCCTCACCTGGACCTGGTTAGTGCGGTTGCCACCTGGGCCTAACCCATACCTGGTGACTCAGGTCCGCACGTGGGTATCTTGGACCTGTTGACTCTGGTCCTTACCTGGGCATCATTGGGACCTCTATACTCCCTTATATACCTGGGCCTCACCTGAACCCGGTGACTGTGTTCCACAACTGGACCTCACCTGGTCCAAGTGACTCTGGTCCCCCTCTGTGTCTCACCGTGCCCTAGTGACTGTGAACCCCACTTTGGCCTTACTTGGACCTGCTGACCCTGGTTGCCACCTGCGCCTGACCTCGAACTGTTGATTCTGGTTCTTTCAAGGGTCTCCCCGGGACCTGATGATCCTGGTCCCCACCTTGGCCTCACCTGGACGTGGTCACTCCTGTCACCACTGGGGACTCACCTGGACCTGCTTATTGTGTTCCACCCTGGGCCTCAAGTAGATCTGTTGACCATGGTCCCCAAGCCGGCCTCACATGGACCTGTGGCCTCTGATCCCCACCAGGGCCTCTCGTGTACCTGATAACTCTGGTCCTCACCTGGGCCTCATCTGGATCTAGTGACTCTGATCCCCAACTGGGTTTCACCTGGATCTGGTGACTCTGGTCCCCACCTGGACCTATCCTGGACCTGGTGACTCTCATTCCAACATGGACCTCAACTGGATATGGTGACTCTGGTCCTCAGTTTGGCCTCACCTGGACCTGGCGTCTCTCGTCCCCACTTTGACCTAATTCAGAACTGCTGAATCTTGCCCCACCTAGGCCGCACCCAGTCCTGGTGACTCTTGTCCCCAGCTATTCCTCATTTCGACCTGATAAATATGTTACTCACGTGGGCCTCCCATGGACCTGGGACTCAGCTGGATAGAGTGGCTCTGGTTTCCACAAGGGGCTCACCTGATACTGCTGACTGTGGTCTTATTCTAGGACTCATCAGGACCTAGTGATTCTGTTCCCCATCAGGGCCTGCATGGGCCTAGTGACTCTGGTACTCACTCAGCCATCATTGGGACCTGGATACTCTATTCCACACCTGGGCCTCACTTTGACCAGGGACCTCTGGTCCAATTCGGGGCCTCAAACTAAACTGGTTACTCTGGTTCCCCCTCTGGGCCTAACCCTTACCTGGTGACTCTGGTCACCCCTTGGGCTTCACTTGGGCCTGGTGAATCTGGTCCTTAGCTGGTCCGCACCTGGATGTGGTGACTATTCGTCACCTGGTCCTCACCTGGACTTGGTGAATTCTGTTGCCGCCTGCGCCTCACCAGGACCTTGTGACTGTGGTCCTACCTGGACCTCACCTGGATCTGGTGGCTCTGGTTCCCATATGGGGGTATCCTGGACCTGGTTCCTGTGGTCTCCATCTGGCCTCACCTGAAAAACAATGACTCTGATCCATATTTGAACCTCTACTGGACCTGTTGACTCTGGTCCTTACCTGGGCATGTTTCTGAGCTGGATACTCTCTTATATAACTGGGCGTCACCTGGACCTGGTGACTGTGGTCCCCCCTGGCCCTCACCGGGACGAGGTGACTCGTTCCCACAGGGACCTCACCTGGACCTGGTGACTCAGGTCCTCATATGGGCATCATGAGACCTGGTTTCTCAGTTCCACATCGCGGCCTCACTTGGACATAGTGATTCTCGTCCCCCTCTGGGCCTCACCCTGATGTGGCGACTCTGGTCTGTACCTGGATATCACCAGAACCGGGTGACTCTGTTCCCCCTCTGGGACTCACCCAGAGCTGGGGACATTGGTCCTCAACTGGGCCTCAACAGGACTGGTGAATCTACTCCTCACTTAGGCCTCGTCTGGACGTTGTGACTCTTTTCCCACCTGGCATCAATGGGACATGGTTACTCTGTTCCCCACATGGTCCTCACCTGGACGTGATAACTTTGCTCCACACTTTGGCCTCAACTGCTCCTGATGACTCTGGCTCCCCACCTAGGCCTCAATCTGGTCCTGGTGACTGTGGTCCCCACCTGGGTCTCACCTGGACCTGGTGACTCTCGTTCCCACATGAATCACACCTGGACCTGGTGACGGTGGTGTTCTTGTAGACTCACTTTTACCTGGTGACTCCGGTCCCCACTAAGGTCTCACCTGTATCTGGTGAATCTGGCCTGCAGCTTGGCCTCACCTGGACCTGGTGAGTGGGGTTGCCACCTGGGCCTCACCCATACCTGGTGACTCCAGTCCCCACAGGGGCCTCTTGGACCTGGTGAATCTTCTCCTTACCTGGTCCTCCCCCAGACCCGGGGACTCTGGTCACCACCTGGGGCTCACCTGGACCTGGTGAATCTGTTCCCCAACTGGGCCTCACCCAGTCCTGTTGACTTTGTTCCCCACCTGGACCTGATTGCTGTGGACTCTTTCTTGGCCTCACCTGGAACTGGTGACTCTGATCCTATCTGGGCGACACCCAGACCTGGTGACTCTGGTCATCACCTGGGCATCCTTGGTACCTGGTGACTCTGTTCCACACCTGAGCCTCACCTGAACATGATTACTCTTGAACCTGTCTAGGCCTCACCCTGACGTGGTGACTCTGGTCCCCATCCTGATGTCACCTGAACCAGGTGATTCTGGTATCCTTCTACGCCTCAACAATATCTGGTAACTATGGTCCTCAACTGGGCCTCACCTGGACCTAGTGAATTTGCTCCATCTGGGCCTCATTTGCACCTGGTAACTCTGGTCCCTACCTGGGCATCATCGGGACATGGTTCCACAGCATGGCCTGAAGGTTGGCCTCACCTGGACTTGGGGAGTGGGGTTGCCACCTGGGCCTCACACATACCTGGTGACACAGGTCCCCACGTGGGCCTCACGTGGACCTGTTGAATCTTGGCCTTACCTGGTCCTCACCCGGTACTGGTAAGTCTGGTCACCACCTGGAAGTCACCTGGACCTGCTGAATCTGGTCCCCATCTGGGCCTCACCCAACCTGGTGAATTTGTTGCCCACCTGGACCTGATTGCTGTGGACTCCTTCTTGGCCTCACCTGGAACTTGTGACTTTGATCCTAACTGGGCCTCACCCAGATCTGGTGACTCTGGTCCTCACCTGAGGACCATTATGATCTGGATACTCGGTTCGTCACCTGAGCCTCACCTGGACATGATGACTCTTAATCCCCTCTGGGCCTCAGCCTGACATGGTGACTCTGGTCCCCATCTGGATGTCACCTAGACAAGGTGAATCTGGTACCACTCTAGAATCAATCGAATTGAAAACAATCGAATCGAAAAGAATCGAATCAAAAAAAGTCGAATCGAAACGAAAACAATCAAATCGAATCGAATCTAAAAGAATCGTATTGAATTGAATCGAGTCGAAAACACTCGAATCAAAAAGACTCGAATCGAATTGAATCAAATCGAAAAGAATCTAATAGAAACCACTCGAACAGAATCAAATCGAAATGATTCAAAATGAATCGAATAGAATAGAATCGAAAAAAATCGAATAGAATCGAAACGAATCGAAACGAAATGAATCGAATAGAATCGATTAGATTCGAAATGAAAAGAATCGATTTGAATCGAATAGAAAAGAATCAAATCAAATCGAATCGAAAGAATTGAATCAAATCGAAAAGAATCCAATCGAATCGAAAAGAATCGAACTGAATGGAATCAAATCGAAAAGAATCGAATCGAATCGAAAAGAATCGAATCAAATTTAATGGAATCGAAAAGAATCGAATTGAATCGAAAAGAATCGAAATGAAACAAATCAGATCAAATGGAAAAGCATCAAATCGAATTGAAAAGAATCGAATCGAATCGAAAAGATTCGAATCAAAAAGACTCGAATCGAAAAAAATCGAATTGAGAAGAATCGAATCGAATCGAAAAGACTCGAATCGAATTAAAAATATCAAATCGAATCGAATCGAAAAGAATCGAATTGAAAAGACTCGAATTGAAACGAATCGATTAGAAACGAAAAGAATCGAATCGAATCGAATCGAATTGAAAGAATCGAATTGAATAGAAAAAAATCGAATAGAAAAGAATCCAACCGAAAAGAAAAGAATCAAATTGAATCAGTCGATTAAATTGTAGTCGAATCGAATCAAAAAGCATGAAATCGAGTCGAATCGAATCGAAAAGAATCGAATCGAATCGAAAAGAATCCAATTGCATCATCGAATGGAAACTAATCGAATTGAATAGAATAGAAAAGAATCGAATCGAATCAAATCGAAAACAATCAAATTGAATTGATCAAAAATAATCGAATTGAATCAAATCGAATCGAAATGAAAAGAATCGAATCGATTCAAATAGAAAAGAATCGAATCGAAAAGAATCAAATCGACACGAAAAGAATCGAATCGAATCAAAAAGTATCGAATTGATTCAAAAACATTCGAATCGAAAAGAATCGAATTGAAATGAATCCGATCGAAATGAAAAGAATCTATTGGATTCGAATCCAAAAGAATCGAATCCAAAAGAATCGAATCGAATCCAAAAGAATCGAATTGATTTGAATCAAAAGAAATGAATTGAATTGAATCAAAAAGGAACTAATCGAATCAAAACGAAAAATAGTGAATAGAATCAAATCGAATCAAAAAGAATCGAATAGATTCGAATAAAAAAGAATCGAATTGAGGGATCCCTGGGTGGCGCAGCGGTTTAGCGCCTGCCTTTGCCCAGGGCGCGTTCCTGGAGACCCGGGATCGAATCCCACATCGGGCACCCGGTTCATGGAGCCTGGTACTCACTCTGCCTGTGTCTCTGCCTCTCTCTCTCTCTGTGACTATCATAAAAAAAGAATCGAATTGAATCGCGTTGAAAAAAATCATAAAGAATCAAACTAAAAGAATCGAATTCCATGTAACGAAAAGATTCGAATTGAAAAGAATCGAATCGAAACAAAAGAATAAAAAAAATAAAAAAAAATAAAAAAAAGAAACAAAAGAATCGAATCCAATCGACATGAATCAAAAAGAATCGAATCAAAACGAATCGAAAAGAAACAAATCAAGTAGAATCTAAAAGAATCGAATCGAATCGAATCAAATCGAAAAAATTCGAATAGAATTGAATCGAAAAGAATCAAAACGAATCGAACCGAAGAGAATCGATTCGAATCAAAATAAAAAGTATCGTATCAAATCGAATCGAAAAGAATCATATCAAATAGAATCGAAAGAATGGAATCAAATCTTAAACAATCGAATCGAATCGAAAAGAATCGAATTGAACGGAATGGAATCGAAAAGAATACAATAGAATCGAAAGAAATCGAATAGAATCAAATCAAATCAAAAAGAATCGAATTGAATTGATCGTAACCAAAATAAGCGAAATGAATCGACTCGAACCGAAAAAAATCAAATCGAAAAGAATCTAATCTCAACGAAAATCATCGAAATGAATAGAATCGAAAAGAATCGAATTGAATCAAATCGAAAAGAATCGAATGGAATCCAATCGAAAAGAATCAAATTGATTCGAATCGAAACAAATTGAATCCAATCGAAAAGAATCTAATTGAATCGAATCGAAAAGAATCGAATTCAATCAAAACGAATCGATTCGAATGGAATACAAAAGAATAGAATAGAATAGAATCGAAAAGAATCAAATCGAATCGAAAAGAATCGAATCGAAAAGAATTGAATCGAATCGAAAAGAAACGAATCGAACCGAATCAAAAAGAAAACAATCGAATCGAATCAAATACAAAAGAATCGCTTTGAATAGCATAGAATTGAAAAGAATCGAATCAATCGAATTGAAAACAATCGAATCGAAAAGAATCGAATCAAAAAAAGTCGAATAGAAACGAAAACAATCGAATCGAATCGAATCTAAAAGAATCGTATTGAATTGCATCGAGTCGAAAAGACTCGAATCAAAAAGACTCGAATCGAATTGAATCAAATCGAAAAGAATCTAATAGAAACCACTCGAACAGAATCAAATCGAAATGATTCAAAATGAATCGAATAGAATAGAATCGAAAAAAATCGAATAGAATCCAAACGAATCGAAACGAATCGAAGAGAATCGATTAGAATCGAAATGAAAAGAATCGTATTGAATCGAATCGAAAAGAATCAAATCAAATCGAATCCAAAGAATTGAATCAAATCGAAAAGAATCCAATCGAATCGAAAAGAATCGAACTGAATGGAATCAAATCGAAAAGAATCTAATCGAATCGAAAAGAATCGAATCAAATTTAATGGAATCGAAAAGAATCGAATTGAATCGAAAAGAATCGAAATGAAACAAATCAGATCAAATGGAAAAGCATCAAATCGGAGTGAAAAGAATCGACTCGAATCGAAATGAATCGAATCAAAAAGACTCGAATCGAAAAGAGTTGAATTGAAAAGAATCGAATCGAATCGAAAAGACTCGAATCAAATTAAAAATATCAAATCGAACCGAATCGAAAAGCATCAAATTGAAAAGACTCGAATTGAAACGAATCGATTTGAAACGAAAAGAATTGAATCGAATCGAATCGAATCGAATCGAATTGAATTGAAAGAATCGAATTAAATAGAAAAAATCGCATAGAAAAGAATCCAACCGAAAAGAAAAGAATCAAATTGAATCAGTCGATTAAATTCTGGTCGCATCGAATCAAAAAGCATGAAATCGAGTCGAATCGAATCGAAAAGAATCGAATCGAATCAAAAAGAATCCAATTGCATCATCGAATTGAAAATAATCGAATTAAATAAAATAGAAAAGAATCGAATCGAATCAAATCGAAAACAATGAAATTGAATTGATCGAAAAGAATCGAATTGAATAAAATTGAATCGAAATGAAAAGAATCGAATCGATTCAAATAGAAAAGAATCGAATCGAAAAGAATCAAATCGACACGAAAAGAATCGAATCGAATCAAAAAGTATCGAATTGATTCGAAAACTTTCGAATCGAAAAGAATCGAATTGAAATGAATCCGATCGAAATGAAAAGAATCTACTCGATTCGAATCCAAAAGAATCGAATCCAAGAGAATCGAATCGAATCCAAAAGAATCGAATTGAATCGAATCAGAAGAAATGAATTGAATTGAATCAAAAAGGAACTAATCGAATCAAATCGAAAAAAACGAATAGAATCAAATCGAATCAAAAAGAATCGAATAGATTCGAATAAAAAACAATGGAATTGAGGGATCTCTGGGTGGCGCAGTGGTTTAGCGCCTGCCTTTGGCCCAGGGCACGTTCCTGGAATCACGGGATCGAATCCCACATCGGGCTCCCGGTGCATGGAGCCTGCTTCTCCCTCTGCCTGTGTCTCTGCCTCTCTGTCTCTCTCTGTGACTATCATAAAAAAAGAATCGAATTGAATCGCTTTGAAAAAAATCATAAAGAATCAAATCGAAAAGAATCGAATTCCATGTAACGAAAAGATTCGAATTGAAAACAATCGAATCGAAACAAAAGAATCGAATCGAATCGACATGAATCAAAAAGAATCGAATCAAAACGAATCGAAAAGAAACAAATCAAGTAGAATCCAAAAGAATCGAATCGAATCAAATCGAAAAAATTCGAATAGAATTGAATCGAAAAGAATCAAAACGAATCGAACCGAAGAGAATCGACTCGAATCAAAATAAAAAGTATCGTATCAAATCGAATCGAAAAGAATCATATCAAATAGAATCGAAAGAATGGAATCAAATCTAAAACAATCGAATCGAATCGAAAAGAATCGAATTGAACGGAATGGAAAAGAAAAGAATACAATAGAATAGAATCGAAAGAAATCGAATAGAATCAAATCAAATCAAAAAGAATCGAATTGAATTGATCCTAACCAAAATAAGCGAAATGAATCGACTCCAACCGAAAAAATCAAATCGAAAAGAATCTAATCTCAACGAAAATAATCGAAATGAATAGAATCGAAAAGAATCGAATTGAATCAAATCGAAAAGAATCGAATGGAATCCAATCGAAAAGAATCAAATTGATTCGAATCGAAACAAATTGAATCCAATCGAAAAGAATCTAATTGAATCGAATCGAAAAGAATCGAATTCAATCAAAACGAATCGATTCGAATGGAATACAAAAGAATAGAATAGAATCAAAAAGAATCAAATCGAATCGAAAAGAATCGAATCGAAAAGAATTGAATCGAATCGAAAAGAAACGAATCGAACCGAATCAAAAAGAAAACAATCGAATCGAATCAAATACAAAAGAATCGCTTTGAATAGCATAGAATTGAAAAGAATCGAATCCATCGAATAGAAAACAATCGAATCGAAAAGAATCGAATCAAAAAAAGTCGAATCGAAACGAAAACAGTCGAATCGAATCGAATCTAAAAGAATCGTATTGAATTGCATCGAGTCGAAAAGACTCGAATCAAAAAGACTCGAATCGAATTGAATCAAATCGAAAAGAATCTAATAGAAACCACTCGAACAGAATCAAATCGAAATGATTCAAAATGAATCGAATAGAATAGAATCGAAAAAAATCGAATAGAATCGAAACGAATCGAAAAGAATCGAAGAGAATCGATTAGAATCGAAATGAAAAGAATCGTATTGAATCGAATCGAAAAGAATCAAATCAAATCGAATCCAAAAAATTGAATCAAATCAAAAAGAATCCAATCGAATCGAAAAGAATCGAACTGAATGGAATCAAATCGAAAAGAATCTAATCGAATCGAAAAGAATCGAATCAAATTTAATGGAATCGAAAAGAATCGAATTGAATCGAAAAGAATCGAAAAGAAACAAATCAGATCAAATGGAAAAGCATCAAATCGGATTGAAAAGAATCGAATCGAATCGAAATGAATCGAATCAAAAAGACTCGAATCGAAAAGAATCGAATTGAAAAGAATCGAATCGAATCGAAAAGACTCGAATCAAATTAAAAATATCAAATCGAACCGAATCGAAAAGCATCAAAGTGAAAAGACTCGAATTGAAACGAATCGATTTGAAACGAAAAGAATTGAATCGAATCGAATCGAATTGAATTGAAAGAATAGAATTGAATAGAAAAAAATCGAATAGAAAAGAATCCAACCGAAAAGAAAAGAATCAAATTGAATCAGTCGATTAAATTCTAGTCGAATCGAATCAAAAAGCATGAAATCGAGTCGAATCGAATCGAAAAGAATCGAATCGAATCGAAAAGAATCCAATTGCTTCATCGAATGGAAAATAATCGAATTGAATAGAATAGAAAAGAATCGAATCGAATCAAATCGAAAACAATCAAATTGAATTGATCGAAAAGAATCGAATTGAATCAAATCGAATCGAAATGAAAAGAATCGAATCGATTCAAATAGAAAAGAATCGAATCGAAAAGAATCAAATCGACACGAAAAGAATCGAATCGAAACAAAAAGTATCGAATTGATTCGAAAACATTCGAATCGAAAAGAATCGAATTGAAATGAATCCGATCGAAATGAAAAGAATCTACTCGATTCGAATCCAAAAGAATCGAATCCAAAAGAATCGAATCGAATCCAAAAGAATCGAATTGATTTGAATCAAAAGAAATGAATTGAATTGAATCAAAAAGGAACTAATCGAATCAAATCGAAAAAAATCGAATAGAATCAAATCGAATCAAAAAGAATCGAATAGATTCGAATAAAAAAGAATCGAATTGAGGGATCCCTGGGTGGCGCAGCGGTTTAGCGCCTGCCTTTGGCCCAGGGCGCGTTCCTGGAGACCCGGGATCGAATCCCACATCGGGCACCCGGTGCATGGAGCCTGCTACTCCCTCTGCCTGTGTCTCTGCCTCTCTCTCTCTGTGATTATCAAAAAAAAGAATCGAATTGAATCGCGTTGAAAAAAATCATAAAGAATCAAACGAAAAGAATCGAATTCCATGTAACGAAAAGATTCGAATTGAAAAAAATCGAATCGAAACAAAGAATAAAAAAAAATAAAAAAAAATAAAAAAAGAAACAAAAGAATCGAATCGAATCGAGATGAATCAAAAAGAATCGAATCAAAACAAATCGAAAAGAAACAAATCAAGTAGAATCTAAAAGAATCGAATCGAATCAAATCGAAAAAATTCGAATAGAATTTAATCGAAAAGAATCAAAACGAATCGAACCGAAGAGAATCGATTCGAATCAAAATAAAAAGTATCGTATCAAATCGAATCGAAAAGAATCATATCAAATAGAATCGAAAGAATGGAATCAAATCTAAAACAATCGAATCGAATCGAAAAGAATCGGATTGAATGGAATCGAATCGAAAAGAATACAATAGAATCGAAAGAAATCGAATAGAATCAAATCAAATCAAAAAGAAACGAATTGAATTGATCATAACTAAATTAAGCGAAATGAATCGACTCGAACCGAATAAAATCAAATCGAAAAGAATCTAATCTCAACGAAAATATTCGAAATGAATAGAATCGAAAAGAATCGAATTGAATCAAATCGAAAAGAATCGAATGGAATCCAATCGAAAAGAATCAAATTGATTCGAATCGAAACAAATTGAATCCAATCGAAAAGAATCTAATTGAATCGAATCGAAAAGAATCGAATTAATCAAAACGAGTCAATTCGAATGGAATAGAAAAGAAGAGAATCGAATAGAATCGAAAAGAATCAAATCGAATCGAAAAGAATTGAATCGAATCAAAAAGAAACGAATCGAACCGAATCAAAAAGAAAACAATCGAATCGAATCAAATACAAAAGAATCGCTTTGAATAGCATAGAATTGAAAAGAATCGAATCAATCGAATTGAAAACAATCGAATCGAAAAGAATCGAATCAAATAAAGTCGAATCGAAACGAAAAGAATAGAATCGAATCGAATCTGAAAGAATCATATTGAATTGTATCGAGTCGAAAAGACTCGAATCAAAAAGACTCGAATCGAATTGAATCAAATCGAAAAGAATCTAATAGAAACCACTCGAACAGAATCAAATCGAAATGATTCAAAATGAATCGAATCGAATAGAATCGAAAAAAATCGAATAGAATCGAAACGAACCGAAACGAAATGAATCGAAGAGAATCGATTAGAATCGAAATGAAAGAATCGTATTGAATCGAATCGAAAAGAATCAAATCAAATCGAATCGAAAGAATTGAATCAAATCGAAAAGAATCCAATTGAATCGAAAAGAATCGAACTGAATGGAATCAAATCGAAAAGAATCTAATCGAATCGAAAAGAATCGAATCAAATTTAATGGAATCGAAAAGAATCGAATTGATTCGAAAAGAATCGAAATGAAACAAATCAGATCAAATGGAAAAGAATCAAATCGAATTGAAAAGAATCGAATCGAATCGAAATGAATCGAATCAAAAAGAATCGAATCGAAAAGAATCGAAATGAAAAGCATCGAATCGAATCGAAAAGACTCGAATCGAATTAAAAATATCAAATCGAATCGAATCGCAAAGAATCGAATTGAAAAGACTCAATTGAAACGAATCGATTTGAAACGAAAAGAATCGAATCGAATCGAATTGAATTGAAAGAATCGAATTGAATAGAAAAAATCGAATAGAAAAGAATCGAACCGAAAAGAAAAGAATCAAATTGAATCAGTCGATTAAATTCTAGTCGAATCCAATCAAAAAGAATGAAATCGAGTCGAATCGAATCGAAAAGAATCGAATCGAATTGAAAAGAATCGAATTGTATCTAATCAAAAAGAATCGAATCGTATCGACTCGAATCGAAAAGAATCCAATTGCATCATCGACTGGAAAATAATCGAATTGAATAGAATAGAAAAGTATCGAATCGAATCAAATCGAAAATAATCAAATTGAATTCATTGAAAAGAATCGAATTGAATCAAATAGAATCGAAATGAAAAGAATCGAATCGATTCAAATAGAAAAGAATCGAATCGAAAAGAATCAAATCGACACGAAAAGAATCGAATCGAATCAAAAAGTATCGAATTGATTCGAAAACATTCGAATCGAAAATAATCGAATTGAAATGACTCCGATCGAAATGAAAAGAATCTACTCGATTCGAATCCAAAAGAATCGAATCCAAAAGAATCGAATCGAATCCAAAAGAATCGAATTGAATTGAATCAAAAGAAATGAATTGAATTGAATCAAAAAGGAACTAATCGAACCAAATCGAAAAAAATCGAATAAAATCAAATCGAATCGAATAGATTCGAATAAAAAAGAATCGAATTGAGGGATCCCTGGGTGGCGCAGCGGTTTAGCGCCTGCCTTTGGCCCAGGGCGCGATCCTGGAGACCCGGGATCGAATCCCACATCGGGCTCCCGGTGCATGGAGCCTGCTTCTCCCTCTGCCAGTGTCTCTGCCTCTCTCACTCTCTCTGTGACTATCATAAAAAAAAGAATCGAATTGAATCCAGATGAAAAAAATCATAAAGAATCAAATCGAAAAGAATCGAATTCCATGTAACGAAAAGATTCGAATTGAAAAGATTCGAATCGAAACAAAAGAATCGAATCGAATCGACATGAATCAAAAAGAATCGAATCAAAACGAATCGAAAAGAAACAAATCAAGTAGAATCTAAAAGAATCGAATCGAATCAAATCGAAAAAATTCGAATAGAATTGAATCGAAAAGAATCAAAACGAATCGAACAGAAGAGAATCGATTCGAATCAAAATAAAAAGTATCGTATCAAATCGAATCGAAAAGAATCATATCAAAGAGAATCGAAAGAATGGAATCAAATCTAAAACAATCGAATCGAATCGAAAAGAATCGGATTGAATGGAATCGAATCGAAAAGAATACAATAGAATAGAATCGACAGAAATCGAATAGAATCAAATCAAATCAAAAAGAATCGAATTGAATTGATCCTAACCAAAATAAGCGAAATGAATCGACTCGAACCGAAAAAAATCAAATCGAAAAGAATCTAATCTCAACGAAAATAATCGAAATGAATAGAATCGAAAAGAATCAAATCGAAAAGAATCGAATGGAATCCAATCGGAAAGAATCAAATTGATTCGAATCGAAACAAATTGAATCCAATCGAAAAGAATCTAATTGAATCGAATCGAAAAGAATCGAATTCAATCAAAACGAATCGATTCGAATGGAATAGAAAAGAATAGAATAGAATCGAAAAGAATCAAATCGAATCGAAAAGAATTGAATCGAATCGAAAAGAAACGAATCGAACCGAATAAAAAGAAAACAATCGAATCGAGTCAAATACAAAAGAATCGCTTTGAATAGCAAAGAATTGAAAAGAATCGAATCAATCGAATTGAAAACAATCCAATCGAAAAGAATCGAATCAAAAAAAGTCGAATCGAAACGAAAACAATCGAATCGAATCGAATCTGAAAGAATCGTATTGAATTGAATCGAGTCGAAAAAACTCGAATCAAAAAGACTCGAATCGAATTGAATCAAATCGAAAAGAATCTAATAGAAACCACTCGAACAGAATCAAATCGAAATGATTCAAAATGAATCGAATAGAATAGAATCGAAAAAAATCGAATAGAATCGAAACGAACTGAAACGAAATGAATCGAAGAGAATCGATTAGAATCGAAATGAAAAGAATCCTATTGAATCGAATCGTAAAGAATCAAATCAAATCGAATCGAAAGAATTGAATCAAAACGAAAAGAATCCAATCGAATCGAAAAGAATCGAACTGAATGGAATCAAATCGAAAAGAATCTAATCGAATCGAAAAGAATCGAATCAAATTTAATGGAATCGAAAAGAATCTAATTGAATCGAAAAGAATCGAAATGAAACAAATCAGATCAAATGGAAAAGCATCAAATCGAATTGAAAAGAATCGAATCGAATCGAAAAGACTCGAATCAAATTAAAAATATCAAATCGAATCGAAAAGAATCGAATTGAAAAGACTCGAATTGAAACGAATCGATTTGAAACGAAAAGAATCGAATCGAATCGAATCGAATTGAATTGAAAGAATCGAATTGAATAGAAAAAATCGAATAGAAAAGAATCGAACCGAAAAGAAAATAATCAAATTGAATCAGTCGATTAAATTCTAGTCGAATCCAATCAAAAAGAATGAAATAGAGTCGAATCGAATCGAAAAGAATCGAATCGTATCGAAAAGAATCGAATTGTATCTAATCAAAAAGAATCGAATCGTATCGACTCGAATCGAAAAGAATCCAATTGCATCATTGAATGGAAACTAATCGAATTGAATAGAATCGAAAAGAATCGAATCGAATCAAATCGAAAACAATCAAATTGAATTGATCGAAAAGAATCGAATTGAATCAAATCGAATCGAAATGAAAAGAATTGAATCGATTCAAATAGAAAAGAATCGAATCGAAAAGAATCAAATCGACACGAAAAGAATCGAATCGAATCAAAAAGTATCGAATTGATTCGAAAACTTTCGAATCGAAAAGAATCGAATAGAAATGAATCCGATCGAAATGAAAAGAATCTCCTCGATTCGAATCCAAAAGAATCGAATCCAAAAGAATCGAATTGAATTGAATCAAAAGAAATGAATTGAATTGAATCAAAAAGGAACTAATCGAATCAAATCGAAAAAAATCGAATAGAATCAAATCGAATCAAAAAGAATCGAATAGTTTCGAATAAAAAAGAATCGAATTGAGGGATCCCTGGGTGGCGCAGCGGTTTAGCGCCTGCCTTTGGCCCAGGGTGCGATCCTGGAGACCCGGGATCGAATCCCACATCGGGCTCCCGGTGCATGGAGCCTGCTTCTCCCTCTGCCTGTGTCTCTGCCTCTCTGTCTCTCTCTGTGACTATCATAAAAAAAATAATCGAATTGAATCGAGTTGAAAAAAATCATAAAGAATCAAATCGAGGGATCCCTGGGTGGCGCAGCGGTTTAGCGCCTGCCTTTGGCCCAGGGCGCGATCCTGGAGACCCGGGATCGAATCCCACATCGGGCTCCCGGTGCATGGAGCCTGCTTCTCCCTCTGCCTGTGTCTCTGCCTCTCTCTCTCTCTCTGTGACTATCATAAATAAATAAAAATTAAAAAAAAAGAATCAAATCGAAAAGAATCGAATTCCATGTAACGAAAAGATTCGAATTGAAAAGAATCGAATCGAAACAAAAGAATCGAATCGAATCTACATGAATCAAAAAGAATCGAATCAAAACGAATCGAAAAAACAAATCAAGTAGAATCTAAAAGAATCGAATCGAATCAAATCGAAAAAATTCGAATAGAATTGAATCGAAAAGAATCAAAACGAATCGAACCGAAGAGAATCGATTCGAATCAAAATAAAAAGTATCGTATCAAATCGAATCGAAAAGAATCATATCAAATAGAATCGAAAGAATGGAATCAAATCTAAAACAATCGAATGGAATCGGAAAGAATCGAATTGAACGGAATGGAATCGAAAAGAATACAATGGAATAGAATCGAAAGAAATCGAATAGAATCAAATCAAATCAAAAAGAATCGAATTGAATTGATCCTAACCAAAATAAGCGAAATGAATCGACTCGAACCGAAAAAAATCAAATCGAAAAGAATCTAACCTAAACGAAACTAATCGAAATGAATAGAATCGAAAAGAATCGAATTGAATCAAATCGAAAAGAATCGAATGGAATCCAATCGAAAAGAATCAAATTGATTCGAATCGAAACAAATTGAATCCAATCGAAAAGAATCTAATTGAATCGAATCGAAAATATTCGAATTCAATCAAAACGAATCGATTCGAATGGAATAGAAAAGAATAGAATAGAATAGAATAGAATAGAAAAGAATCAAATCGAATCGAAAAGAATCGAATCGAAAAGAATTGAATAGAATCGAAAAGAAACGAATCGAACCGAATCAAAAAGAAAACAATCGAATCGAATCAAATACAAAAGAATCGCTTTGAATAGCATAGAATTGAAAAGAATCGAATCAATCGAATTGAAAACAATCGAATCGAAAAGAATCGAATCAAAAAAAGTCGAATCGAAACGAAAACAATCGAATCTAAAAGAATCGTATTGAATTGCATCGAGTCGAAAAGACTCGAATCAAAAAGACTCGAATCGAATTGAATCAAATCGAAAAGAATCTAATAGAAACCACTCGAACAGAATCAAATCGAAATGATTCAAAATGAATCGAATAGAATAGAATCGAAAAAAATCGAAACGAATCGAAACGAATCGAAACGAATTGAATCGAAGAGAATCGATTAGAATCGAAATGAAAAGAATCGTATTGAATCGAATCGAAAAGAATCAAATCGAATCGAATTGAAAGAATTGAATCAAATCGAAAAGAATCCAATCGAATCGAAAAGAATCGAACTGAATGGAATCAAATCGAAAACAATCTAATCGAATCGAAAAGAATCGAATCAAATTTAATGGAATCGAAAAGAATCGAATTGATTCGAAAAGAATCGAAATGAAACAAATCAGATCAAATGGAAAAGAATCAAATCGAATTGAAAAGAATCGAATCGAATCGAAATGAATCGAATAAAAAAGAATCGAACCGAAAAGAATCGAATTGAAAAGCATCGAATCGAATCGAAAAGACTCGAATCAAATTAAAAATATCAAATCGAATCGAATCGAAAAGAATCGAATTGAAAAGACTTGAATTGAAACGAATCGATTTGAAACGAAAAGAATTGAATCGAATCGAATCGAATTGAATTGAAAGAATCGAATTGAATAGAAAAAAATCGAATAGAAAAGAATCGAACCGAAAAGAAAAGAATCAAATTGAATCAGTCGATTAAATTCTAGTCGAATCCAATCAAAAAGAATGAAATCGAGTCGAATCGAATCGAAAAGAATCGAATCGAATCGAAAAGAATCGAATTGTATCTAATCAAAAAGAATCGAATCGTATCGACTCGAATCGAAAAGAATCCAATTGCATCATCGAATGGAAAATAATCGAATTGAATAGAATAGAAAAGAATCGAATCGAATCAAATCGAAAACGATCAAATTGAATTGATCGAAAAGAATCGAATTGAATCAAATCGAATCGAAATGAAAGAATCGAATCGATTCAAATAGAAAAGAATCGAATCGAAAAGAATCAAAACGACACGAAAAGAATCGAATCGAATCAAAAAGTATCGAATTGATTCGAAAACATTCGAATCGAAAAGAATCGAATTGAAATGAATCCGATCGAAATGAAAAGAATCTACTCGATTCGAATCCAAAAGAATCGAATCCAAAAGAATTGAATCGAATCCAAAAGAATCGAATTGAATTGAATCAAAAGAAATGAATTGAATTGAATCAAAAAGGAACTAATCGAATCAAATCGAAAAAAATCGAATAGAATCAAATCGAATCAAAAAGAATCGAATAGATTCGAATAAAAAACAATCGAATTAAAAAAAAAATCGAATTGAGGGATCCCTGGGTGGCGCAGCGGTTTAGCGCCTGCCTTTGGCCCAGGGCGTGATCCTGGAGACCCGGGTTCAAATCCCAAATCGGGCTCCCGGTGCATGGAGCCTGCTTCTCCCTCTGCCAGTGTCTCTGCCTCTCTCACTCTCTCTGTGACTATCATAAAAAAGAATCGAATTGAATCCAGTTGAAAACAATCATAAAGAATCAAATCGAAAAGAATCGAATTCCATGTAACGAAAAGATTCGAATTGAAAGATTCGAATTGAAACAAAAGAATCGAATCGAATCGACATGAATCAAAAAGAATCGAATCAAAACGAATCGAAAAGAAACAAATCAAGTAGAATCTAAAAGAATCGAATCGAATCAAATCGAAAAAATTCGAATAGAATTGAATCGAAAAGAATCAAAACGAATCGAACCGAAGAGAATCGATTCGAATCAAAATAAAAAGTATCGTATCAAATCGAATCGAAAAGAATCATATCAAATAGAATCGAAAGAATGGAATCAAATCTAAAACAATCGAATCGAATCGAAAAGAATCGAATTGAACGGAATGGAATCGAAAAGAATACAATAGAATAGAATCGAAAGAAATCGAATAGAATCAAATCAAATCAAAAAGAATCGAATTGAATTGATCCTAACCAAAATAAGCGAAATGAATCGACTCGAACCGAAAAAAATCAAATCGAAAAGAATCTAATCTCAACGAAAATCATCGAAATGAATAGAATCGAAAAGAATCAAGAATCGAATTGAATCAAATCGAAAAGAATCGAATCGAATCCAATCGAAAAGAATCAAATTGATTCGAATCGAAACAAATTGAATCCAATCGAAAAGAATCTAATTGAATCGAATCAAAAAGAATCGAATTCAATGAAAACGAATTGATTCGAATGGAATAGAAAAGAATAGAATCTAATCGAATCGAAAAGAATCAAATCGAATCGAAAAGAATCGAATCGAAAAGAATGAATCGAATTGAAAAGAAACGAATCGAACCGAATCAAAAAGAAAACAATCGAATCGAATCAAATACAAAAGAATCGCTTTGAATAGCATAGAATTGAAAAGAATCGAATCAATCGAATTGAAAACAATCGAATCGAAAAGAATCGAATCAAAAAAAGTCGAATCGAAACGAAAACAATCGAATCTAAAAGAATCGTATTGAATTGCATCGAGTCGAAAACACTCGAATCAAAAAGACTCGAATCGAATTGAATCAAATCGAAAAGAATCTAATAGAAACCACTCGAACAGAATCAAATCGAAATGATTCAAAATGAATCGAATAGAATAGAATCGAAAAAAATCGAAACGAATCGAAACGAATTGAATCGAAGAGAATCGATTAGAATCGAAATGAAAAGAATTGTATCGAATCGAATCGAAAAGAATCAAATCGAATCGAATCGAAAGAATTGAATCAAATCGAAAAGAATCCAATCGAATCGAAAAGAATCGAATCAAATTTAATGGAATCGAAAAGAATCGAATTGATTCGAAAATAATCGAAATGAAACAAGTCAGATCAAATGGAAAAGAATCAAATCGAATTGAAAAGAATCGAATCGAATCGAAATGATTCGAATAAAAAAGAATCGAATCGAATAGAATCGAATTGATAAGCATCGAATCAAATGGAAAAGACTCGAATCAAATTAAAAATATCAAATCGAATCGAATCGAAAAGAATCGAATTGAAAAGACTTGAATTGAAACGAATCGATTTGAAACGAAAAGAATCGAATCGAATCGAATGGAATTGAATTGAAAGAATCGAATTGAATAGAAAAAAATTGAATAGAAAAGAATCGAACCGAAAAGAAAAGAATCAAATTGAATCAGTCGATTAAATTCTAGTCGAATCGAAACAAAAAGAATGAAATCGAGTCGAATCGAATCGAAAAGAATCAAATCGAATCGAAAAGAATCGAATTGAAAAGACTCGAATTGAAACGAATCGATTTGAAACGAAAAGAATCGAATCGAATCGAAATAATTGAATTGAAAGAATCGAATTGAATAGAAAAAAAATCGAATAGAAAAGAATCGAACCGAAAAGAAAAGAATCAAATTGAATCAGTCGATTAAATTCTAGTCGAATCCAATCAAAAAGAATGAAATCGAGTCGAATCGAATCGAAAAGAATCAAATCGAATCGAAAAGAATCGAATCGAAAAGAATGAATCGAATCGAAAAGAAACGAATCGAACCGAATCAAAAAGAAAACAATCGAATCGAATCAAATACAAAAGAATCGCTTTGAATAGCATAGAATTGAAAAGAATCGAATCAATCGAATTGAAAACAATCGAATCGAAAAGAATCGAATCAAAAAAAGTCGAATCGAAACGAAAACAATCGAATCGATTCGAATCTAAAAGAATCGAATCAAAAAGACTCGAATCGAAAAGAATCGAATTGAAAAGAATCGAATCGAATCGAAAAGACTCGAATCGAATTAAAAATATCAAATCGAATCGAATCGCAAAGAATCGAAGTTAAAAGACTCGAATTGAAACGAATCGATTTGAAACGAAAAGAATCGAATCGAATCGAATCGAATTGAAAGAATCGAATTGAATAGAAAAAAATCGAATAGAAAAGAATCGAACCAAAAAGAAAAGAATCAAATTGAATCAGTCGATTAAATTCTCGTCGAATCCAATCAAAAAGAATGAAATCGAGTCGAATCGAATCGAAAAGAATCGAATCGAATCGAAAAGAATCGAATTGTATCTAATCAAAAAGAATCGAAGCGTATCGACTCGAATCGAAAAGAATCCAATTGCATCATCGAATGGAAACTAATCGAATTGAATAGAATAGAAAAGAATTGAATCGAATCAAATCGAAAAAAACCAAATTGAATTGATCGAAAGAATCGAATTGAATCAAATCGAATCGAAATGAAAAGAATCGAATCGATTCAAATAGAAAAGAATCGAATCGAAAAGAATGAAATCGACACGAAAAGAATCGAATCGAATCAAAAAGTATCGAATTGATTCGAAAACATTCGAATCGAAAAGAATCGAATTGAAATGAATCTGATCAAAATGAAAAGAATCTACTCGATTCGAATCCAAAAGAATCGAATCCAAAAGAATCGAATCGAATCCAAAAGAATCGAATTGAATTGAATCAAAAGAAATGAATTGAATTGAATCAAAAAGGAACTAATCGAACCAAATCGAAAAAAATCGAATAGAATCAAATCGAATCAAAAAGAATCGAATAGATTCGAATAAAAAAGAATCGAATTGAGGGATCCCTGGGTGGCGCAGCGGTTTAGCGCCTGCCTTTGGCCCAGGGCGCGATCCTGGAGACCCGGGATCGAATCCCACATCGGGCTCCCGGTGCATGGAGCCTGCTTCTCCCTCTGCCTGTGTCTCTGCCTCTCTCACTCTCTCTGTGACTATCATAAAAAAAAGAATCGAATTGAATCCAGTTGAAAAAAAATCATAAAGAATCAAATCGAAAAGAATCGAATTCCATGTTTCCCCACCGGGACATGATTGCTGTGGACTCCTTCTTGGCCTCACCTGGAACTGGTGACTCTGATCCTCACTGGGCCTCACCCGATCTGGTGACTCTGGTTCTCACCTGTGGACCATTATGACCTGGATACTCTGGTCGACACCTGAGCCTTACCTGGATATGATGACTCTGGAACCCTTCTGGGCGTCACTCTGACATGGTGACTGTGGTCCCCATCTGGATGTCACCTAGACCAGGTGAATCTGGAACCCCTCTAACCCTCAACTAGACCTGGTGACTCTGGTCCTCAAGTGGTCGTCACCGGGACCTAGTGAATATGCTCCCCATCTGCACCTCATCTGCACCTGGTGACTCTGGTTCTACCTGGGCATCATCTGGACATGGTTACTCTATTCCCCACTGGGATTAACCTGATCCTGGTAACTCTGGTCCTGACTTTGGCCCCTTCTGTACCAGGTGACTCTGGCTCCACCTGGGCCTCACCTGTAACTGGTGACTCTGATCCTAAGCATCGCCTCACCTGACCTGGTGACAGTGGTTCCCATCATGATCTCACCTGGACCTCATGTCTCCGGTCCCACCTGGTCCTCACCAGGACCTGGTGTCTCTGGTACCCACCTGGGTAGCATCAGGATATGGTTACACTGTTCACTAACAGTGACCCAGCCGGACCTATTAACTCTGGTCTTCACCTGGGCCACACCTGGACATGGTGACACTGGTTCCCACCTGGGTCTCACCTGGACATGGTGAGTCAGATCCCCACCTGGTCCTCACCTGTAACTGGGGATTCTCGTTCCCACATGGACATCATGTGGACCTGGTGGCTGCAGTGTTTCTAGCTTCTCATGTACCTCGTGACCCTGATACCCACCAGGGCCTCACCGGGACCTGGTGAGTGTGGGTGCCCCCGGCACCTCACCTGGACCTGGTGATTCTGGTCTGCATCTGAGACTACCCTGGATCTGGTGACTGTGGTCCGCACCTGGGCTTCACCTGGATTTGGGGACTCCTGTCTCCATCTGGGCCTCACCTGGCCCTGTTGACCATGGTCCTCAACTGCGCAAAATTGGGACCCGGTGACTGTGTTCCACAACTGGAACTCACCTGGACTAGGTGACTCTGGTCCAACTTTGGGTCTCACCGTGCCCTAGTGACTGTGAACCCCACTTTGGCCTGACTTGGACCTGCTGACCCTGGTTGCCACCTGCGCCTGACCTTGAACAGTTGACTCTGGTTCTTTCAAGGGACTCCTCTGGACCTGGTGATCCTGGTCCCCACCTGGGCCTCACTTGGACGTGGTGACTCTTGTCACCACCGGGGACTCACCTGGACCTGCTTACTGTGTTCCACACCTGGGCCTCAAGTAGACCTGTTGACCTTGGTCCCCATGCCAGCCTCACATGGACCTGTTGCCTCTGATACCCACCGGGGCCTCACGTGTACCTGGTAACTCTGGTCCTCACCTGGGCCTCATCTGGACCTAGTGACTCTGGTCCCCACCTGGGCTTCACCTGGATCTGGTGACTCTGGTCCCCACCTGGACTTCACTTGGATCTGGTGACTCTGGTCCCCACCTGGACCTCTCCTGGACCTGGTGACTCTCTTTCCAACATGGACCTCACCTGGAACTGGTGATTCTGGTCCTCAGTTTGGCCTCACTTGGACCTGGCCTCTCTCGTCCCCACTTTGACCTAACTCAGAACTGCTGAATCTTGCCCCACCTAGACCGCACCCAGACCTGGTGACTCTTGTCCCCAGCTATGCCTCAATTCGACCTGATAAATCTGGTCCTCACGTGGGCCTCACATGGACTTGGGACTCAGCTGGATAGAGTGGCTCTTGTTCCCACAAAGGTTCACCTGAAACTGGTGACTCTGGTCTTATTCTATGCCTCGCCAGGACCTATTGATTCTGTTCCCCATCTGGGCCTGCATGGCCCTAGTGACTCTGGTCCTCACCCAGGCATCATTGGGACCTGGATACTCGATTCCACACCTGGGCCTCACTTTGACCAGGGACCTCTGGTCCCATTCTTGGCCTCAAACTAAACTGGTTACTCTGGTTCCCCCTCTGGGCCTCACCCTTACCTGGTGACTCTGGTCACCCCTTGGGCTTCACTTGGGCCTGGTGAATCTGGTCCTTAGCTGGTCCGCACATGGATCTGGTGACTGGTTGCCACCAGGGCCTCACATGGACTTGGTGAACCCTGTTGCCACTTGCGCCTCTCCTGGATCTTCTGACTGTTGTCCCACCTGGACTTCACCAGGATCTGGTGGCTCTGCTTCACATATGGGGCTCTCCTAGACCTGGTTCCTATGGTCTCCATCAGGCCTCACATGGAACACAATGACTCTGATCCATATTTGGGCCTCTCCTGGACCTGTTGACTCTGGTCCTTACCTGGGCATCATTGGGACCTGGATACTCTCATATACCTGGGCCTCACCTGGACCTGGTGACTGTGGTCCCACCTGAGCCTCACCTGGACGAGGTGTGTGGTTCCCACAGGGACCTCACCTGGACCTGGTGACTCAGGTCCTCATATGCGCATCATGGGACCTGGTTTCTCAGTTCCACATTGGGGCCGCACCTTGACCTAGTGATTCTCGTCCTGCTCTGGGCCTCACCCTGACGTGGTGACTCTGGTCCCCACCTGGATATCACCAGAACCGGGTGACTCTGGTCCCCCTCTGGGACTCACCCGGAGCTGGGGACACTGGTCCTCAACTGGGCCTCCACAGGACCTGGTGAATCTACTCCTGACTTCGGCCTCGTCTGGACCTTGTGACTCTTCTCCCACCTGGCATCAATGGGACATGGTTACTATGTTCCCCACCTGGGCCACACCTGGACATGATAACTTTGCTCCACATTTTGGCCTCAACTGGTCCTGATGATTCTGGTCTACCCAACTCGCCCTCAATCTGGACCTGATGACTGTGGTCCCCACCTGGGTCTCACCTGGACCTGGTGACACTCGTTCCAACATGAACCACACCTGGACCTGGTGGATGTGGTGTTCTTGTAGACTCACATTTACCTGGTGACTCCGGTCCCGACTAGGGCCTCACCTGGATCTGGTGACTCTGGCATGCAGGTTGGCATCACCTGGACCTGGTGAGTGGGGTAGCCACCTGGGCCTAACCCATACCTGGTGACTCAGGTCCCCACGTGGGCCTCACTTGGACCTGGTGAATCTTGTCCTTACCTTGTCCTCTCCCAGACACAGGGACTCTGGTCACCACCTGGGCCTTAACTGGACCTGGTGAATCTGGTCCCCATCTGGGCCTCACCGAGTCCTGGTGACTTTGTTCCCCACCTGGACTTCATTGCTCTGGACTCTATCTAGGCCTCACCTGGAACTATTGACTCTGATCCTATCTGCGCGTCACCCAGATCTGGTGACTCTGGTCCTCACCTGGGCATCATTGGTACCTGGTGACTCTCTTCCACACCTGAGCCTCACCTGGACATGATGACTCTGGAACCTCCCTGGGCTTCACCCTGACCTGGTGTCTCTGGTCCCCATCTGGATATCACCTGGACCAGGTGATTCTGGTATCCCTCTAGGCCACAACAAGATCTGGTGACTCTGGTCCTCAACTGGGCCTCACCTGGACCTTGTTAATATGCTCCATCTGGGCCTCATTTGGACCTGGTTACTCTGGTCCCTCCCTGGGCATCATCGTTTCATGGTTCCACTGCATGGCCTGCAGGTTGGCCTCACGTGGACCTGGTAACTCTGGTCCCTACCTGGGCATCATCGGGACATGGTTCCTCTGCAAGGGCCGAATACTGGCCTGACCTGGACCTGGTGAGTGGGGTTGCTAACTGGGCCTCAACCATACCTGGTGACACAGGTCCCCACGTGGGCTTCTCTTGACCTGGTGAATCTGGTCCTTACCTGGTCCTCACCCGGAACCGGTAGGTCTGGTCACCACCTGGGAATCACATGGGCCTGGTGAATCTGGTCCCAATCTGGGCCTCACCCTGTCCTGGTGACTTTGTTACCCACCTGGAACTGATTGCTGTGGACTCCTTCTTGGCCTCACCTGGATCTGGTGACTCTGATCCTCAGTGGGCCTCCCCCAGATCTGGTGACTCTGGTCCTCACCTGTGGACCATTATGACCTGGATACTTTGTTCCAAACCTCAGCCTCACCTGGACATGATGACTCTGGAACCGCTCTGGGCTTCACCCTCACCTAGTGACTCTGGTCCCCATCTGGATGTCACAAGGACAAGGTGATTCTGGTACCCCCTAGGCCTCAAAAAGATCTGGTGACTCTGGTCTTCAAAGGGGACTCACCTGTACCTAGTGAATATGCTCCATCTGGGCCTCATTTGGACCTGGTGACTCTGGTCCATACCTGGGCATCATCGGGATATGGTACCACTGCATGGCCTGCAGGTTGGCCTCATATGGACCTGGTAATTCTGGTCTCTACCTGGGCATCATCTGGATATGCTTCCACTGCATGGTATGCAGGTTGGTCTCACCTGGACCTGGTAACTCTTCTCCCTACCTCGGCATCATCGGGATATGGTTCCACTGCATGGCCTGCAGGTTGGCCTCACCTGGACCTGGTGAGTGTTATTGCCACCTGGGCCTCACCCATACCTGGTGACTCAGGTCTCCACGTGGGCCTCTTGGACCTGGTGAATCTGGTCCTTACCTGGTCCTTTCCCAGAACGGGGACTCTGGTCACCACCTGTGCCTCACCTGGACCTGGTGAATCTGGTACCCCTCTAGGCCTCAACAAGATCCGGTGACTCTGATCCTATCTGCGCGTCACCCAGACCTGGTGACTCTGTTCCTCACCTGGGCATCATTGGGACCTGGAGACTCTGTTCCACACCTGAGCATCACCTGGACATGATGACTCTGGAACCTCTCTGGGCCTCACCCTGACCTGGTGACCCTGGTCCCCATCTGGATGTCACCTGGACCAGGTGATTCTGGTACCCTTCTAGGCCTCAACCAGATCTGGTGACTCTGTTCCTCAACTGGGCCTCCTTTGGACCTAGTGAATATGCACCATCTGGGCCTCTTTTGGACCTGGTGACTCTGGTCCCTACCTGGGAATCATCGGGACATGGTTCCACTGCATGGCCTGCAGGTTAGCCTCACTTGGACCTGGTAAGTCTGGTCCCTAAATGGTCATCATCGGGACATGGTTCCTCTGCATGGCCTGCACGTTGGCCTCACCTGGACCTGGTCAGTGGGGTTGCCACCTGGGCCTCACCTATGCCTGGTGACACAGGTCCCCACGTGGGCCTCATTTGGACCTGGTGAATCTTGTCCTTACCTGGTCCTCACCCGGAACTGGTAAGTCTGGTCTCCACCTGGATATCACCTGGACCTTGTGTATCTGGTCCCCATCTAGGCCTCACCCAGTCCTGGTGACTTTGTTCCCCACCTGGACCTGATTTCTGTGAACTCCTTCTTGGCCTCACCTGGAACTGGTGACTCTGGTACACACCTGGACCTCTCCCGGACCTGGTCACTTTCTTTCAAACATGGACCTCACATGGATCTGGTGACTCTGGTCCTCAGTTTGGCCTCACCTGGAACTGGCGTCTCTCGTCCCCACTTTGACCTAACTCAGAACTGCTGAATCTAGCCCAACTTAGGCTGCACCCAGACCTGGTGACTCTTGTCCCCAGCTATGCCTCAATTCGACCTAATGAATCTGGTCCTCACGGGAGCCTCACCTGGACCGGGGACTCAGCTGGATAGAGTGGCTCTGGTTCCCGCAAGGGTCTTGGCTGATACTGCTGACTGTGGTCTTATTGTATGCCTCACCAGGACCTAGTGATTGTGTTCCCCATCTGGGCCTGCATGACCCCAGTGACTCTGGTCCTCATCCAGGCATCATTGGGTGATGGACCCAATGATCCTCACCCTGGATACTCTATTCCACACCTGGGCCTCACTTTGACCAGGGACCTCTGGTCCCGTTCTGGGCCTCAAACTAAACTGGTTACTCTGGTTCCCCTCTGGGGCTCACCCTTACCTGGTGACTCTGGTCACCCCATGGGCTTCACTTCGGCCTGGTGAATCTGGTACTTAGCTGGTCCGCGCCTGGATGTGGTGATGGTCGCCACCTGGGCCTCACCTGGACTTGGTGAATCCTGTTGCCACCTGTGCCTCACCTGGACCTTGTGACTGTGGTTCCACCTGGAACTCACCTGGATCTCGTGGCTCTGGTTCCCATATGGGGCTCTCCTGGACCTGGTTCCTGTGGTCTCCATCTGGCCTCACCTGGAACACAATGACTCTGATCCGTATTTGGGCCTCTCCTGGACCTGTTGACTCTGGTCCTTACCTGGGCATCATTGGGACCTCGATGCTCTCTTATATACCTGGGCCTCACCTGGACCTGGTCACTGTGGTCCCACCTGGGCCTCACCTGGATGAGGTGACTGGTTCTCACAGGGACCTCACCTGGACCTGGTGACTCAGGTTCTCATATGGGCATCATGGGACCTTGTTTCTCATTCCACATCGGGCCTCACCTGGAGCTAGTGATTTTCGTCCCCCTCTGGGCCTCATCCTGACGTGGTGCTCTAGTCCCCACCTGGATATCACCAGAACCGGGTGATTCTGGTCCCCCTCTGAGACTCACCGGAGCTGTGGACACTGGTCCTCAACTGGGCCTCAACAGGACCTGATGAATCTACTCTTCACATAGGCCTCTTCTGGAACTTGTGACTCTTTTCCCACCTGGCATCAATGGGACATGGTTACTCTGTTCCCCACCTGGGCCTCACCTGGACATGATAACTTTGCTCCACACTTTGTTCTCACCTGGTCCTGATGACTCTGGTCCCCCCACCTAGGCCTCAATCTGGACCTGGTGACTGTGGTCCCCACCTGGGTCTCACCTGGACCTGGTGACTCTCGTTCCCACAAGAACCACACCTGGACCTGGTGACTGTGGTGTTCTTGTAGACTCACATTTACCTGGTGCCTCCGGTCCCCACTAGGGCCTCACCTGGACCTGGTGACTCTGGCCTACAGGTTGGCCTCACCTGGACATGGTGAGTGGGGTTGCCACCTGGGCGTCACCCATACCTGGTGACTCAGGTCCCCAGGTGGGCCTCTTGGACCTGGTGAATCTGGTAATTCTGGTCACCACCTTGGAATCCCCTGGACCTGGAGAATCTGGTCGCCATCTGGGCCTCACCCAGTCCTGGTGACTTTGTTCTCCACCTGGACCTGATTGCTGTGGACTCCTTTTGGGCCTCACCTGGAACTGGTGACTCTGATCCTAACTGGGCCTCACCCAGATCTGGTGACTCTGGTCCTCACCTGTGGACCACTATGACCTGGTTACTCTGTTCCACACCTGAGCCTCACCTGGACATGATGACTCTGAATCATCTCTGGGCCTCACTCTGACATGGTGACTCTGGTCCCCATCTGGATGTCACCTAGACCAGGTGAATCTGGGACCCCTGTCGGCCTCAACCAGACCTGGTGACTCTGGTCCTCAACTGGGCCTCACCTGGACCTAGTGAACATGCTCCCCACCTGCGCCTCATCTGGACGTGGTGACTCGGGTTCTACCTGGGCATCATCGGGCATGGTTACTCTATTCCCCAATGGGACTGACCTGATCCTAGTTACTCTGGTACTGACTTTGGCCTCTTCTGTACCAGGTCACTCTGGCTCCACCTGGGCCTCACCTGTAACTGGTAACTCTGATCCTAAGCATGGCCTCCCCTGACCTGGTGACTGTGGTTCCCATCGGGATCTTACCTGGAACTCATGTCTCTGGTCCCACCTGGGCCTCACCAGGACCTGGTGTCTCCGGTACCCACCTGGATAGCATCAGGATATGGTTACACTGTTCACTAACAGTGACCCAGCCGGACCTATTAACTCTGGTCTTCACCTGGGCCACACCTGGACATGGTGACACTGGATCCCACCTGGGTCTCAACTTGACATGGTGAGTCGGATCCCCACCTGGTCCTCACGTGTAACTGCTGATTCTCCGGCCCACATGGACGTCATGTGGACCCGGTGGCTGCAGTGTTTCTAACTTCTCATGTACCTTGTGACTCTGGTCCCCGCCAGGGCCTCATGGGACCTGGGGAATGTGGTTGCCACCTGCACCTCACTTGGACCTGGTGATTCTGGTCTGCACCTGAGAATACCCTGGATCTGGTGACTGTGGTCCCCACCTGGGCTTCACCTGGATATTTGGACTCCGGTCCCCATCTGGGCCTCACCTGGCCCTGTTGACCATGGTCCTCAACTGGGCAATATTGGGACCCGGTGACTGTTTTCCAAAACTGGACCTCAAATGGACCAGGTGACTCTGGTCCCCCTTGGGTCTCACCGTGGCTAGTGACTGTGAACCCCACTTTGGCCTGACTTGGACCTGCTGACCCTGGTTGCCACCTGCGCCTAACCTCGAACTGTTGACTCTGGTTCTTTCAAGAGCCTCCCCTGTACCTGGTGATCCTGGTCCCCACCTGGGCCTCACGTGTACCTGGTAACTCCTGTCCTCACCTGGGCCTCATCTGGTCCTAGAGACTCTGGTCTCCACCTGGGCTTCACCTGGATCTGGTGACTCAGGTCCCCACCTGGACTTACCTGGATCCGTTGACTCTGGTCCCCACCTGGACCTCTCACTAGAACTGGTGACTCTGGTCCCCAACTGGATGTCACGTGGACCAGGTGATTCTGGTACCCCTCTAGGACTCAACCAGATCTGGTGACTGTGATTGTCAACTGGGCCTCACCTGGACCTAGTGAATATGCTCCATCTGGGCCTCATTTGGACCTAGTGACTCTGGGCCCTACCTGGGCATCATGCCGATATGGTTCCACTTCTTGGCCTGCCGGTTGGCCTTACCTGGACCTGGTATCTCTGGTCCCTACCTGGGCATCATCGGGACATTGTTCCTCTGCATGGCCTGCAAGTTGGCCTCAGCTGGACATTGTGAGTGGGGTGGCCACCTGGGCCTCACCCATACATGGTGACTCAGTTTCCCACGTGGGCCTCTTGGACCTGGTGAATCTGGTCCTTACCTGGTCCTCTCCCAGAACAGGGAATCAGGTCCCCACCTGGGCCTCACATGGACCTGGTGAATCAGGTACCCCTCTAGGCCTCACCCAGTCCTGGTGACTTTGTTCCCCACCTGGACCTGATTGCTGTGGACACCTTGGACTCACCTGGAACTGGTGACTCTGATCCTAACTGGGCCCCACCCAGATCTGGTGACTCTGGTCCTCACCTGTGGAACATTATGACCTGGATACTTTTTTGCATACCTCAGCCTCACCTGGACATGATGACTCTGGAACTCCTCTGGGCCTCAGCCTGACATGGTAACTCTGGTCCTCATCTGGATGTCACCTAGACCAGGTGAATCTTGTACCACTCTAGGCCTCAACTTGACCTGGTGACTCTGGTCCTCAAATGGGCCTCACCGGGACCTAGTGAACATGCTCCCCACCTGCGCCTCATCTGGACCTGGTGACTATGGTTCTACCTGGGCATCATCGGGACATGGTTACTCTATTCCCCACTGGGACTCACCTGATCCTGGTAACTCTGGTCCTGACTTTGGCCTCTTCTGTATCAGGTGACTCTGTCTCCACCTGGGCTTCACCTGTACCTGGTGACTCTGATCCTAAGCATGGCCTCACCTGACCTGGTGACTGGGGAACCCATCGGGACCTTACCTGGACCCCATGTCTCCGGTCCCACCTGGGCCTCACCAGGACCTTGTGTCTCTGGTACCCACCTGGATAGCATCAGGATATGGTTACACTGTTCACTAACAGTGACCCAGCCGGACCTATTAACTCTGCTCTTCACCTGGGCCACACCTGGACATGGTGATTCTGGTCTGCACCTGAGACTATCCTGAATCTGTTGACTGTGGTCCCCTCCTGGGCTTCACCTGGATATTGTGACTCCGGTCCCCATCTGGGCCTCACCTGGCCCTGTTGACCATGGTCCTCAACTGGGCAAAATTGGGACTCGGTGACTGTGTTCCACAACTGGACCTCACCTCGACCAGGTTACTCTGGTCCCCCTCTGGGTCTCACCGTGCCTTAGTGACTGTGAACCCCACTTTTGCCTGACTTGGACCTGCTGATCCTGTTGCCACCTGCGCCTGACCTCGAACTGTTAACTCTGGTTCTTTCAAGGCCCTCCCCTGTACCTGGTGACCCTGGTCTCCACCTGGGCCTCACCTGGACGTGGTGACTCTTGTCAACACCGGGGACTCACCTGGACCTGCTTACTGTGTTCCATACCTGGGCCTTAAGTAGACCTGTTGACCATTGTCCCCAAGCCGGCCTCACATGGACCTGTTGCCTCTGATCAAAACCAGAGCTCACGTGTACCTGGTTACTGTGGTCCTCACCTGGGACTCATCTGGACCGAGTGAGTCTGGTCCCCATCTGGGCTTCACCTGGATCTGGTGGCTCTGGTCCCCAACTGGACTTCACCTGGATCTGGTGACTCTGGTCCCCACCTGGACCTCTCCTGGACCTGGTGACTCTCTTTCCAACATGGACCTCACCTGGATCTGTTGACTCTGGTCCTCAGTTTGGCCTCCCCTGGACCTGAGGTCTCTCGTCCCCACTTTGACCTAACTCATAACTGCTGAATCCTGCCCCACCTAGGCCGCACCCAGACTTGGTGACTCTTGTCCCCAGCTATACCTCAATTCGACCTGATGAATCTGATCCTCACGTGGGCCTCACATGGACCTGGGACTCAGCTGGATAGAGTGGCTCTGTTTCCCACAAGGGGCTCACCTGATACTTCTGACAGTGTTCTTATTCTAAGCCTCACCAGGACCTAGTTATTCTGTTCCCCATCTTGGCCTGCATGGCCCTAGTGACTCTGGTCCACACCCAGGCATCATTGGGACCTGGATACTCTATTCCACACCTGGGCCTCACTTTGACCAGGTTACTCTGGTCCCCCTCTGGGTCTCACCGTGCCTTAGTGACTGTGAACCCCACTTTTGCCTGACTTGGACCTGCTGATCCTGTTGCCACCTGCGCCTGACCTCGAACTGTTAACTCTGGTTCTTTCAAGGCCCTCCCCTGTACCTGGTGACCCTGGTCTCCACCTGGGCCTCACCTGGACGTGGTGACTCTTGTCAACACCGGGGACTCACCTGGACCTGCTTACTGTGTTCCATACCTGGGCCTTAAGTAGACCTGTTGACCATTGTCCCCAAGCCGGCCTCACATGGACCTGTTGCCTCTGATCAAAACCAGAGCTCACGTGTACCTGGTTACTGTGGTCCTCACCTGGGACTCATCTGGACCGAGTGAGTCTGGTCCCCATCTGGGCTTCACCTGGATCTGGTGGCTCTGGTCCCCAACTGGACTTCACCTGGATCTGGTGACTCTGGTCCCCACCTGGACCTCTCCTGGACCTGGTGACTCTCTTTCCAACATGGACCTCACCTGGATCTGTTGACTCTGGTCCTCAGTTTGGCCTCCCCTGGACCTGATGTCTCTCGTCCCCACTTTGACCTAACTCATAACTGCTGAATCCTGCCCCACCTAGGCCGCACCCAGACTTGGTGACTCTTGTCCCCAGCTATACCTCAATTCGACCTGATGAATCTGATCCTCACGTGGGCCTCACATGGACCTGGGACTCAGCTGGATAGAGTGGCTCTGTTTCCCACAAGGGGCTCACCTGATACTTCTGACAGTGTTCTTATTCTAAGCCTCACCAGGACCTAGTTATTCTGTTCCCCATCTTGGCCTGCATGGCCCTAGTGACTCTGGTCCACACCCAGGCATCATTGGGACCTGGATACTCTATTACATACCTGGGCCTCACTTTGACCAGCGACCTCTGGTCCCATTCTGGGCCCCAAACTAAACTGGTTAATCTGGTTCCCCCTCTGGGTCTCACCCTTACGTGGTGACTCTGGTCACCCCCTTTGTTCTATATGGCCCTGGTGAATCTGGACCTTAGGTGGTCCGCACCTGTATCTCGTGACTGCTCACCACCTGGCCCTCACCTGGACTTGGTGAATTCTGTTGCCACCTGCGCCTCACCTGGACCTTGTGACTGTGGTCCCACCGGGACCTCACCTGGATCTGGTGGCTCTGGTTACCATATGGGGCTCTCCTGGACCTGGTTACTGTGGTATCCATCTGGCCTCACCTGGAACACAATGACTCTGATCCATATTTTGGCCTCTCCTGGACCTGTTGTCTCTGATCCTTACCTGGGCATCATTGGTACCTGGATACTCTCTTATATACCTGGGCCTCACCTGGACCTGTTGACTGTGGTCCCACCTGATCCTCACCTGGACGAGGTGACTGGTTCCCACAGGGACCTCACCTGGACCTGGTGACTCAGGTCCTCATTTGGGCATCATGGGACCTGGTTTCTCAGTTACACATTGGGGCCTCACTTGGACCTAGTGATTCTCGTCCCCCTCTGGGCTTCACCCTGACATGGTGACTCTGGTCACCACCTGGATATCACCAGAATCAGTGACTCTGGTCTCCCTCTGGGACTCACCCGGAGCTGGGGACAGTGGTCCTAAACTGGGCCTCAACAGGACCTGGTGAATCTACTCCTCACTTAGGCCTCGTCTGGACCTTGTGACTCTTTTCCCACCTGGCATCAATGGGACATGGTTACTCTGTTCCACACCTGGGCCTCACCTGGACATGATAACTTTGCTCCGCACTTTGGTCTCAACTGGTCCTGATGACTCTGGTCCCCCAACTTATGTATCAATCTGGACCTGGTGACTGTGGTCCGCACCTGGGTCTCCCCTGGACCTGGTGACTCTCGTTCCCACATGAACCAAACCAGGACCTGGTGACTGTGGTGTTCTTGTAGACTCACATTTACCTGGTGACTCCGGTCCCCACTAGGGCCTCACCTGGATCTGGAGACTCTGGCCTGCAGGTTGGCCTCACCTGGACCTGGTGAGTGGGGTTGCCACCTGGGCCTCACACATAGCTGGTTACTCAGGTCCCCACGTGGGCTTCTTGGACCTGGTGAATCTGGTCCTTACCTGGTCCTCTCCCGGACCCAGGGACTCTGGTCACCACCGGGGACTCACCTGGACCTGGTCAATCTGGTCCCCATCTGGGTCTCACCCAGTCCTGGTGATTTGTTCCCCACCTGGACCTGATTGCTGTGGACTCTTTCTTGGCCTCACCTGGAACTGGTGACTCTGATCCTATCTGCGCATCACGCAGACCTGGTGACCCTGGTCCTCACCTGGGCATCATTGGTACCTGGTGACTCTGTTCCACACTGAGCCTCACCTGAACATGATGACTCTGGAAAATTTCTGGGTCTCATCCTGACCTGGTGACTCTGGACCCCATCTGGATGTCACCTGGACCAGGTGATTCTGGTACCCCTCTAGGCCTCAACCAGATCTGGAGACTCTGGTCCTCAACTGGGCCTCAACTGGACCTAGTGAATATTCTCCATCTGGGACTCATTTGGACCTGGTGACTCTGGTCCCTACCTGGGCATCATTGGGACATGGTTCCACAGCATGGCCTGCACGTTGGCCTCACCTGGACCTGGTAATTCTGGTCCCTACCTGGGCATCATCGGGACATGGTTCCATACATGGCCTCCAGGTTGGCCTCACCTGGACCTGGTAATTCTAGTCCCTACCTGGGCATCATCGGGACATGGTTCCTCTGCATGGCCTGCAGGATGGCCTCACCTGAACCTGGTGAGTGGCGTTGTCACCTTGGCCTCACCCATGCCTGTTGACACAGGTCCCCACGTGGGCCTCAATTGAACCTGTTGAATCTGGTCCCTACCTGGTCCTCACCCGGAACTCCTAACTCGGGTCACCACCTGGGAATCACATGAACCTGGTTAATCTGGTCCCCATCTGACCTCATCCAGTCCTGGTGACTTTGTCACCCCATCTGGACCTGATTTCTGTGGACTCATTGTTGGCCTCACCTGGAACTGGTGACTCTGATCCTAACTGGGCCTCACCCAGATCTGGTGGCTCTGGTCCTCACCTGGCATCATTGGTACCTGGTTACTCTGTTCCACACCTGAGCCTCAACTGGACATGATGACTCTGGAACCTCTCTGGGCCTCAGTCTGACATGGTGACTCTGCTCCCCATCTGGAAGTCACCTAGACCAGGTGAATCTGGTACCCCTCTTGGCCTCAACTTGACCTGGTGAATCTGGTCCCCCTCTGGGGGTCACCGTGCCCTAGTGACTGTGAACCCCACTTTGGTCTGACTTGGACCAGCTGACCCTGGTTGCCACCTGCGCCTGACCTCGAACTGTTGACTCTGGTTCTTTCAAGGGCCTCCCCTGGACCTGGTGATCCTGGTCCCCACCTGGGTCTCACCTGGACGTGGTGACTCTTGTCACCATCGGGGACTCACCTGGACCTGCTTACTGTGTTCCACACCTGGGTCTCAAGTAGACCTGTTGACCATGGTCCCCAAGCCGGCCTCACATGGACCTGTTGCCTCTGATCCCCACCGGGGACTCACGTGTACCTGGTAACTCTGGTCCTTACCTGGGCCTCATCTGGACCTAGTGACTCTGGTCCCCTTCCTGGGCTTCACCTCGATCTGGTGACTCTGGTCCCCACCGGGACTTCACGTGGATCCGGTGACTCTGGTCCCCACATGGACCTCTCCTGGACCTGGTGACTCTTTCCAACATGGACCTCACCTGGATCTGGTGACTCTGGTCCTCAGTTTGGCCTGCCCTGGACCTGGTGTCTCTTGTCCCCACTTTGACCTAACTCAGAACTGCTGAATCTTGCCAAACCGAGGACGCACCCAGACCTGGTGACACTTGTCCCCAGCTATGCCTCAATTCGACCTGATGAATCTGGTCCTCACGTGGGCCTCACATGGACCTGGGACTCAGCTGGATAGAGTGGCTCTGGTTCCCACAATGGCCTCACCTGATACTGGTGACTGGGTTCTTTTTCTATGGCTCACCAGGACCTAGTGATTCTGTTCCCCATCTGAGCCTGCATGGCCCTAGTGACTCTGGTCCTCACCCAGGCATCATTGGGACCCGGATAATCTATTCCACACCTGGGCCTCACTTTGACCAGGGACCTCTGACCCATTCTGGACCTCAAACTAAACTGGTTACTCTGGTTCCCCCTCTGGGCCTCACCCTTACCTGGTGACTCTGGACACCTCTTGGGCTTCACGTAGGCCTGGTGTATCTGTTCCTTCTCTGGTCCGCACCTGGATCTGGTGACTGGTCGACACCTGGGCATCACCTGGACTTGGTGAATCCTGTTGCCCCCTGCGCCTCACCTGGACCTTGTGACTGTGGTCCCACCTGGACCACACCTGGATCTGGTGTCTCTCATTCCCATATGGGGCTCTCCTTGACCTGGTTCCTGTGGTGCCCTTGACCTCTCCTGGAACACAATGACTCTGATCCATATTTGGGCCTCTCCTGGACCTGTTGACTCTGGTCCTTACCTGGGCATCATTGGGACCTGGATACTCTCTTATATACCTGGGCCTCACCTGGACCTGGTGACTGTGGTCCAACCTGGGCCTCACCTGGACGAGGTGACTGGTTCCCACAGGGACCTCACCTGGACCTGGTGACTCAGGTCCTCTTATGGGCATCATGGGACTAGGTTTCTCAGTTCCACATCGGGGCCTCACCTGGACCAATGATTCTGGTCCCACTCTGGGCCTCATCCTGATGTGGTGACTCTGGTCCCCACCTGGATATCACCAGAACCGGGTGACTCTGGTTCCCCTCTGGGACACACCCTAAGCTGGGGACACCGGTCCACAACTGGGCCTCAATAGGACCTGGTGAATCTCATCCTCACTTAGGCCTTGTCTATACCTTGTGACTCTTTTCTCACCTGGCATCAATGGGACATGGTTACTCTGTTCCTCACCTGGGCCTCACCTGGACATGATAACTTTGCTCCACACTTTGGCCTCAGCTGGTCCTGATGACTCTGGTCCCACCACCTAGGCCTTCTTCTGGACCTGGAGACTGGTCCCCACCTGGGGCTCACCTGGACCTGGTGACTCTCGTTCCCACATGATCCACACCTGGACCTGGTGCCTGTGGTTTTCTTGTAGACTCACATTTACCTGGTGACTCCGGTCCCCACTAGGGCCTCACCTGGATCTGGTGACTCTGGCCTGCAGGTTGGCCTCACCTGGACTTAGTGAGTGTGTTTGCCACCTGTGTCTCACCCATACCTGGTGACTCAGGTCTCCACGTGGGCCTACTGGACCTGGTGAATCTGGTCCTTACCTGGTCCTCTCCCAGACCCGGGGACTCTGGTCACCACCTCGGCCTCACCTGGACCTGGTGAATCTGGTCCCCATCTGGGCCTCACCCGGTCCTGGTGACTTTGTTCCGCACCTGGACCTGATTGCTGTGGACTCTTTCTTGGACTCACCTGGAACTGGTGACTCTGATCCTATCTGCGCGTCACCCAGACCTGGTGACTCTGGTCCTCTCCTGGGCATCATTGGTGTCTGGTTACTCTGTTCCACACCTGAGCCTCACCTGGATGATGACTCTGGAACCTCTCTGGGCCTCACCCTGACCTGGTGACTCTGGTCCCCATTAGGATGTAACCTGGACCAGGTGATTCTGGTACCCCTCTAGGCCTCAACCAGATCTGGTGACTCTGGTTTTCAACTGGACCTCACCTGGACCTAGTGAATATGCTCCATCTGGGCTTCATTTGGACCTGGTGACTGTCGTCCCTACCTGGGCATCATCGGAACATGGTTCCACTGCATGGCCTGCGGGTTGACCTCACCAGCACCTGGTAACTCTAGTCCCTACCTGGGCATCATCGGGACATATTTCCTCTGCATGGCGTTCAGGTTTTCCTCACCTGGACCTGGTGACTCTCGTTCCCACATGAACCACACCAGGACCTGGTGACTGTGTTGTTCTTGTAGAATCACTTTTAACTGGTGACTTCAGTCCACACTAGGGCCTCACGTGAATCGGGTGACTTGGCCTGCAGGTTGGCCTCACATGGACCTGGTTAGTGGGGATGCCACTTGGGCCTCACCCATACCTGGTGACTCAGGTCTCCACGTGGGCCTCACTTGGGCCTGGTGAATCTGGTCCTTACCTGATCCTCAACCGGAACTCCTAACTCGGGTCACCACCTGGGAATCACATAAACCTGGTTAATCTGGTCCCCATCTGGTCCTCATCCAGTCCTGGTGACTTTGTCACCCCACCTGGACCTGATTGCTGTGGACTCCTTCTTGGCCTCACCTGGAACTGGTGACTCTGATCCTAACTGGGCCTCACACAGATCTGGTGACTCTGGTCCTCACCTATGGACCATTATGAACTTGATACTCTGTTCCACACCTGAGCTTCACCTGGACATGATGACTCTGGATCCCCTCTGGTCCTCACCCTGACATGATGACTCTGGTCCCCATCCGGATGTCACCTAAACTAGGTGAATCTGGTATCCCTCTAGACCTCAACTTGACCTGGTGACTCTGGTCCTGAACTGGGCCTCACGGGGACCTAGTGATCATGCTCCCCACCTGGGCCCCATCTGGACCTGGTGACTCTGGTTCTACCTGGATATCATCGGGACTTGGTAACTCTATTGCCCACTCGGACTGACCTGATCCTGGTAACTCTGGTCCTGACTTTGGCCTCTTCTGTACCATGTGACTCTGGCTCCACCTGGGCCTCACCTGTAACTGGTGACTCTGATCCTAAACATGGCCTCACCTGACCTGGTGACTGTGGTTCCCATCGGGACCTCACCTGGACCTCATGTATCTGGTTCCACCTGGGCCTCACCAGGACCTGGTGTCTCTGGTACCCACCTGGGTACCATCAGGATATGGTTACACTGTACACTAACAGTGACCCAGCCGGACCTATCAAATCTGGTATTCACCTAGGCCACTACTGGACATGGTGACACTGGTTCCCCCAGTCTCACCTGGACATGGTGAGTCGGATCCCCACCTGGGCCTCACCTGTAACTGGTGATTCTCGTTCCCACATGGACATCATGTGGACCTAGTGGCTGCAGTTTTTCTAGCTTCTCATGTACCTCGTGACTCTGGTCCCCACCAGGCCCTCACCGGGACCTGGTGTCTTTGCCACCTGCACCTCACCTGGACCTGGAGATTCTGGTCTGCACCCGAGACTACCCTGGATCTGGTGACTCTGGTCCCCACCTGGGCTTCACCTGGATTTGGGGACTCCGGTCCCCATCTGGGCCTCACCTGGCAGTGTTGACCATGGTCCTAAACTGGGCAAAATTGGGACCCGGTGACTGTTCCACAACTGGACCTCACCTGGACCAGGTGACTCTGGTCCCCCTCTGGGTCTCACCGTGCCCTAGTGACTGTGAACCCCACTTTGGCCTGACTTGGACCTGCTGACACTGGTTGCAACCTGCTCCTGACCTCGATCCGTTGACTCTGGTTCTTTCAAGGGCCTTCCCTGTACCTGGTGATCCTGGTCCCCACTTGGGCCTCACCTGGACGTGATGACTCTTGTCACCACCGAGGACTCACCTGGACCTGGTTACTGTGTTCCACACCGGGGCCTCAAGTAGACCTGTTGACCATGGTCCCAAGCTGGCCTCACATGGACCTGTTGCCTCTGATCCCCGCCGGGGAATCACGTGTACCTGGTAACTCTGGTCCTCACCTGGGCCTCATCTGGACCTAGTGACTCTGTGCCCACCTGGGCTTCACCTGGATCTGGTGACTCTGGTCCCCACCTGGACTTCACCTGGATCTGGTGACTCTGGTCCCCACCTGGACTTCTCGTGGACCTGGTGACTCTCTTTCCAACATGGACCTCATCTGGATCTGGTGACTCTGGTCCTCAGTTTGGACTCACCTGGACCTGCTGTCTCTCGTCCACACTTTGATCTAACTCAGAACTGCTGAATCTTGCCCCACCTAGGCCGCACCCAGACCTGGTGACTCTTGTCCCCAGCTATGCCTCAATTCTATCTGATGAATCTGGTCCTCACGTGGGCCTCACATGGACCTGGGACTCAGCTGGATAGAGTGGCTCTGGTTCCCTCAAGGGGCTCACCTGATACTGCTGACTGTGGTCTTATTCTATGCCTCACCAGGACCTAGTGATTCTGTTCCCCATCTGTGCCTGCATGGCCCTAGTGACTCTGGTCCTCACCCAGGCATCATTGGGACCTGGATACTCTATTCCACACGTGGGCCTCACTTTGACCAGGGACCTCTGGTCCCATTCTGGGACTCAAACTAAAGTGGTTACTCTGGTTCCCCCTCTGGGCCTCACCCTTACCTGGTGACTCTGGTCACCCCTTGGGCTTCAATTGGGCCTGGTGATTCTGGTCCTTAGCTGGTCCTCACCTGGATCTGGTGACTGGTCGCCACCTGGGTCTCACCGGGACTTGGTGAATCCTGTTGCCACCTGCGCCTCACCTGGACCTTGTGACTGTGGTCCCACCTGGACCTCACCTGAATCTGGTTGCTCTGGTTCCCATATGGGGTTCTCCTGAACCTGGTCCATGTTGTCTCCATCTGGCCTCACCTGGAAATCAATGACTCTGATACATATTTGGGCCTCTATGGGACCTGATGACGCTGGTCCTTACCTGGGCATCACTGGGACCTGGATACTCTCTTATATACCTGGGCCTCACCTGGACCTGGTGACTGTGGTCCCACCTGGGCCTCACCTGGACGAGGTGACTGGTTCCCACAGGGACCTCACCTGGACCTGGTGACTCAGGTCCTCATATGGGCATCATGGGACCTGGTTTCTCAGTTACACATCGGGGCCTCACCTGGACCTAGTGATTCTTGTCCCCCTGTGGGCCTCACCCTGACGTGGTGACTCTGGTCCCCACCTGGATATTACCAGAACCGGGTGACTCTGGTCCCCCTCTGGGACTCACCCAGATCTGGGGACACTGGTCCTCAGCTGGTCCTCAACAGGACCTGTTGAATCTACTCCTCACTTAGGCCTCGTCTGGACCTTGTGACTCTTTTCCCACCTGGCATCAATGGGACATGGTTACTCTGTTTCCCACCTGGGCCCCTCCTGAACATGATAACTTTGATCCACACTTCGGCCTCAACTGCTCCTGATGTCTCTCATCCCACCACCTAGGACTCAATCTGGACCTGGTGACTGTCGTCCCCACCTGGGTCTCACCTGGACCTGGTGACTCTCATTCCCACATGAACCACACCTGGACCTGGTGACTGTGGTGTTCTTGTAGACTCACATTTACCTGGTGACTGCGGTCCCCTGTAGGGCCTCACCTGGATCTGCTGACTGTGGCCTGCAGGTTGGCCTCACCTGGACCTGGTGAGTGGGGTTGCCACCTGAGCTTCACCCATACCTGGTGACTCAGGAACCCACGTGGTCCTCTTGGACCTGGTGAATCTGGTCCTTACATGGTCCTCTCCCAGACCCGGGGATTCTGGAAACCACTTGGGCCTCACCTGGACCTGGTGAATCTCTTCCCCATCTGGGCCTCACCCAGTCTTGATGACTTTGTTCCCCACCTGGACCTGATTGCTTTGGACTCTTTCTTGGCCTCACCTGGAACTGGTGACTATGATCCTCTCTGCGCGTGACTCAGGCTTGGTGACTCTGGTCCTCACCTGGGCATCATTGGTACCTGGTGACTCTGTTCCACCGCTGAGCCTCACCTGGACATGATGACTCTGGAACCTCTCTGGGCCTCACCCTGACATGGTGACTCTGGTCCCCATCTGGATGTCACCTGGACCAGGTGATTCTGGTACCCCTCTAGGCCTCAACCAGATCTGGTGTCTCTGGTCTCCAACTGGTCCTCGGCTGGACTTAGTGAATATGCTCCATTTTGGCCTCATTTGGACCTGGTGACTCTGGTCCCTACCTGGGCATCATGGGGACCTGGTTCCACTGCATGGCCTGCAGGATGGCCTCACCTGGACCTGGTAACTCTGGTCCCTATCTTGTCATTATCAGGACCCGGTTACTTTGCATGGCCTGCAGGTAGGCCTCACCTGGACTTGGTGAGTGGGGTTGCCACTAGGGCCTCACCCATACCTGCTGACTCAGGCCCCTACGTGGACCTCACTTGGACCGGGTGTATCTGGTAATTCTGCTCACCACCTGGGAATCACCTGGACCTGGTGAATCTGGTAACTCTGTCACCACGTGGGAATCACTTGGACCTGTTGAATCTGTGTCCCCATCTGGGCCTCACCCAGTCCTCGTGATTTTTTTCCCCACCTGGACCTGATTGCTGTGGACTCCTTCTTAGCCTCACCTGGAACTGTTGACTCTGATCCTAACTGGGCCTCACCCAGATCTGTTGACTCTGGTCCTCACGTGTGGACCATTATGACCTGGATACTCTGTTCCACACCTGAGCCTCACCTGGACATGATGACTCTGGATCCTCTCTGGGCCTCTCCCTGACATGGTGACTCTGGTCCCCATCTGGAAGGTACCTAGACCAGGTGAATCTGGTACCCCTCTAGGCCTCACTAGACCTGGTGACTCTGGTTCTCTACTGGGCCTCAACAAGACGTAGTGAATATGCTGACCACCTTCGCCTCATCTGGACCTGGTGACTCTGGTCCCACCTGGACCTACCCGGATCTGGTGGCTCTGGTTCCCATATGGGGCTCTCCTGACTTGGTTCCTGTGGTCTCCATCTGGCCTCACCTGGAACACAATGACTCTGATCCATAATTGGGCCTCTCCTGGACCTGTTGACTCTGGTCCTTCCCTGGGCATCATTGGGACCTGGATACTCTCTTATATACCTGGTCCTCACCTGGACCTGGTGACTGTGGTCCCACCTGGGCCTCACCTGGACGAGGTGACTGGTTCCCACAGGGACCTCACCTGGACCTGGTGACTCAGGTCCTCATATGGGCATCATGGGACCTGGTTTCTCAGTTCCACATCGGGGCCTCACCTGGACCTAGTGATTCTCATTCCCCTCTGGGCCACACCCTGACGTGGTGACTCTGGTCCCCACTTGGATATCACCAGAACCTGGTGACTCTGGTCCCCCTATGGGACTCACCCGGAGATGGGGACACTGGTCCACAACAGGGTCTCAACAGGACCTGGTGAATCTACTCCTCACTTAGGCCTCGTCAGGACCTTGTGACACTTTTCCCACCTGGCATCAATGGGACATGGTTACTCTGTTCCCCACCTGTGCCTCACCTTGACATGATAACTTTGCTCCACATTTTGGCCTCAACTTGTCCCGATGGCACTTGTCCCCCCACCTAGGCCTCAACCTGGACCTGGTGACGCTCGTTCCCACATGAACGACACCTGGACCTGGTGACTGTGGTGTTCTTGTAGACTCACAATTACCTGGTGACTCCCGTCCCCACTAGGGCCTCACCAGGATCTGGTGACACTGGTCTGCAGGTTGGCCTCACCTGGACCTGGTGAGTGAGGTTGCCAAATGAGCCTCACCTATACCTGGTGACACAGTTCCCCACTTGGTCGTCTGGGACCTGGTGACTCTGGTCCTTACCTGGTCCTCACCCGGAACTGGTAACTATGATCACCACCTCGGAATCACCTGGACCTGGTAACTCTCGTCCCTACCTGGGCATCATGGGGACATTGTTCCTCTGTATGGCCTGCAGGTTGCCCTCACCTGGACCTGGTGAGTGGGGTTGACACCTGGGCCTCACCCTTGCCTGGTGACACAGGTCCCCACGTGGGTCTCACTTGGACCTGGTGAATCTGCTCCTTACCTGGACCTCACCCGGAACTGGTAACTCTGGTCACCACCTGGGAATAACCTGGACATGGTGAATCTGGTCCCCATCTGGGCCTCACCCTCTCCTGGTGACTTTGTTCCCCACCTGGGCCTGATTGCTGTGGACTCCTTCTTCGCCTCACCTTGAACTGGTGACTCTGATCCTCACTGGGCCTCACCCAGATCTGGTGACTCTGGTCCTCACCTGTGGACCATTATGACCTGGATACTTTGTTACACACCTGAGCCTCACCTGGACATGATGACTCTAGATGCCCTCTGGGCCTCAGCCTCTCCTGGTGACTTTGTTCCCCACCTGGACCTGATTGCTGTGGACTCTTTCTTGGCCTCACCTGGAACTGGTGACTATGATCCTATCTGCGCGTCACCCAGATCTGGTGACTCTGGTCCTCACCTGGGCATCTTTGGTACTTGGTGACTCTGTTCCACACCTGAGCCTCACCTGGACATGATGACTCTGGAACCTCTCTGGGCCTCACCCTTACCTGGTGACTCTGAACCCATCTGGATGTCACCTGGACCAGGGGATTCTGGTACCCCTCTAGACCTCACCTAGACCTGGTGACTCTGGTCCTCAACTGGGCCTCAACGGGACCTAGTGAACATGCTCACCACCTGCGCCACATCTGGGCCTGGTGACTCTGGTTCTACCTGGGCATCATCGGGCCATGGTTATTCTATTCCCAATTGGAGTGACCTGATCCTGGTAACTCTGGTCCTGACTTTGGCCTCTTCTGTACCAGGTGACTCTGGCTCCACCTGGGCCTCACCTGTAACTGGTGACTCTGATCCTAAGCATGGCCTCACCTGACCTGGTGACTGTGGTTCCCATCGGGACCTCACCTGGACCTCATGTTTCTGGTCCCACTTGGGCCTCACCAGGACCTGGTGTCTGCTACCCACCTGGGTAGCATCAGGATATGGTTACACTGTTCAATAATAGTGACCCAGCCGGACCTATTAACTCTGGTCTTCACCTGGGCCACACCTGGACATGGTGACACAGGTTCCCACCTGGGTCTCAACTGGACATGGTGAGTCGGATCCCCACCTGGTCCTCACTTGTAACTGCTGATTCTCGTTCCCACATGGAGTTCATGTGGACCTGTTGGCCGCAGTGTTTCTAGCATCTTTTTTTAAATTTTTATTTATTTATGATAGTCACAGAGAGAGAGAGAGGCAGAGACACAGGCAGAGGGAGAAGCAGGCTCCATGCACCGGGAGCCCGACGTGAGATTCGATCCCGGGTCTCCAGGATCGCGCCCTGGGCCAAAGGCAGGCGCAAACCGTTGCGCCACCCAGGGATCCCATGTGTTTCAAGCTTCTAATGTACCTCGTGACTCTGGTCCCCACCAGTGCCTTACCGGGACCTGGTGAGTTTGGTTGCCACCTGCACCACACCTGGTCCTGGTGATTCTGGTCTGCACCTGAGACTACCCTGGATCTGGTGATGTGGTCCCCACCTGGGCTTCACCTGGATGTCGGGACTCCGGTCCCCATCTGGGCCTCACCTGGCCCTGTTGACCATGGTCCTCCACTGGGCAAAATTGGGACCTGGTGACTGTGTTCCACAACTGGACCTCACCTGGACCAGGTAACCCTGCTCCCCCTCTGGGTCTCACCGTGACCTAGTGACTGTGAAGTCCACTTTGGCTTGACTTGGACCTGCTGACCCTGGTTCCCACCTGCGCGTGACGTCGAACTGTTGACTCTGGTTCTTTCAAGGGCCTCCCCTGTACCTGGTGATCCTGGTCCCCACTGGGACTCACCTGGACGTGGTGACTTGTCACCACTGGGGACTCACCTGGACCTGATTACTGTGTTCCACACCTGGGTCTCAATTGGAGCTGTTGAATCTGGTCCCCATCTGGGCCTCACCCAGTCCTGGTAACTGTGTTCCCCACCTGGACCTGATTGCTGCGGACTCTTTCTTGCCCTCACCTTGAACTGGTGACTCTGATCCTATCTGTGTGTCACCCAGACCTGGTGACTCTCGTCCTCACCTGGGCATCATTGGTACCTGGTTACTCTGTTCCACACCTGAGCCTCACCTGGACATGATGTCTCTGGGACCTCTCTGTGCCTCACCCTGACCTGGTTATCTGGTCCCCAGCTGGATGTCACCTGGACCAGGTGATTCTGGAACCCCTCTAGGCCTCAACCAGATCTGGTGACTCTTGTCCTCAAGTGGGCCTCACCTGGACCTAGTGAATATGCTCCATCTGGGCCTCATTTGGACCTGGTGACTCTGGTCACTCACTGGGCATCATCGGGAAATGGTTCCACTGCATGGCCTGCTGGTTTGCCTCACCTGGATCTGGTGACTCAGGTCCTCATACGGGCATCATGGGACCTGGGTTCTCAGTTCCACATCGGGGCCTCATCTGGACCTAGTGATTCTCGTCCCCCTCTGGGCCTCACCCTGACGTGGTGACTCAGGTCCCCACCTGGATATCACCAGAACCGGGTGACAGTGGTCCCCCTCTGGGACTACCCGGAGCTGGGGACACTGGTCCTCAACTGGGCCTCAATAGGACCTGGTGAATCTACTCCTCACTAAGGCCTCTTCTGGACCTTGTGACTCTTTTCCCACCTGGCATCTTTGGGACATGGTTACTCTGTTCCCCAACTGGGCCTCACATGGACATGATAACTTTGCTCCACACTTTGGCCTCAACTGGTCCTGATGACTCTGGTGCCCCGACCTAGACCTCAATCTGGATCTGGTGACTATGGTCCCCACCTGGGTCTCACCTATACCTGGTGACTCTTGACCCCACATGAACCACACCAGGATCTGGTGACTGTGTTGTTCTTATAGAATCATTTTAACTGGTGACTCCAGTCCCCACTAGGTCCTCACGTGGATCGGGTGACTTGGCCTGCAGGTTGGCCTCACATGGACCTGGTTAGTGGGGATGCCACTTGGGCCTCACCCATACCTGGTGACTCAGGTCTCCACGTGGGCCTCTTGGACCTGGTGAATCTGGTCCTTACCTGGTCCTCTCCCAGACCCGGGGACTCTGGTCACCACCTGGGACTCACCTGGACCTGTTGAATCTGCTCCCCATCTGGGCCTCACCCAGTCCTGGTGACTGTGTTCCCCACCTGGACCTGATTGCTTTGGACTCTTTCTTGGCCTCACCTGGAACTGGTGACTCTGATCCTATCTGCCCGTCACCCAGATCTGGTCACTCTGGTTCTCACCTGTCGACCACTATGACCTGGACACTTTGTTCGACACCTGAGACTCACCTGGACATGATGACTCTGGAGCTTCTCTGGGCCTCACCCTGACCTGGTGACTCTGGTCCCCATCTGGATGTCACCTGTACCAGGTGATTCTGGTACCCCTCTAGGCCTCAACCAGATCTGGTGACTCTTGTCCTCAACTGGGCCTCACCTGGACCTAGTGAATATGCTCCATCTGGGCCTCATTTGGACCTTGTGACTCTTGTCCCTTCCTGGGCATCATCGGGACATGGCTCCCCTGCATGACCTGCAGGTTGGCCTCACCTGGACCTGGTAACTCTGGTCCCTACCTGGGCATCATCGGGACATGTTTCCACTGCATGGCCAGCAGGTTGGCCTCACCTGGACCTGGTAACTCTAGTCCCTACCTGGGCATCATCGGGACATGGTTCCTCTGGATGGCCTGCAGGTTGCCCTCACCTGGACCTGGTAAATCTGGTCCCTACCTGGGCATCATCGTGACACGGTTCCTCTGCATTTCCTGCAGTTTGGCTTCACCATTACCTGGTGAGTGGGGTTGCCACCTGTGCCTCACCCATACCTGGTGACACAGGTCCCCACGTGGGCCTCACTTGGACCTGGTGAATATGGTCCTTACTTGGTCCTCACCCGGAACTGGTAACTCTGGTCATCATCTGGGAATCTCCTGGACCTTATGAATCTGGCCCCCATCTGGGCCTCACCCAGTCCTGGTGACTTTGTTCCCCACCTGGACCTGATTGCTGTGAAATCCTTATTGGCCTCACCTGGAATTGGTGACTCTGATCCTAACTGGCCTCACCCAGATCTGGTGACTCTGGTCCTCACCTGTGGACCATTATGACCTGGATACTCTGTTCCACACCTGAGCCTCACCTGGACATGATGACGCTGGATCCCCTCTGGGCCTCAGCCTGACATGGGGACTCTGGTCCCCTTCTGGATATCACCAAGACCAGGTGAATCTGGTACCCCTCTATGCCTCAACTAGACCTGGTGACTCAGGTCCTCCACTGGGCCTCACCTAGACCTAGAGAATATGCTCCATCTGGGCCTCATTTGGACATGGTGATTCTTATACCTACCTCGGCATTACCGGGACATGATTCCACTGCATGCCCTGCAGGTGTGCCTCACCTGGACCTGATAACTCTAGACCCCACCTGGGCATCATCGGGACATGGTTCCTCGGCATGGCCTGCAGGTTGGCCTCACTTGGACCTAGTGAGTGGGGTTGTCACCTGAGACTCACCCATGCCTGGTGACACAGGTCCCCACGTGGGCCTCACTTGGACCTGGTGAATCTGGGCCTTACCTGGTCCTCACCCGGAACTGGTAACTCTGGTCACCACTTGGGAATCACCTGGACCTGGTGAATCTGGTCCCAATCTGGGCCTCATCCAGTCCTGGTGACTTTGTTCCCCACCTGGACCTGATTGCTGTGGACTCCTTCTTGGCCTCACCTGGAACTGGTGAGTCTGATCCTATTACGCGTCACCCAGACCTGGTGACTCTGGTCCTCACCTGGGCATCATTGGTACCCGGTGACTCTGTTCCACACCTGAGCCTCACCTGGACATGATGACTCTGCAACCACTCTGGGCCTCACACTGTCCTGGTGACTCTGCTCCCCATCTGGATGTCACCTGGACCAGGTGATTCTGGTTCCCCCCTAGGCCTCAACCAGATCTGGTGACTCTGGTCCTCAACAGGGCCTCACCTGGACCTAGTGAATATGCTTCATCTGGGCCTCATTTGGACCTGGTGACTCTGGTCCCTACCTGGGCATCATCGGGACATGGTTCCACTGCATGGCCTGCAGGTTGGCCTGACCTGGACCTGGTAACTCTGGTCCCTACCTGGGCATCATCGGAACACGGTTCCTCTGCATTGCCTGCAGATTGGCCTCACCTGGACCTGGTGAGTGGGGTTGCCACCTGGGTCTCACACATACATGGTGACACAGGTCCCCACGTGGGCCTCACTTGGACATGGTGAATCTGGTCCTTACCTGGTTCTCTCCGAGACCCGGGATCGCTGGTCCCCAACACGGCCTCACCTGGACCTGTTGAATCTGGTCCCCATCTGGGCCTCACCCAGTACTGGTGACTTTGTTCCCCACCTGGACCTGATTGCTGTGGACTCTTTCTTGGCCTCACCTGGAACTGGTGACTCTGATCCTATCTGCGCGTCACCCAGACCTGGTGACTCTGGTCCTCACCTGGGCATCACTGCTACCTGGTGACTCTGTTCCACACCTGAACCTCACCTGGACATGATGACTCTGGAACCTCTGGGCCTCACCCTGACCTGGTGACTCTGGACCCATCTGGATGTCACCTGGACCAGGTGATTCTGGTACCCCTCCAGGCCTCAACCAGGTCTGGTGACTCTGGTCCTCAACTGGGACTTACCTGGACCTATTGAATATGCACCATCTGGGCCTCATTTGGACCTGGTGACTCTCTTCCCTACCTGGGCATCATCGGGACATGTTTCCACTGCATGGCCTTTAGGTTGGCCGCACCTGGACCTGGTAACTGTGGTTCTACCTGGGCATCATCGGGACGTGGTTACTCTATTCCCAGTGGGACTGACCTGATCGTGGTAACTCTGGTCCTGACTTTGGCCTCTTCTGTGCCATGTGACTCTGGCTCCCCCTGGACCTCACCTGTAAGTGCTGACTCTGATCCTAAGCATGGCCTCACCTGACCTGGTGACTGTGGTTTCCATCGGTACCTCACCTGGTCCTCATGTCTCTGGTACCAACTGGGACTCACCAGGACCTTGTATCTGGTACCCACCTGAGTAGCATCAAATATGGTTAACAGTTCACTAACAGTGACCCGGCCGGACCTATTAACTCTCGTCTTCACCTGGTCCACTCTTGGACATGGTGACACTGGTTCCCACCTGGGTCTCACCTGGACATGGTGACTCAGATCCCCACCTGGTCCTCACCTGTAACTTGTAATTCTCGTCCCCACATGGACATCATGTGGACCTGGTGGCTGCAGTGTTTCTAGCTTCTCATGTACCTCGTGACTCTGGTCCCCACCAGGGCCTCACCGGGACTTGGTGAGTGTGGTTCCCACCTGCACCTCACCAGGACCTAGTGATTCTGGTCTCCACCTGAGACTACCCTGGATCTGGTGATGGTGGTACCCACATGGGCTTCACCTGAACTTGGGGAGTCCGGTCCCCATCTGGGCCTCATCTGGCCCTGTTGACCATGGTCCTCAACTGGGCAAAATTGGGACCCGGTGACTGCGTTCCACAACTGGAACTCACCTGGACAAGGTGACTCTGGTCCCACTCTGGGTCTCACTGTGCCCTAGTGACTGTGAACCGCACTTTGGCCTGACTTGTACCTGCTGACCCTGGTTGCCAACTGCGCCTGACCTCGAAATGTTGACTCTGGTTCTCTCCAGGGACTCCCCTGCACCTGGTGACCTGCTCCCTAATTGGGCCTCACCTGGACGTGGTGACTCTTGTCACCACCGGGGACTCACCTGGACATGATTACTGTGTTCCACACCTGGGCCTCAGGTAGACCTGTTGACCATGGTCCCCAAGCCGACCTCACGTGGACCTTTTGGCTCTGATCCCTGCCGGGGCCTCACGTGTATCTGGTAACACTGATCCTCACCTGGGCCTCATCTGGACCTAGTGACTCTGGTCCCCACCTGGGCTTCACCTGGATCTGGTGACTCTGGTCCCCACCTGGAATTCACCTGGATCTGGTGACTCTGGTCCCCACCTGGACCTCTCCTGGATCTGGTGACTCTCTTTCCAACATGGACCTCACCTGGATCTGGTGCCTCTGGTCCTCAGTTTGGCCTCACCTGGACCTGGTGTCTCTCTTCCCCACTTTGATCTAACTCAGAACTGCTGAATCTTGCCCCACCTAGGCCGCACCCAGACCTGGTGACTCTTGTCCCCAGCTATGCCTCAATTCGCCCTGATGAATCTGGTCCTGACGTGGGGCTCACATGGACCTGGGACTCAAATGGATAGAGTGGCTCTGGTTCCCACAGGGGCACACCTGATACTGGTGATTGTGGTCTTATTCTATGCCTCACCAGGACCTAGTGATTCTGTTCCCCATCTGGGCCTGCATGGCCCTAGTGACTCTGGTCCTCACCCAGGCATCATTGGGAACTGGATACTCTATTCAACATCTCGGCCTCACTTTGACCAGGGACCTCTGGTCCCATTAGGCCTCAAACTAAACTGGTTACTCTGGTTCCCCTCTGGGCCTCACCCTGACCTGGTGACTCTGGTCACCCCTTGGGCTTCACTTGGGCCTGGTGAATCTGGTCCTTAGCTGGTCCGCATCTGGATCTGTTGACTGGTGGCCACCTGGGCCTCACCTGGCCTTGGTGAATCCTGTTGCCACCTGCGCCTCACCTGGACATTATGACTCTGGTCTCACCTGGGCCTCACCTGGACGAGGAGATTTGTTCCCACAGTGACCTCACCTGGACCTGGTGACTCAGGTCCTCATATGGGCATCATGGGACCAGGGTTCTCAGTTCCACATCGGGGTCTCATCTGGACCTAGTGATTCTCGTCCCCCTCTGGGCCTCACCCTGACGTGGTGACTCTGGTCCCCACCTGGATATCACCAGAACCGGGTGACACGGCTCCCCCTCTGGGACTCACCCGGAGCTTGGGACACTGGTCCTCAACTGGGCCTCAACAGGACCTGGTGAATCTACTCCTCACTAAGGCCTCGTCTGGACGTTGTGAGTCTTTTCCCACCTGGCATCAATGGGACATTGTTACTCTTCCCCACCTGGGCCTCACATGGACATGATAACTTTGCTCCACACTTTGGCCTCAACTGGTCCTGATGACCCTGGTCCCCCGCCCTAGGCCTCAATCTGGACCTGGTGACTGTGGTCCCCACCTGGGTCTCACCTGGACCTGTTGACTCTCGTTCCCACATGAACCACACCAGGTCCTGGTAACTGTGTTGTTCTTGTAGAATCACTTTTAACTGGTGACTCCAGTCCCCACTAGGGCCTCACGTGAATCGGGTGACTTGGCCTGCAGGTTGGCCTCACATGGACCTGGTGAGTGAGGATGCCACTTGGGCCTCACCCATACCTGGTGACTCAGGTCTCCACGTGGGCCTCTTGGACCTGGTGAATCTGGTCCTTACCTGGTCCTCTCCCAGACCCGGGGACTATGGTCACCACCTGGGCCTCACCTGGACCTGGTGAATCCAGTCCCCATCTGGGCCTCACTCAGTCCTGGTGACTTTGTTCCCCACCTTGACCTGATTGCTGTGGACTCCTTCTTGTCCTCACCTGGAACTGGTGACTCTGATCCTATCTGCGTGTCACCCAGACTTGGTGACTCTGGTCCTCACCTGGGCATCATTGGTACCTGGTGACTCTGTTCCACACCTGAGCCTCACCTGGACATGAGGCTCTGGACTGTCGAACCACTCTGGGCCTAACCCTGACCTGGTGACTCTGGTCTCCATCTGGATGTCACCTGGACCAGGTGATTCTGGTATCCCTCTCGGCCTCAACCAGTTCTGGTGACTCTGGTCCTCAACTGGGCCTCACCTGGACCTATTGAATATGCTCCATCTGGGCCTCATTTGGACCTGGTGACTCTGGTCCTTACCTGGTCCTCTCCGAGACCCGGGGACTCTGGTCACCACCTGGGCCTCACTTGGAACTGGTGAATCTGGTCCTTACATGGTGGTCACCCGGGACTGGTAACCCTGGTCACCACTAGGATATCACCTGGGCCTGGTGAATCTGGTCCCCATCTGGGCCTCACCCAGTCCTGGTGACTTTGTTCCCCACCTGGACCTGATTGCTGTGGACTCCTTCTTGGCCTCACCTGGAACTGGTGACTCTGGTCCTACCTGGGCCTCACCCAGATCTGGTGACTCTGTTCCTCACCTATGGACCATTATGACCTGGATACTCGGGTCCACACCTGAGCCTCAACTGGACATGATGACTCTCGATCCCCTCTTGGCCTCAGCCTGACGTGAGGACTCTGGTCCCCATCTGATGTCACCCAGACCAGGTGAATCTGGTACCCCTCTAGGCCTCAACTAGACCTGGTTACTCTGCTCCTCAACTGGGTCTCACCGAGACCTAGTGAACATGCTCCCCACCTGCGCCTCATCTGGACCTGGTGACTTTGGTTCTCCCTGGGCATCATCGGGACATGGTTACTCTATTCCCACTTGGAGTGACCTGATCCTGGTAAAGCTGGTCCTGACTTTGGCCTCTTTTGTACCAGGTGACTCTGGCTCCACCTAGGCCTCACCTGTAACTGGTGACTCTGATCCTAAGCATGGCCTCACCTGACCTGGTGACTGTGGTTTCCATCGGGACCTCACCTGGACCTCATATCTCTGGTCCCACCTGGGCCTCACCAGGACCTGGTGTCTCTGGTACCCATCTGGGTAGCATCAGGATACGGATACACTGTTCACTAACAGTGACCCAGCCGGACCTATTAACTCTGTTCTTCACGTGGGCCACACCTGGACATGGTGACACTGGTTCCCACCCGGGTCTCACCTGGACATGGTGAGTCGGATCCCCACCTGGTCCTCACCTCTAACTGGTGATTCGCGTTCCCACATGGACATCATGTGGACCTGGTGGCTGCAGTGTTTCTAGCTTCTCATGCACCTCGTGACTCTGGTCCCGACCAGGGCCCCACCGGGACCTGGTGAGTGTGGTTGACACCTGCACCTCACCTGGACCTGGTGTTTCTGGTCTGCACGTGAGACTACCCTGGATCTGGTGACTGTGGTCCCCACCTGGGCTTCACCTGGATTTGGGGACTCCGGTCCCCATCTGGGCCTCACCTGGCCCTGTTGACCATGGTCCTCAACTGGGCAAAATTGGGACCCGGTGGCTGTGTTCCACAACTGGACCTCACCTGGACCAGGTGACTCTGTTCCCCCTCTGGGTCTCACCGTGCCCTAGTGACTATGAACCCCACTTTGGCCTGACTTGGACGTGCTGACCCAGGTTGCCACCTGCGCGTGACCTCGAACTGTTGACTCTGGTTTTTTCAAGGGCCTCCCCTGTACCTGGTGATCCTGGTCCCCACCTGGGCCTCACGTGGACGTGGTGACTCTTGTTACCACCGAGGACTCACCTGGACATGATTACTGTGTTCCACACCTGGGCCGCAGGTAGACCTGTTGTCCATGGTCCCGAAGTCGGCCTCACGTGGACCTGTTGCCTCTGATCCCCACCGGGACCTCACGTCTACCTGGTTACTCTGGTACTCTCCTGGGCTTCACTGGACCTAGAGACTCTGGTCCCCACCTGGGCTTCACCTGGATCTGGTGACTCTGGTCCCCACCTGGACTTCACCTGGAACTGGTGACTCTGGTCCCCACCTGGACCTCTCCTGGACCTGGTGACTCTCTTTCCAACATGGACCTCACCTGGATCTGGTGACTCTGTTCCTCAGTTTGGCCTCACCTGGACCTGGTGTCTCTCGTCCCCACTTTGACCTAACTCAGAACTGCTGAATCTTTCCCGACCTAGGCCGCACCCAGACCTGGTGAATTTTCTCCCCAGCTACGCCTCAATTCGACCTGATGAATCTGGTCCTGACGTGGGGCTCACATGGACTTGGGACTCAGCTGGATAGAGTGGCTCTGGTTCCCACAAGGGTAACACCTGATACTGGTGATTGTGGTCTTATTATATGCCTCACCAGGACCTAGTGATTCTGTTCCCCATCTGGGCTTGCATGGCCCTAGTGAATCTGGTCCTCACCCAGGCATCATTGGGACCTGGATACTCTATTCCACATCTGGGCCTCACTTTGACCAGCGACCTCTGGTCCCATTCTGGGCCTCAAACTAAACTGGTTACTCTGGTTCCCCCTCTGGGACTCACCCTTACCTGGTGAATCTGGTCACCCCTTGGGCTTCACTTGGGCCTGGTGAATCTGGTCCTTAGCTGGTCCTCACCTGGATCTCGTGACTGGTCGCCACCTGGGCCTCACCTGGACTTGGTGAATCCTGTTGTCACCTGCGCCTCACCTGGACCTTGTGACTGTGGTCCCACCTGGACCTCACCTGGATATGGCGGCTCTTTTTCGCATAAGGAGCACTCCTGGACCTGGTTCCTGTGGTCTCCATCGGGCCTCACCTGGAACACAATGACTCTGATCCATATTTGGGCCTCTCCTGGACCTGTTGAATCTGGTCCTTACCTGGGCAATATTGGGACCTGGATACTCTCTATATACCTGGGCCTCACCTGGACCTGGTGACTGTGGTCCCACCAGAGCCTCACTTGGACGAGGTGACTGGTTCCCACGGGGACCTCACCTGGACCTGGTGACTCAGGTTCTCATATGGGCATCATGGGACCAGGGTTCTCAGTTCCACATCGGGGTCTCATCTGGAGCTAGTGATTCTCGTCCCACTCTGGGCCTCACCCTGACGTGGTGACTCTGGTCCCCACCTGGATATCAGCAGAACCGGGTGACACTGGTCCCCCTCTGGGACTCACCCGGAGCTGGGAACACTGGTCCTCAACTGGGCCTCAACAGGTCCTGGTGAATCTACTCCTCACTTAGGCCTCGTCTGGACATTGTGACTCTGTTCCCACCTGGCATCTTTGGGACTTGGTAACTCTGTTCCCCACCTGGGCCTCACATGGACATGATAACTTTGCTCCACACTTTGGCCTCAACTGGTCCTGATGACTCTCGTCCCCCGACATAGGCCTCAATCTGGACCTGGTGACTGTGGTCCCCACCTGGGTCTCACCTGGACCTGATGACTCTCGTTCCCACATGAACCACACCAGGATCTGGTGACTGTGGTGTTCTTGTAGAATCACTTTTAACTGGTGACTCCAGTCCCCACTAGGGCCTCACGTGGACCGGGTGACTTGGCCTGCAGGTTGGCCTCACATGGACCTGGTTAGTGGGGATGCCACTTGGGCCTCACCCATACCTGGTGACTCAGGTCTCCACGTGGGCCTCTTGGACCTGGTGAATCTGGTCCTTACCTGGTCCTCTCCCAGACCAGGGGACTCTGGTTACCACCTGGGCCTCACCTGGACCTGGTGATTCTGGTCTGCACCTGAGGCTACCCTGGCTCTGGTGACTGTGGTCCCCACCTGGGCTTCACCTGGAATTGGGGACCCCGGTCCCCATCTGGGCCTCACCTGGCCCTGTTGACCATGGTCCTGAACTGGGCAAAATTGGGACACGGTGACTGTGTTCCACAACTGGACCTCACCTGGACTGGTGACTATGGTCCCCATCTGGATGTCACCTGGACCAGGTGATTCTGGTACCCTCTAGGCCTCAACCAGATCTGGTGACTCTGGTCCTCAACTGAGCCTCACCTGGACCTAATGAATATGATCCATCTGGGCCTCATTTGTACCATGTGACTCTGGTCGCTACCTGGACATCATCGGGACATGGTTCCACTGCAAGGCCTGCAGGTTGGCCTCACCTGGACCTCGTGAGTGGGGTTGACACCTGGGGGTCACCCATACCTTGTGACTCAGGTCCTCACGTGGGCCTCTTGCACCTGGGTAATCTGATCCTCAACTGGTCTTCTCCCAGACCTGGGGACTCTGGTCGCCACATGGTCCTCACCTGGACCTGGTGAATCTGGTCCCCCTCTGGGCCACAGCCAGTCCTGGTGACTTTGTTCCCCACCTGGACCTGATTGCTATGGACTCTTTCTTGGCCACACCTGGAACTGGTGACTCTGATCCTATCTGCGCGTCACCCAGACATGGTGACTCTGGTCCTCACCTGGGCATCATTTGTACCTGGTGACTCTGTTCCACACCTGAGCCTCACCTGGACATGATGACTCTGGAACCTCTCTGGGCCTCACCCTGACCTGGTGAGTCTGGTCCCCATCTGGATGTCACCTGTACCAGGTGATTCTGGTACCCCTCTAGGCCTCAACCAGATCTTGTGACTCTGGTCCTCAACTGGGCCTCACCTGGACCTAGTGAATATGCTCCATCTGGCCTCATCAGGATCTGGTGACTCTGGTCCCTACCTGGACCTCTCCTGGACCTGGTGACTCTCATTCCAACATGGACCTCACCTGGATCTGGTGACTCTGGTCCTCAGTTTGGGCTCACCAGGACCTGGTTTCTCTGGTACCCACCTGAGTAGCATCAGGATATGGTTACACTGTTCAATAACAGTGACCCAGCCGGACCTATTAACTCTAGTCTTCACCTGGGCCACATCTGGACATGGTGACCCTGGTTCCCACCTGGGTCTCACCTGGACATGGTGAGTCGGATCCCCACCTGGTCCTCACCTGTAACTGGTGATTCTCCTTTCCACATGGACATCATGTGGACCTGGTGGCTGTAGTGTTTCTAGCTTCTCATGGACCTCGTGACGCTCGTCCCAACCAGGGCCTCACCGGGACCTGGTGAGTGTGGTTGCCACCTGCACCTCACCTAGACCTGGTGATTCTGGTCTGTACCCGAGACTACCCTGGATCTGGTGACTGTGGTCCCCACCTAGGCTTCACCTGGATTTGGGGACTCCGGTCCCCATCTGGGTCTCACCTGGCCCTGTTGACCATGGTCCTCGACTGAGCAAAATTGGGACCCGGTGACTGTGTTCCACAAGTGCATCTCACCTGCACCACGTGACTCTGGTCCCCTTCTGTGTCTCACCGTTCCCTAGTGACTGTGACCCCACTTTGCCCTGACTTGGAACTTCTGACACTGGTTGCCACCTGCGCCTGACCTCGAACTGTTGACTCTTGTTCTTTCAAGGGCCTCTCCTGTACCTGGTGATCCTGGACCCCACCTGGGCCTCACATGACGTGGTGACTCTTGTCACCACTGGGGATTCTCCTGGACCTGGTGACTCTCTTTCCAATATGGACCTCACCTGGATCTGATGACTAGGGTACTCAGTTTGGCCTCACCTGGACATCATGTCTCTCGTCCCCCCTTTGACCTAACTCAGAACTGCTGCATCTTGCCCCACCTGGCCCCACCCAGACCTGGTGACTCTTGTCCCGATCTATGCCTCAATTCGACCTGATGAATCTGGTCCTCACGTGGGCCTCACATGGACCTGGGACTCAGCTGGATACAGTGGTTCTTGTTCCCACAAGCGGCTCACCTGATACTGGTGACTGTTGTCTTATTCTATGCCTCACCAGGACCTAGTGATTCTGTTCCCCATCTGGGCCTCCATGGCCCTAGTGACACTGGTCCTCACCCAGGCATCATTGGGACCTAGATACTCTATTCCACACCTGGGCCTCACTTTGACCAGGGACCTCTGGTCCCATTCTGGGCCTCAAACTAAACTGGTTACTCTGGTTCCCCCTCTGGGCCTCACCCTTACCTGGTGACTCTGGTCACCCCTTGGGCTTCACTTGGGCCTGGTGAATCTGGTCCTTAGCGGGTCCGCACCTGGATGTGGTGACTGGTCGCCACCTGGGCCTCACCTGGTCTTGGTGAATCCTGTTGCCACCTGCGCCTCAAATGGACCTTGTGACTGTGGTCCCACCTGGACCTCACCTGGATCTGGTGGCTCTGATTCCCATATGGGGCTCTCCTGGACCTGGTTCCTGTGGTCTCCATCTGGCCTCACCTGGAACACAATGACTGTGATCCATATTTGGGCCTCTCCTGGACCTGTTGACTCTGGTCCTTACCTTGGCATCATTGTGACCTGGATACTCTCTTATATACCTGGGCCTCACCTGGACCTGGTGACTGTGGTCCCACCTGGGCTTCACCTGGACGAGGTGACTGGTTCCCACAGGGACCTCACCTGGACCTGGTGACTCAGGTCCTCATATGGGCATCATGGGACCTGGATCCTCAGTTCCACATCGGGGCCTCACATGGACCTAGTGATTCTCGTCCCCCTCTGGGCCTCACCCTGACGTGGTGACTCTGATCCCCACCTGGATATCACCAGAACCGGGTAACTCTGGTCCCCCTCTGGGAATCACCTGGAGCTGGGGACACTGGCACTCAACTGGGCCTCAACAGGACGTGGTTAATCTACTCCTCACTTAGTCTTCGTCTGAACCTTGTGACTCTTTTCCCACCTGGCATCAATGGGACATGGTTACTCTGTTCCCCACCTTGGCCTCACCTGGACATGATAACTTTGCTCCACACTTTGGCCTAAACTGGTCCTGATGACTCTGGTTCCCGCAACTAGGCCTCATTCTGGACCTGGTGACTGTGGTCCCCACCTGGGTCTCAGCTGGTCCTGGTGACACTCATTCCCACATGAACCACACCTGGACCTGGTGACTGTGGTGTTCTTGTAGACTCACATTTACCTGGTGTCTACGGTCCCCTCTAGGGCCTCACCTGGATCTGGTGACTCTGGCCTGCAGCTTGGCCTCACTTGGACTTGGTGAGTGGGGTTGACACCTGGGCCTCACCCATACCTTGTGACTCAGGTCACCACGTGGGCCTCTTGGACCTGGTGAATCTGATCCTCAACTGGTCCTCTCCCAGACCCGGGGACTCTGTTCGCCACCTGAGCCTCACCTGGATCTGGTGAATCTGGTCCCCATCTGGGTCTCACCCAGTCCTGGTGACTTTGTTCCCCACCTGGACCTGATTGCTGTGGACTCTTTCTTGGCCTCACGTGAAACTCTTCACTCTGATCTTATCTGCGCGTCACCCAGAACTCGTGACTCTGGTCCTCACCTGGGCATCATTGGTACCTGGTGACTTTGTTCCACACCTGAGCCTCACCGGGACATGATGACTCTGGAACCTCTCTGGGCCTCACCCTCACCTGGTGACTCTGGCCCCCATCTGGATGTCACCTGGACCAGGTGATTCTGGTACCCCTCTAGGCCTCAACCAGATCTGGTGACTCTGGTCCTCAACTGGGCCTCACCTGGACCTAGTGAATATGCTCCATGTCGACCTCATTTGGACCTGGTGACTCTGGTCCCTACCTGGGCATCATCGGGACATGTTCCTTTGCATGGCCTGCAGGTTGGCCTCACCTGGACCTGGTGAGTAGGGTTGCCACCTGGGCCTCACCCATACCTGGTGACATAGGTCCCCACGTGGGCCTAAATTGGACCTGGTGAATCTGGTCCTTACCTTATCCTCACCCGGAACTGGTAACCCTGGTCACCACCTGGGCCTCACCTGGACCTGGTGAATCTGGTCCCCATCTGTGCCTCACCAGGTCCTGGTTGCTTTGTTCCACACCTGGACCTTTTTGATGTGGACTCCTTGGCCTCACCTGGAACTGCTGACTCTGAGCCTAACTGGGCCTCACCCCTATCTGTTGACTCTGGTCTTCACCTGTGGACCATTATGACCTGGATACTCTGTTCCACGACTGAGCCTCACCTGCACATGATGACTCTGGATCCCCTCTGGGCCTCACCCTGACATGGTGACTCTGGTCCCCATCTGGATGTCACCTAGACCAGGTGAACCTGGAACCCCTCTAGGCCTCAACTAGACCTGGTGACTCTGGTCCTCAACTGGGCATCACCGGAAGCTAGTGAATATGTTTCCACCTGCGCCTCATCTGGACCTGTTGACCCTGGTCCTTACCTGGGCATCATAGTGACCATGATACTCTCTTATATACCTGGGCCTCACCTGGACCTGGTGACGGTGGTCCCACCTGGGCCTCACCTGGACGTGGTGACTGGTTCCCACAGGGACCTCACCTGGACCTGGTGACTCAGGTCCTCATATGGGCATCATTCACCTAGTTTCTCAGTTCCACATCGGGGCTTCACCTAGTCCTAGTGATTCTCATCCCCCTCTGGGCCTCACCGTGACGTGGTGACTCTGGTCCTCACCTATTTATCACCAGAACCGGGTGACTCTGGTCCCCCTCTGGGACTCACCCGGAGCTGGGGACAGTGGTCCTCAACTGGTCCTCAAAAGGACCTGGTGAATCTACTCCTCACTTTGGCCTCGTCTAGACCTTGTGACTCTTTTCCCACCTGGCATCACTGGGACATGGTTACTCTGTTCCCCACCTGGGCCTCACCTGGACATGATAACTTTGCTCCACACTTTGGCCTCAAATGGTCCTGATGACTCTGGTCCCCCCACTTAGGCTTCAATCTGGACCTGGTGACTCTGGTCCCCAGCTTGGTCTCATCTGGACTGGTGACTCTGGTTCCCACATGAACCACACCTGGCACTGGTGACTGTGGTGTTCTTGTAGACTCATATTTACCTGGTGACTCCGGTCCCCACTTGGTCCTCACATGGATCTGGTGACTCTGGCCTGCAGGTTGGCCTCACCTGGACCTGGGGAGTGGGGTTGCCACCTGGGCCTCAATCATACCTGGTGACTCAGGTCCCACGTGGGCATCTTGGACCTGGTGAATCTGGTCCTTACCTGGTCCTCTCCCAGACCCGGGGACTCTGGTCACCACCTGGGCCTCACCTGGACCTGGTGAATCTGGTGCCCCTCTGGGACTCACCCAGTCCTGGTGTGTTTGTTCCCCACCTGGACCTGATTGCTGTGGACTCTTTCTTGGCCTCACCTGGAACTGGTGACAGTGATCCTATCTGCGCCTCACCCAGATCTTGTGACTCTGGTCCTCACCTGGGTATCACTGGTACCTGGTGACTCTGTTCCACACCTGAGCCTCAGCTGTACATGATGACTCTGGAACCACTATGGGCCTCACCCTGACCTGGTGACTCTGGTCCCCATTTGGATGTCACCTGGTCCAGTTGATTCTGGTACCCCTCTAGGCCTCAACCATATCTGTTGACTGTGATCCTCAACTGGGCCTCACCTACACCTAGTGAATATGCTCCATCTGGCCCTCATTTGGACCTGGTGACTCTGATCCCTACCTGGGCATTATCGTGACATGGTTCCATTGCTTGTCCTGCAGGTTAGCCTCACCTAGACCTGGTAAATCTGGTTCCTACCTGGGCATCATCGGGACATGTTCCACTGCATGGCCTGCAGGTAGGCCTCACCTGGACCTGAGAACTCTAGTCCCTACCTGGGCATCATCAGGACATGGTTCCTCTCCATGGCCTGCAGGTTGGCCTCACCTGGACCTGGTGAGTGGGGTTGTCTCCTGGGCCTCACCCATGCTTGGTGACACAGGTCCCCACGTGGGCCTCCCTTGGACCTGGTGAATCTGGTCCTTACCTGGTCCTAACCCGGAACTCGTAACTCTGTTCACCACCTGGGAATCACCTGGACCTGGTGAATCTGGTCCCCATCTGGGCCTCACCGTGTCCTTGGGACTTTGTTCCCCACCTGGACCTGATTGCTGTGGACTCTTTCTTGGCCTCACCTGGAACTGGTGTCTCTGATCCTATCTGCGCGTCACCCAGACCTGGTGACTCTGGTCCTCACCTGGGCATCTTTGATACCTGGTGACTCTGTTCCACACCTGAGCCTCATCTGGACATGATGACTCTGGATCCCCTCTGGGCCTCACGCTGACGTGGTGACTCTGGTCCCCATCTGGATGTCACCTACACCAGGTGAATCTGGTACCCCTCTAGGCCTCAACTAGACCTGGTGACTCTGGTCCTCACCTGGGCCTCACGGGGACCTAGTGAATATGCTCCCCAACTGTGCCTCATCTGGACCTGGTGACTCTGGTTCTACATGGGCATCATCGGGACATGGTTATTGTATTCCCCACTGTGACTGACCTGATCCTGGTAACTCAGGTCCTGATTTGGCCTCTTCTGTACCAGGTGACTCTGGGTCCACCTTGGGTTCACCGGTAACTGGTGATTCTGATTCTAAGCGTGGCCTCACCTAACCTGGTGACTGTGGTTCCCATCGGGACCTCACCTGGACCTCATGTCTCTGGTCCCACCTGGGCCCCACCAGGACCTGGTGTCTCTGGTACCCACCTCGGTAGCATCAGGATATGGTTACACTGTTCAATAACAGTGACCCATCCGGACCTATTAACTCTGGTCTTCACCTGGGCCACAGCTGGACATGTTGACACTGGTTCCCACCTGGGTCTCACCTGGACATGGTGAGTCGGATCCACAAATGGTACTCCCCTGTAACTGGTGATTCTCGTTCCCACATGGACACCATGTGGACCTGGGGGCTGCAGTGTTTTTAGCTTCTCATGTACCTCGTGACTCTGGTCCCCACCAGGGCCTCACCGGGACCTGGTGAGTGTGGTTGCCACCTACACCTCACCTGGACCTGGTGATTCTGGTCTGCACCTGAGACTGCCCTGGATCTGGTGACTGTGTTCCCCACCTGGGCTTCACCTCCTTTGGGGACTCCGGTCTCCATCTGGGCCTCATCTGACCCTGTTTACCATGGTCTAAACTGGGTAAAATTGGGACCCGGTGACTGCGTTCCACAACTGGACCTCACGTGGACCACGTGACTCTGGTCCCCCACTGGGTCTCACCGTGCCCTGGTGACTGTGAACCCCACATTGGCCTGACTTGGACCTGCTGACTCTGGTTGACACCTGCGCCTGACCTCGAACTGTTGACTCTGGTTCTTTCAAGGGTCTCCCCTGTACCTGGTGATCCTGGTCCCCACCTGGGCCTCACCTGGACGTGGTGACTCTTCTCACCACCGGGGACTCACATGGACCTGCTTACTGTGTTCCACACCTGGGCCTAAGTAGACCTGTTGACCATGGTCCCCAAGCCGGCCTCACATTGTCCTGTTGCCTCTGATCCCACCGGGGCCTCACGTGTACCTGGTATCTCTGGACCTCACCTGGGCCTCACCTTGACCTAGTGACTCTGGTCCCTACCTGGGCTTCACCTGGATCTGGTGACTCTGGTTCCCACCTGGTCTTCACTTGGATCTGGTGACTCTGGTCCCCACCTGGACCTCTCCTGGACCTGGTGACTCTCTTTCCAACATGGACCTCACCTGGATCTGGTGACTCTGGTCCTCAGTTTGGCCTCACCTGGACCTGGTGTCTCTCTTCCCCCCTTTGACCTAACTCAGACCTGCTGAATCTTGCCCCATCTAGGCCGCACCCAGACCTGGTGACTCTTCTCACCAGCTATGTCTCAATTCAACCTGCTGAATGTGATCCTCACGTGGGCCTCACATGGACCTGGGACTCAGCTGGATAGAGTGGCTCTGGTTCCCACAAGGGGCTCACCCCATACTGGTGACTGTGGTCTTATGCTATGCCTCACCAGTACCTAGTGATTCTGTTCCCCATCTGGGCCTGCATGGCCTTTGTGACTCTGGTCCTCACCCAGGCATCATTGGGACCTGGATACTCTATTCCACACCTGGGCCTCAATTTGACCAGGGACCTCATGTCCCATTCTAGGCCTCAAACTAAACTGGTTCCTCTGGTTATCCCTCTGGGCCTCACCCTTACCTGGTGACCCTGGTCACCACTTGGGCTTTACTGGGCCTGGTGAATATTGTCCTTAGCTTGTCTGCACCTGGATGTGGTGACTGGTCGCCACGTGGGCCTCACCTGGACTTCGTGAATCCTGTTTCCACCTGCGACTCACCTGGACCTTGTGACTGTGGTCCCACCTGGACCTCACCTGGATCTAGTGGCTCTGGTTCCCATATGGGGCTCTCCTGGACCTGGTTCCTGTGGTCTCCATCTGGCCTCACCTGGAACACAATGACTCTGATCCATATTTGGGCCTCTCCTAGACCTGTTGACTGTGGTCCTTACATGGGAATCTTTGGGACCTGGATACTCTCTTATATACCTGGGTCTCACCAGACCCTGGTGACTGTGGTCCCAACTGGGCCTCACCTGGACGAGGTGACTGGTTCCCACAGGGACCTCACCTGGACCTAGTGACTCACGTCCTCATATGGGCATCATGGCACCTGTTTTCTCTGTTCCACTTCGGGGCCTCACCTGGACCTAGTGATTCTCGTCCCACTCTGAGCCCCACCCTGACGTGAAGACTCTGGTCCCCACCTGGATATCACCAGAACCGGGTAACTCTGGTGAGTGGGGTTGCCACCTGGGCCTCATCCATACCTGGTGACTCAGGTCCCCACGTGGGCCTCTTGAACCTAGTGAATCTGGTCCTTACATGGTCCTCTCCCAGAATCGGGGACTCTGGTCACCACCTGGGTCTCACCTGGACCTGGTGAATCTGGTCCCCATCTGGGCCTCACCCAGTCTTGGTGACTTTGTTCCCCACCTGGACCTGATTGCTGTGGACTCTTTCTTGGCCTCAACTGGAACTGGTGACTCTGATCCTGTCTGCGCGTCACCCAGACCTGGTGACTCTGGTCCTCACCTGGGCATATTTGGTACCTGGTGACTCTGTTCCACACCTGAGCCTCACCTGGACATGATGACTCTGCAACCTCTCTGGGCCTCACCCTGACCTGGTGACTCTGGTCCCCATCTGGATGTCATCTGGACCAGGTGATTCTGGTACCCCTCTAGGCCTCAACCAGATCTGGTGACTCTGGTCCTCAACTGGACCTCAGCTGCACCTAGTGAATATGCTCCATCTGTGCCTCATTTGGACCTGGTGACTCTAATCCCTACCTGGGTATCATTGAGATATGGTTGCACTGCATGGCTTGCAGGTTGAACTCACCTGGACCTGGTAACTCTGGTCTCTACCTGGGCATCATCGGGACACCGTTCCTCTGCATTGCCTGCAGGTTGGCCTCATCTGGACCTGGTGAGTGGGGTTGCCACCTGGGACTCACCCATACCGGGTGACACAGGTCCCCACGTGGGCCTACTTGGACCTGGTGAATCTGGTCCTTTCCTGGTCTCATCCGGAAGTTGTAACTCTGGTAATCTCCTGGGAATCACCTGGACCTGGTGAATCTGCTCCCCTACTGGGCCTCACCCAGTCCTGGTGACTTTGTTCCCCACCTCGACCTGATTGCTGTGGACTCCTTCTTGGCCTCACCTGGAACTGGTGACGATGATACTAACTGGGCCTCATCCAGATCTGGTGACTCTGGTCCTCATCTGTGGACCATTATGACCTGGATACTCTGTTCCACACCTGAGCCTCCCTTGGACATGATGACTCTGGATCCCCTCTGGGTCTCACCCTGACATGGTGACTCTGGTCCCCATCTGGATATCACCTAGACCAGGTGAATCTGGTACCCTCTAAGGTCAACTAGACCTGGTGACTCTAGTCCTCAACTGGGCCTCACCGGGACCTAGTGAATATGCTCCCTAACTGCGCCTAATCTGGACCTGGTGACTCTGTTCTACCTGGGCATCATCGGGACATGGTTACTCTATTCCCCACTGGGACTGACCTGATCTTGGTAACACTGGTCCTGACTTTGGCCTCTTCTGTACCACGTGACTCTGGCTCCACGTGGGCCTCACCTGTAACTGGTGACTCTGTCGTAAGCATGGCCTCAACTGACCTGGTGAATGTGGTTCCCATCGTGACCTCATCTGGACCTCATGTCTCTGGTCCCCCCTGGGCCTCACCAGGACCTGGTGTCTCTGGTACCCACCTGGGTAGCATCAGGATATCGTTACACTGTTCACTATCAGAGACCCAGCCGGACCTATTAACTCTGGTCTTCACCTGGGCCACACCTGGACATGGTGACACTGGTTCCCACCTGGGTCTCACCTGGACATGGTGAGTCGGATCTCCACCTGGACCTAACCTGTAACTGGTTATTCTCTTTCCCACATGGACATCACGTGGACCTGGTGGCTGTAGTGTTTCTAGCTTCTAATGTACCTCGTGACTCTGGTCCCCACCACTGCCTCACCGGGACCTGGTGAGTGTGGTTTACAAATGCACCTCACCTGGCCCTGGTGATTCTGGTCTGCACCTGAGACTACCCTGGATCTGGTGACTGTGGTCCCCACCTGGGTTTCACCTGGATTGGGGGACTCCGGTCCCCATCTGGGCCTCACCTGGCCCTGTTGACCATGGTCCTCAACTGGGCAAAATTGGGACCCGTTGACTATGTTCCATAACTGGACCTCACCTGGACCAGGTGACTCAGGTCCCCCTCTGGGTCTCACCTTGCCCTAGTGACTGTGAACCCCACGTTGGCCTGACTTGGACCTGCTGACCCTGGTTGCCACCTGCGCCTGACCTCGAACTGTTGACTCTGGTTCTTTCAAGGGCCTCCCCTGTACCTGGTGATCCTAGTCCCCACCTGGGCCTCACCTGGACGTGATGACTCTTGTCACCACCGGGGACTCACCTGGACCTGCTTACTGTGTTCCACACCTGGGCTTGGAGTAGACCTGTTGACCATGGTCCCAAAGCCGGACTCACATGGACCTGTTGCCTCTTATCCCCACCGGGGCCGCACGTTTACCTTGTAACTCTGGTCCTCACCTGGGCATCATTTGTACCTGGTTACTCTGTTCCACACCTGAGGCTCCCCGGGACATCTTGACTCTGGAAGCTCTCTGGAACTCAACCTGACCTGGTGACTCTGTTCCCCATCTGGATGTCACCTGGACCAAGTGATTCTGGTACCCCTCTAGGCCTCAACCAGATCGCGTGACTCTGGTCCTCAACTGGGCCTCACCTGGACCTAGTGATTATGCTCCATCTGGGCCTCATTTGGACCTGGTGACTCTGGTCCCTACCTTGGCATCATCGGTACATGTTTCCACTGAATGGCCTGCAGCTTGGCTTCACCTGTACTTGGTAACTCTGATCCCTACTTGGGCATCATCGGGACATGGTTCCTCTGCATGGCCTGCAGGTTGGTCTCACCTGGACCTGGTGAGTGGGGTTGCCACCTGGGCCTCCCCCATACCTGGGGACACAGGTCCCCACGTGGGCCTCTTCTACCTGGTGAATCTGGTCCTTACCTAGTCCTCTCCCAGCTCCGGTCACCACCTCGCCTCACCTGGACCTGGTGAATCTGGTCCCCATCTGGGCCTCACCCAGTCCTGGTGACTTTGTTCCCCACCTGTTCTGGATTGCTGTGGACTCTTTCTTGGCCTTACCTGGAACTGGTGACTCTGATCCTATCTGCGCGTCACTCAGATCTGGTGACTCTGGTCCTCACTTGGGCATCTTTGGTACTTGGTGACTCTGTTCCACACCTGAGCCTCACCTGGACATGATGAATCTGGAACCTCTCTGGGCCTCACCCTGACCTGGTGACTCTGGTCCTGACTTTGGCCTCTTCTCTACCAGGTGACTCTGGCTCCACCTGGGCCTCACCTGTAACTGGTGACTCTAATCCTAAGCATGGCCTCTCCTGACCTGGTGACTGTGGTTCCCATCGGGACCTCGCCTGAACCTCATGTCTCTGGCTCCACCTGGGCCTCACCAGGACCTGGTGTCTCTGGTACCCAACTGGGTAGCATCAGGATATGGTTACACTGTTCACTATCAGTGACCCAGCTGGACCTATTTACTCTGGCCTTCACCTGGGCCACACCTGGACATGGTAACACTGGTTCCCACATTGTCCTCACCTGGACATTGTAAGTCGGATCCCCACCTGGTCCTCAATCGTAACTGGTGATTCTCGTTCCCACATGGAATCATGTAGACCTGGTGGCTGCAGTGTTTCTAGCTTCTCATGTACCTCGTGACCCTGGTCCCCACCAGGGCCTCACCGGGACCTGGTGAGTGTGGTTGCCACCTGCACCTCACCTGGACCTGGTGATTCTGGTCTGCACCTGAGACTACCCTGGATCTGGTGACTGTGGTCCCCACCTGGGATTCACCTGGATTTGGGGACCCCGGTCCCCATCTGGGCCTCACCTGGCCCTGTTGACCATGGTCCTCAACTGGGCAAAATTTGGGACCCGGTGACTGTGTTCCACAACTGGACCTCACTTGGACCAGGTGACTCTGTTCCCCCTCAGGGTCTCACCGTGCCCTAGTGACTGTGAACCCCACTTTGGCCTGACTTGGACCTGCTGACCCTGGTTGCCACCTGCGCCTGACCTCGAACTGTTGACTCTGGTTCTTTCAAGGGCCTCCCCTGGACCTGGTGGTTCTGGTCCCCACCTGGGCCTCACCTGGACGAGGTGACACTTGTCACCGCCGGAGACTCACCTGGACATGCTTACTGTGTTTCACACCTGGGCCCGAATTCGAGCTGTTGTCCATGGTTCCCAAGCCGGCCTCACATGGACCTGTTGCCTCTGTTCCCCACCGGGGCCTAGGTGTACCTGGTAAATCTGGTCCTCACATGGGACTCATCTGGACCTAGTGACACTGGTCCCCACCTGGGCTTCACCTGGATCTGGTGACTCTGGTCCTCACCTGGACTTCACCTGGATCTGGTGACTCTGGTCCCCACCTGGACCTCTCCTTGACCTGTTGACTCTCTTTCCAGCATGGATCTCACCTGGATCTGGTGACTCTGGTCCTCAGTTTGGCCTCACCTGGACCTGGTGTTTCTCGTCCCCAATTTGACCTAACTCAGAACTGCTGAATCTTGCCCCACCTAGGCCACATCCAGACCTGGAGACCCTTGTCCCCAGATATGCCTCAATTCGACCTGATGAATCTAGTCCTCAAGTGGGCCTCACATGGACCTGGGACTCAGCTGGATAGAGTGGCTCTGGTTCCCACAAGCGGCTCATCTGATACTGCTGACTGTGGTCTTATTCTATGCCTCACGAGGACTTAGTGATTCTGTTCCCCATCTGGGCCTGCATGGCTTAGTGACTCTGGTCCTCACCCAGGCATCATTGGGACCTGGATACTCTATTCCACACCTGGGTCTCACTCTGACCATGGAACTCTGGTACCATTCTGGGCCTCAAACTTAACTGGTTACTCTGGTTCCCCCTCTGGGCTTCACTCTTACCTGGTGACTCTGGTCACCCCTTGTGCTTCACTTGTGCCTGGTGAATCTGGTCCTTAGCTGGTTCTCACCTGGATCTGGTGACTGGTCGCAACCTGGGCCTCACCTGGACCTGGTGAATTATGTTGGCACCTGCGCCTCACCTGGACCTTGTGACTGTGGTCCCACCTGGAACTCACCTGGATTTGGTAGCTCTGCTTCCCATATGGGGCTCTCCTGGACCTGGTTCCTGTGGTCTCCATCTGGACTCACCTGGAACACAATGACTGTGATCCATATTTGGGCCTCTCCTGGACCTGTTGACTCTTGTCCTTACCTGGGCATCATTGGGACCTGGATACTCTCTTATATACCTGGGCCTCACCTGGACCTGGTGACTGTGGTCCCACCTGGGTCTCACCTGCACGAGGTGACTGGTTCCCACAGGGACCTCACCTGGACCTGGTGACTCAGGTCCTCATATGGGCATCATGGGACCTGGTTTCTCAGTTCCACATTGGGGCCTCACCCGGACCTAGTGATTCTCATCCCCCACTGGGCCTCACCCTGACGTGGTGACTCTGGTCACCCCTGGATATCACCAGAACCGGGTGACTCTGGTTCCCCTCTGTGACTCACCCGGAGCTGGGGACACTGGTCTTCAACTGAGCCTCAACAGGACCTGTTGAATCTACTCCTCACTTAGGCCTCTTCTGGACCTTGTGACTCTTTTCCCACCTGGCATCAATGGGACATGGTTACGCTGTTCCCCACCTGGGCCACACCTGGACATTATAAATTTGATCCACAGTTTGCCTCAACTGGTCCTGATGACTCTGGTCCCCCCACCTAGGCCTCAATCTGGACCTGGTGACTGTCGTCCCCAACTGGGTCTCAGGTGGACCTGGTGACTCTTGTTCGCACATGTACCACACCTGGACCTGCTGACTGTGGTGTTCTTGTAGACTCACATTTACCTGGTGACTCCGGTGCCCACTAGGGCCTCACGTGGATCTGGTGACTCTGGCCTGCAGGTTGGCCTCACCTGGACCTGGTGAGTGGGGTAGCCACCTGGGCCTCACCCATACCTGGTGACTCAGGTCCCCACGTGGGCCTCTTGGACCTGGTGAATCTGGTCCTTACTTGGTCCTCTCCCAGACCCGGGGACTCTGGTCACCACGTCGGCCTCACCTGGACCTGGTGAATCTGGTCCCCATCTGGGCCTCACCCAGTCCTGGTGACTTTGTTCCCCACGTGGACCTGATTGCTGTGGACTCTTTCTTGGCCTCACCTGGAACTGGTGACTATGATCCTATCTGCGCGTCACCAGGATCTGGTGACTCTGGTCCTCACCTGGGCATCTTTGGTACTTGGTGACTCTGTTCCCCACCTGAGACTCACCTGGACAGGATGACTCTGGAACCTCTCTGGGCCTCACCCTGACCTGGTGACACTGGACCCATCTGGATGTCACCTGCACCAGGTGATTCTGGTACCCTCTATGCCTCAACCAGATCTGGTGACTCTGGTCCTCAACTGGGCCTCACCTGGACCTAGTGAATATGCTCCATCTGGGCCTCATTTGGACCTGCTGAATTTGGTCCCTACCTGGGCATCATCGGGACATGGTTCCACTGCATGGCCTGCAGGTTGGCCGCACCTGGACCTGGTGAGTGGGGTTGCCATCTGGGCCTCACCCATACCTTGTGACACAGGTCCCCACGTGGGCCTCACGTGGACCAGGTGAATCTGGTCCTTACCTGGTCCTCACCCGGAACTGGTAACCTGGTCACCACCTGGGAATCACCTGGGCCTGGTGAATCTTCCCCATCTGGGCCTCACCCAGTCCTGGTGACTTTGTTCCCCACCTGGACCTGATTGCTGTGGACTCCTTCTTCGCCTCACCTGGAACTGGTGACTCTGATCCTAACTGGGCCTCACCCAGATCTGGTGACTCTGGTCCTCACCTGTGGATCATTATGACCTGGATACTCTGTTCCACACCTGAGCCTCACCTGGAAAGGATGACTCTGGATCCCCTCTGGGCCTCACCCTGACATGGTGACTCTGGTCCCCATCTGGATGTCACCTAGACCAGGTGAATCTGGTACCCGTCTAGGCCTCAACTAGACCTGGTGACTCTGGTCCTCAACTGGGCCTCACCGGGACCTAGTGAATATGCTCCCCACCTGCACCTCATCTGGACATGGTGACTCTGGTTCTACGTGGACATCATGGGGACATGGTTACTCTATTCCCCACTGGGACTGACCTGATCCTGGTAACACTGGTCCTGACTTTGGCCTTTTCTGTACCAGGTGACTCTGGCTCCACCTGGGCCTCACCTGTAACTGGTGACTCTGATCCTAAGCATGGCCTCACCTGACCTGGTGACTGTGGTTCCCATCGGGACCTCACCTGGCCCTCATGTCTCTCGTCCCAACTGGGCCTCAACAGGACCTGATGTCTTGGTACCCACCTCGGTAGCATCAGGATATGGTTACACTGTTCAATAACAGTGACCCAGCTGGACCTATTTACTCTGGCCTTCACCTGGGCCACACCTGGACATGGTGACACTGGTTCCCACCTGGGTCTCACCTGGACATGGTGAGTCAGATCCCCACCTGGTCCTCACCTGTAACTGGTGATTCTCGTTCCCACATGGACATCATATGGTCCTGGTGGCTGCAGTGTTTCTAGCTTCTCATGTACCTCGTGACTCTGGTCCGCACCAGGGTCTCACCTGGACCTGGTGAGTGTGGTTGCCACCTGCACCTCACCAGGACCTGGTGATTCTGGTCTGCACCTGAGACTACCCTGGATCTGGTGCCTGTGGTCCCCACCTGGGCTTCACGTGGATTTGGGGACTCCGGTCCCCATCTGGGCCTCACCTGGCCCTGTTGTCCATGGTCCTCAACTGGGCAAAATTGGGACCCGGTGACTGTGTTCCACAACTGGACCTCACCTGGACCAGGTGACTCTTGTCCCCCTCTGGGTCTTACTGTGCCCTAGTGACTGTGAGCCCCGCTTTGGCCTGACTTGGACCTGCTGACCCTGGTTGCCACCTGCGCCTGACCTCGAACTGTTGACTCTGGTTCTTTCAAGGGCCTCCCCTGGACCTGGTGATCCTGGTCCCCACCTGGGCCTCACCTGGACGTGGTTCCTCTTGTCACCACCAGGGACTCACCTGGACCTGCTTACTGTGTTCCACACCTGGGTCTCAAGTAGTCCTGTTGAATGGTCCCCAGGCCGGCCTCACACGAACCTGTTGCCATTGCTCCCCACCGGGGCCTCCCTTGTACCTGGTATCTCTGGTCCCCAACTTGACCTCATCTGGACCTAGTGACTCTGGTCCCCACCTGGGCTTCACCTGGATCTGGTGACTCTGGTCCCCACCTGGACCTTTCCTGGACCTGGTGACTCTCTTTGAACATGGACCTCACCTGGATTTGGTGACTCTCGTCCCCATCTGGACCTCACCTGCATCTGGTGACTCTTGCCTGCTAGTTGGCCTCACCTGGACCTGGGGAGTGGGGTTGCCACCTGGGCCTCACACATACCCGGTGACTCAGGACCCCACGTCGGCCTCATTAGGACCTGTTGAATCTGGTCCTTAGCTGGTCCTCTCCCAGCCCCGAGGACTCTGGTCACCACCTGGGAATATCCTGGACCTGGTGAATCTGGTCCAAATCTGGGCCTCACCAAGTCCTGGTGACTTTCTTCACCACCTGGACCTGATTGCTCTGGACGCCTTCTTGGCGTCTCCTGGAACTGGTGACTCTGATCCTTTCTGCGCGTCACCCAGATCTGGTGACTCTGGTCCTCACCTGGGCATCATTGGTACCTGGAGATTCTGTTCCACACCTGAGCCTCACCTGGACCCTATGACTCTGGAACCACTCTGGGCCTCACCCTGACCTGGTGACTCTGGTCCCCATCTGGATATCACCTCAATCAGGTGATTCTGGTACCCTTCTAAGCCGAACCAGATATGGTGAAACTGGTCCTCAACTGGGCCTCATCTGGACCAGATGACTCTGGTCCCCCTCTGGGTCTCACCGTGCCCTAGTGACTGTGAACCCCGCTTTGGCCTGACTTGGACCTGCTGACCCTGGTTGCCACCTGCGCCTGACCTCGAACTGTTGACTCTGGTTCTTTCAAGGGCCTCCCCGGGACCTGATGATCCTGGTCCCCACCTGGGCCTCACCGGGACGTGGTCACTCTTGTCACCACTGGGGACTCACCTGGACCTGCTTATTGTGTTCCACACCTGGGCTCAAGTAGATCTGTTGACCATGGTCCCCAAGCCGGCCTCACATGGACCTGTGGCCTCTGATCCCCACCGGGGCCTCACGTGTACCTGATAACTCTGGTCCTCACCTGGGCCTCCTCTGGACCTAGTGACTCTGATCCCCACCTGGGCTTCACCTGGATCTGGTGACTCTAGTCCCCACCTGGATCTCTCCTGGACCTGGTGACTCTCTTTCCAACATGTACCTCAACTGGATATGGTGACTCTGGTCCTCAGTTTGGCCTCACCTGGACCTGGCGTCTCTCGTCCCCACTTTGACCTAACTCAGAACTGCTGAATCTTGCCCCACCTAGGCCGCACCCAGTCCTGGTGACTCTTGTCCCCAGCTATGCCTCATTTCGACCTGATGAATATGTTACTCACGTGGGCCTCCCATGGACCTGGGACTCAGCTGGATAGAGTTGCTCTGGTTTCCACAAGGGGCTCGCCAGATACTGTTGACGGTGGTCTGATTCTATTACTCATCAGGACCTAGTTATTCTGTTCCCCATCAGGGCCTGCATGGGCCTAGTGACTCTGGTCCTCACTCAGCCATCATTGGGACCTGGATACTCTATTCCACACCTGGGTCTCACTTTGACCAGGGACCTCTGGTCCAATTCGGGGCCTCAAACTAAACTGGTTACTCTGGTTCCCCCTCTGGGCCTCACCCTTGGCTGGTGACTCTGGTCACCCCTTGGGCTTCACTTGGGCCTGGTGAATCTGGTCCTTAGATGGTCCGAACCTGGATCTGGTGACTGGTCGCCACCTGGGCCTCTCCTGGACTTGGTGAATCCTGTTGCCACCTGCGCGTCACCGGGACCTTGTGACTGTCGTCCCACCTGGACCTCACCTGGATCTGGTGACTCTGGTTCCCATATTGGTCTCTCCTGGACCTGGTTCCTGTGGTCTCCATTTGGCCTCACCTGGAACACAATGACTCTGTTCCATATTTGGGCCTCTCCTGGACCTGTTGACTCTGGTACTTACCTGGGCATCATTGGGACCTGGGTACACTCTTATATACCTGGGCCTCACCTGGACCTGGTGACTGTGGTCCCACCTGGGCCTCACCTGGATGAGGTGACTGGTTCCCACAGGGACCTCACCTGGACCTGGTGACTCAGATCCTCAATGGGCATTATGGGACCTGGTTTCTCAGTTCCACATCGGGGCCTCCCCTGGAACTAGTGATTCTCGTCCCACTCTGGGCCTCACTCTGACGTGGTGACTCTGGTCCCCACCTGGATATCACCAGAACCGGGTAACTCTGGTCCCCCTCTGGGACTCACCCAAGCTGGGGACACTGGCACTCAACTGGGCCTCAACTGGAGCTGGTGAATCTACTCCTCACTTAGGCCTCTTCTGGACCTTCTGACTCTTTTCCCACCTGGCATCAATGGGACATGGTTACTCTGTTCCCCACCTGGGCCTCTTCTGGACATGATAACTTTGCTCCACACTTTGGCCTCAACTGATCCTGATGATTCTGGTCCCCCCATTCTAGGCCTCAATCTGGAACTGGTGACTGTGGTCCCCACCTGGGTCTCACCTGGACCTGTGACTCTCATTCCCACATGAACCACACCTGGACCTGATGACTGTGGTGTTCTTGTAGTCTCACATTTACCTGGTGTCTCCGGTCCCCACTAGGGCCTCACATGGATCTGGTGACTCTGATCCTATCTGCGCGTCACTCAGACCTGGTGACTCTGGTCCTAACCTGGGCATCATTGGTACCTGGTGACTCTGTTCGACACCTGAGCCTCACCTGGACATGATGACTCTGGAACCTGGCTGGGTTCACCCTGACCTGTTAACTCTGGTCCCCATCTGGATGTCACCTGGACCAGGGGATTCTGGTACCCCTCTAGGCCTCAACCAGTTCTGGAGCCTCTGGTCCTCAACTGAGCCTCACCTGAACCGAGTGAATATGCTCCATCTGGGCCTAATTTGGACCTGGTGACTCTGGTCCCTACCTGGGCATCATCGAGACATGGTTCCACTCCATGGCCTGCAGGTTGGCCTCACATGAACCTGGTAACTTTGGTCCCTACCTGGGCATCATCGGGTCACGCTTCCTCAGCATGGCCTGCAGGTTGGCCTCACCTTGAACTGGTGAGAGGGGTTGCCACCTGGGCCTCACCCATACCTGGTGACTCAGGTCCCCACGTGGGCCTCTTGGACCTGGTGAATCTGGTCCTTACCTGGTCCTATCCCAGACCCAGGGACTCTGGTCACCGCCTGGGCCTCACCTGGACCTGGTGAATCTGGTCCCCATCTGGGCCTCACCCATTCCTGGTGACTTTGTTCCACACCTGGACCTGATTGCTGTGGACTCTTTCTTGGCCTCACCTGGAACTGGTGACTCTGATACTATCTGCGCGTCACCCAGATCTGGTGACTCTGGTCCTCACCTGGGCATCATGGTACCTGGTGACACTGTTCCACACCTGAGCCTCACCTGGACATGATGACTCTGGAACCTCCCTGGGCCTCTCCCTGACCTGGTGACTCTGGTTCCCATCTGCATGTCACCTGGGCGAGGTGATTCTGGTACCACTCTATGCTTCAACCAAATCTGGTGACTCTGGTCCTCAACTGGGCCTCACCTGGACCTAGTGAATTTGTTCCATCTGGGCCTCATTTGGACCTGGTGTCTCTAGTCCCTACCTGGGCATCATCGGGACATGGTTCCACTGCATGGCCTGCAGGTTGTCCTCACCTGGACCTGGTAACTGTGTTCCCTACCTGGGCATCATCGGGACATGGTTCCTCTGCATGGACCTCATGCTGACCCTGGATGCCACCTGCGCCTGACCTCGAACTGTTGACTCTGGTTCTTTCAAGGGCCTCCCCTGGACCTGGTGATCCTGGTCCCCACCTGAGCCTCAACTGGACGTGGTGACTCTGGTCCCCACCTGGACTTCACCTGGATCTGGTGACTCTGGTCCCCACCTGGACCTCTCCTGGACCTGGTGACTCTCTTTGCAACATGGACCTCACCTGGATCTGGTGACTCTGGTCCTCAGTTTGGCCTCACCTGGACCTGGTGTCTCTCGTCCACACTTTGACCTAACTCAGAACTGCTGAATCTTGCCCCACCTAGGCCGCACCCATAACTGTTGACTCTTGTCCCCAGCTACGCCTCAATACGACCTGATGAATCTGGTCCTCACGTGGGCCTCACATCGACCTGGAACTCAGCTGGATAGAGTGGCTCTGGTTCCCTCAATGGGCTCACCTGATACTGGTGACTGTGGTCTTATTCTATGCCTCACCAGGACCTAGTGATTCTGTTCGCCATCTGGGCCTGCATGGCCCTAGTGACCCTTGTCCTCACCCAGGCATCTTTGGGACCTGGATACTCTATTCCACACCTGAGCCTCACTCTGACCAGGGACCTCTGGTCGCATTCTGGGCCCCAAATTAAAGTGGTTACTCTGGTCCCCCTCTGGGACTCACCCTTACCTGGTGACTCTGGACACCCCTTGGGCTTCATTTGGGCCTGGTGAATCTGGTCCTTAGCTTGTCCTCACTTGGATATGGTGACTGGTCGCCACCTGGGCCTCACCTGGATTTGGTGAATCCTGTTGCCAACTGCGTCTCACCTGGACCTTGTGACAGTGGTCCAACCTGGACTTCACCTGGATCTGGTTGCTCTTGTTCCCATATGGGGCTCTCCTGGACCTGGTTCCTGTGGTCTCCATCAGGCCTCACCTGGAACACAATGACTCTGATGCATATTTGTGCCTCTCCTGGACCTGTTGACTCTGGTCCTTACCTGGGCATCATTGGGGCCTGGATACTCTCTTATATACCTGGTCCTCACCTGGACCTGGTGACTGTGGTCCCACCTGGACCTCACCGGGACGAGGTGACTGGTTCCCACAAGGACCTCACCTGGACCTCGTGACTCAGGTCCTCATATGTGCATCATGGGACCTGGTTTCTCAGTTCCACATCGGGGCCTCAAGTGGACTTAGTGATTCTGGTCCCCCTCTGGGCCTGACCCTGACGTGGTGACTCTGGTCCCCACCTGGATATCACCAGAACCGTGTGACTCTGTTCACCCTCTGGGACTCACCCGGAGATGGAGCACTGGTCCTCAACTGGGCCTCAAAAGGACCTGGTGAATCTACTCTTCACTTATGCCTCGTCTGGACCTTGTGACTCTTTTCCCCCCTGGCATCAATGGGACATGGTTACTCTGTTCCCCACCTGGGCCTCACCTCCACATGATAACTTTGCTCCACACTTTGTCCTCAACTGGTCCTGATGACTTGTTCCCCCCACCTAGGCCTCAGTCTGGACCTGGTGACTGTGGTGCCCACCCGGGTCTCACCTGTACCTGGTGATTCTCGTTCCCACATGAACCACACCTGAACCTGGTGACTGTGGTGTTCTTGTAGACTCACATTTACCTGGTGACACTGGTCCCCACTAGGGCCTCACCTGGATCTGGTGACTCTGGCCTGACGGTTGGCCTCACCTTGACCTGGTGAGTGGGGTTGCCACCTGGGACTCACACATAGCTGGTGACTCAATTCCCCTCGTGGGCCTCTTGGACCTGGTGAATCTGGTCCTTACCTGGTCCTGTCCCAGACCCGTGGACTCTGGTCACCACCTGGGCCTCACCTGGACCTGGTGAATCTGGTCCCCATCTCACCCAGACCTGGTGACTTTGTTCCCCACCTGGACCTGATTGCTGTGGACTCTTTCTTGGCTCACCTGGAACTGGTGACTCTGATTCTATCTGCGCGCCACCCAGATCTGGTGACTCTGGGCCTCACCTGGGCATCATTGGTTCCTGGTGACTCTGTTCCACGCCTGAGCCTAACCTGGACATGATGACTCTGGAACCACTCTGTGCCTCTCCCTGACCTGATGCTTCTGGTCCCCATCTGGATGTCACCTGGACCAGGTGAATCTGGTACCCCTCTAGGCCTCAACCAGATCTGGTGACTCTGTTCCTCAACTGGGCCTCACCTGGACCTAGTGAATTTGCTCCATCTGGGCCTCATTTGGACCTGGTGTCTCTGGTCCCTACCTGGGCATCATCGGGACATGGTTCCACTGCATGGCCTGCAGGTTGTCCTCACCTGGACCTGGTAACTCTGTTCCATACTAGGGCATCATCGGGACATGGTTCCTCTTCATGTCCTGCAGGTTGGCCTCACCTGGACCTGTGAGTGGGGTGGTAATCTGGGCCTCACACATATATTGTGACACAGGTCCCCACGTGGGTCTCACTTGGCCCTGGTGAATCTCGTCCTTAACTGGTCCTCACCCGGCTCTGGTAACTCTGGTCCCCACCTGGGAATAACCTGGACCTTGAAAATCTGGTCCCCATCTTGGCCTCACCCAGTCCTGGTGACTTTGTTCCCCACCTGGACCTGATTGCTCTGGACACCTTCTTGGCCTCACCTGGAACTGGTGACTCTGATCCTAACTGGGCCTTATCCAGATCTGGTGACTCTGGTCCTCACCTGTGGACCATTATGACCTGGATACTCTTTTCCACACCTGAGACTCACTTGGACATGATGACTCTGGATCCCCTCTGGGCCTCAGCCTAACATGGTGACTCTGGTCCCCATCTGGATGTCACCTAGACCAGGTGAATATGGTACCCTCTAGGCCTCAACTAGACCGGGTGATCTGGTCCTCAACTGGGCCTCACCGGGACTTAGTGAATATACTCCCCAGCTTGCCTCATCTGGACGTGGTGACTCGGGTATTACCTGGGCATCATCGGGACATGGTTACTCTATGCCCGACTGGGACTGACCTGATCCTGGTAACTCTGGTTCTGACTTTGGCGTCTTCTCTACCGGGTGACTCTGGCTCCACCTGGGTCTCACCTGTAACTGGTGACACTGATCCTAAGCATGGCCTCTCCTGAACTGGTGACTGTTGTTCCCATCTGGACCTCACCTGGACCTCATGTCTCTGGTCCCACCTGGACCTCACCAGGACCTGGTGTCTCTGGTACCAACCTTGGTAGCATCAGGATATGGTGACACTCTTCACTAACAGTGACCCAGCCGGACCTATTAACTCTGGTCTTCACCTGGGCCACACCTGGACATGGTGACATTGGTACCCCTTTGGGTCTGACCAGAACATGGTGAGTCGGATCCCCGCCTGGTCCTCACCTGTCACTGGTGATTCTCATTCCAACATTGACATCATGTGGACCTGGTGGCTGCAGTGTTTCGAGCTTCTCATGTACCTCGTGACTCTGATCCCCACCAGGGCCTCACCGGGTCCTGGTGAGTTTGGTTTCACTTGCACCTCACCTGGACCTGGTGATTCTGGTCTGCACCTGAGACTACCCTGGATCTGCTGACTGTGGTCCCCACCTGGGATTCACCAGGATTTCGGGACTCCGGTCCCCATCTGGGCCTCACCTGGCCCTGTTGACCATGGTCCTCAACTGGGCAAATATGGGACCCGGTGACTGTGTTCCACAACTGGACCTCACCTGGACCAGGTCACTCTGGTCCCCCTCTGGGTCTCACGTGCCCTAGTTACTGTGAACCCCACTTTGGCCTGACTTGGACCTGCTGACCCTGGTTGCCACCTGCGCCTGACCTCGAACTGTTGACTCTGGTTCTTTCAAGGGCCTCCACTGTACCTGGTGATTCTGGTCCCCACCTGGGCCAAACCAGGACGTGGTGACACTTGTCACTACCGGGGAATCACCTGGACCTGCTTACTGTGTTCCACACCTGGGCCTCAAGTAGACCTGTTGACCATGGTCCCTAAGCCGGCCTCACATGGACCTGTTTCCTCTGATCCCCACCGGGGCCTCACGTGTACCTGGTAACTCTGGTCCTCACCTGGGCCTCATCTGGACCTAGCGACTCTGGTCCCGACCTGGACTTCACCTGGATCTCGTGACTCTGGTCCCCACCTGGACTTCACTTGAATGTGATGACACTGGTCCCCACCTGGACCTCACCTGGACCTGGTGTCTCTCATCCTCAGTTTGGCCTCACCTGGACCTGTTGACTCTTGTCCCCACTTTGACCTAACTCAGAACTGCTGAATCTCGCCCCACCTAGGCCGCACCCAGACCTGGTGACTCTTGTCCTCAGCTATGCCTCAATTCGACCTGATGAATCTGGTCCTCACGTGTGCCTCACATGTACCTGGGACTCAGCTGGATAGAGTTGCTCTGGTTCCCACAAGGGGCTCACCTGAGACTGCTGACTGTGGTCTTATTCTATGTCTCACCAGGACCTAGTGATTCTGTTCCAGATCTGGGCCTGCATGGCCCTAGTGACTCTGGTCCTCACCCAGGCATCATTGGGACCTGGATACTCTATTCCACACCTGGGCCGCACTTTGACCAGGGACCTCTGGTCCCATTCTGGGCCTCAAACTAAACTGGTTACTCTGGTTCTCCCTCTGGCCCTCACCATTTCCTGGTGACTCTGGTCACCCCTTGGGCTTCACTTGGTCCTGGTGAATCTGGTCCATAGATGGTCCGCACCTGGATCTGGTGACTGGTCGCCACCTGGGCCTCAGCTGGACATGGTGAATCCTGTTGCCACCTGTGCCTCACCAGGAACTTGTGACTGTGGTCCCACCTGGACCTCACCTGGATCTGGTGGCTCTGGGTCCCATATGGGGCTCTCCTGGACCTGGTTCCCGTGGTATCCAACTGGATTCACCTGGAACAATATGACTCTGATCCATATTTGGGCCTCTCTTCGGCCTGTTGACTCTGGTCCTAACCTGGGGATCATTGGTAACTGTATACTCTCTTATATACGTGGGTCTCACCTGGACCTGGTGACTGTGGTCCCACCTGGGCCTCACCTGGACGAGTTGACTGGTTCCAACAGGGACCTCACCAGGACCTGGTGATTCAGGTCCTCATATGGGCATCATGGGACCTGGTTTCAGTTCCACATGGGGGACTCACCTGGACCTAGTGATTCTCATCCCCTTCTGGGCCTCACCCTGACGTGGCGACTCTGGTCCCCAGCTGGATAGGCCCAGAACCGGGTGACTCTGGTCCCCCTCTGGGACTCACCCGGAGCTGGGGACACTGGTACTCAAACGGGCCTCAACAGGACCTGGTGAATCTACTCCTCACTTAGGCCTCGTCTGGACCTTGTGACTCTTTTCCCACCTGGCATCAATGGGACATGGTTACTCTGTTCCCCACCTGGGCCTCACCTGGACATGATAACTTTGCTCCACACTTTGGCCTCAAATGTTCCTCATGACTCTGGTCCCTCCACCTAGGAATCAATCTGCCTGGTGACTGTGGTCCCCACCTGGGTCTCACCTGGACCTGGTGACTCTCGTTCACACATGAACCACACCAGGGCCTGGTGACTGTGGTGTTCTTGTAGACTCACATTTACTTGGTGACTCCGGTTCCCACTAGGGTCTCACCTGGATTTGGTGACTCTGGCATGCAGGTTGGCCTCACCTGGACCTTGTGAGTGAGACGGCCACCTGGGCCTCACCCATACCTGGTGACTCAGGTCCCCCCGTGGGCCTCTTGGACCTGGTAAATCTGGTCCTTACCTCTTTCTCTCCCAGACCCGGGAACTCTGGTCACCACCTGGGCCTCACCTGGACCTGGTGAATCTGGTCCCCATCTGGGCCTCACCCAGTCCTGGGGACTTTGTTAACCCCCTGGACCTGCTTGCTATGGACACTTTCTTTGCCTCACCCAGATCTGGTGACTGTGATCCTATCACGCATCACCCATATCTGGTGACTCTGGTCCTCACCTGGGCATCATAGGTACGTGGTGACTCTGTTCCACACCTGAGCCTCACCTGGACATGATGACTGTGGATCCTCTCTGGGCCTCACCCTGACCTGGTGACTCTGGTCCCCACCTGGATATCACCAGAACCGGGTAACTCTGGTCCCCCTCTGGGCCTCACCCGGAATTGGGGACACTGGCACTCAACTGGGCCTCAACAGGACCTGGTGAGTCTACTCCTCACTTAGGCCTCGTCTGGACCTTGTGACTCTTTTCCCACCTGGGATCAATGGGACTTGGTTACTCTCTTCCCCACCTGGGCTTCACCTCGACATGATAACTTTGCCCCACACTTTGGCTTCAACTGGTCATGATGACTCTGGTCCCCCCACCTAGGTCTCAGTCTGGACCTGGTGATCGTTGTCCCCGCCTGGGTCTCACCTGGACCTGGTGACTCTCGTTCCCACATGAACCCCACCTGGTTCTGGTGACTGTGGTGTTCTTGTAGAATCACTTTTAACTGGTGACTCCAGTCCCCACTAGGGCCTCACGTGGATCGGGTGACTTGGCCTGCAGGTTGGGCTCGCATGGACCTGGTTAGTGGGGATGCCACTTGGGCCTCACCCATACCTGGTGACTCAGGTCTCCACGTGGGCCTCTTGGACCTGGTGAATCTGGTCCTTACCTGGTCCTCTCCCAGACCCGGGGACTCTGGTCACCACCTGGGCCTCACCTGGACCTGGTGAATCTGGTCCCCATCTGGGCCTCACCCAGTCCTGGTGACTTTGTTCCCCACCTGGACCTGATTGCTGTGGACTCTTTCTTAGCCTCACCTGGAACTGGTGACTCTGATCCTATCTGCGTGTCACCCATACCTGGTGACTCTGGTCCTCACATGGGCATCATTGGTACTTGGTGACTCTGTTCCACGCCTGAGCCTAACCTGGACATGATGACTCTGGAACCACTCTGGGCCTCACCCTGACCTGGTGCCTCTGGTCCCCATTTGGATGTCACCTGGACCAGGTGATTGTGGTACCCCTTTAAGCCTCAACCAGATCTGGTGACAGTGGTCCCCAACTGGGCCTCACTGGACCTAGTGAATATGCTCCATCTGGGCCTCATTTGGACCTGGTGACTCTGGTCCCTACCTGGGCATCATCGGGACATGGTTCCACTGCATGGCCTGCAGGTTGGCCTCACATGGACCTGGTGAGTGGGGTTGCCACCTGGGCCTCACCCATACCTGCTGACAAAGGTCCCCACGTGGGCCTAAATTGGACCTTGTGAATCTGGTCCTTACCTTATCCTACCCGGAACTGGTAACCCTTTTCACCACCTGGGCCTCAACTGGACCTGGTGAATCTGGTCCCCATCTGTGCCTAACCAGGTCCTGGTGTCTTTGTTCCCCACCTGGACCTGATTGCTCTGCACTCCTTCTTGGCCTCACCTGGAACTGGTGACTCTGATCCTAACTGGGCCTCAGCCAGATCTGGTGACTCTGGTCTTCACTTGTGGACAATTATGTCCTGGATACTCTGTTCCACGCCTGAGCCTCACCTGCCCATGATGACTCTCGATCCCCTCTGGTTCTCACCCTGACTTGGTGACTCTGGTCCCCATCTGGATGTCACCTAGACCAGGTGAATCTGGAACAACTCTAGGTCTCAACTAGACCTGGTGACTCTGGTCCGTACCTGGGCATCATTGGGACCATGATACTCTCTTATATACCTGGGCCTCACCTGGACCTGGTGACTGTGGTCCCACCTGGGCCTCACCTGAACGAGGTGACTGGTTCCCACAGGGGCATCACATGGAACTGGTGACTCAGGTCCTCATATGGGCATCATTCACCTGGTTTCTCAGTTCCACATCGGGGCTTCACCTGGTCCTAGTGATTCTCGTCCCGCTCTGGTCCTCACCGTGACGTGGTGACTCTGGTCCCCACCTATATATCACCAGAACCGGGTGACTCTGGTCCCCCTCTGGGACTCACCCGGAGCTGGGGACACTGGTCCTCAACTGGGCCTGAAAAGGACCTGGTGAATCTACTCCTCACAACTGGTGGCTCTGGTCCTATCTGCGCGTCTCCCAGACCTGGTGACTCTGGTCCTCACCTGGGCATTACTGGTACCTGGTGTCTCTGTTCCACACCTTAGGCTCACCTGGACATGATGACTCTGGAACCTCTCTGGGCCTCACCCTGACCTGGTGACTCTGGTACCCATCTGGATGTCACCTGAACCTGGTGATTCTGGTACGCCTCTATGCCTCAACCAGATCTGGTGACTCTGGTCCTCAACAGGGCCTCACCTGGACCTAGTGAATATGCCCCATCTGGGCCTCATATGGACCTGATGACTCCGGTCCCTATCTGGGCATCATCGGGACATGGTTCCACTGCAAGGCCTGCAGGTTGGCCTCACCTGGACCTGGTGAGTGGGGTTGCCACCTGGGCCTCACCCATAATTGGTGAGTCAGGTCCCCACGTGGGCCTCTTCTACCTGGTGAATCTGGTCCTTACCTGGTCCTCTCCTAGACCCGGGGAGTCTGGTCACCACCTGGGCCTCACCTGGACCTGGTGATTCTGGTCCCCATCTGGGCCTCACCCAGTCCTGGTGACTTTGTTCCCCACCTGGACCTGATTGCTGTGGACTCCTTCTTGGCCTCACCTGGAACTGGAGACTCTGATCGTATCTGCGCGTCACCCAGACCTGGTGAATCTGGTCCTCAACTGGGCATCATTGGTACCTGGTGACTCTGTTCCACACCTGAGCCTCACCTGGACATGATGACTCTGGAACCTCTCTGGGCCTCACCCTGACCTGGTGACTCTGGTCCCCATCTGGATGTCACCTGGACCAGGTGATTCTTGTACCCCTTTAGGCCTCAACCAGATCTGGTGACACTGGTCCTCAACTGGGCCTCACCTGAACCTAGTGAATATGCTCCATTTAGGCCTCATTTGGACCTGGTGTCTCTTGTAACTACCTGGGCATCATCGGGACATGGTTCCACTGCATGGCCTTCAGGTTGGCCTCACCTGGACCTCGTAACTCTGGGCCCTACCTGGGCATCTTCGGGACATGATACCTCTGCATGGCCTGCAGGTTGCCCACACCTGGACATGGTGTGTGGGGTTGCCACCAGGGCCTCACCCATGCATGGTGACACCGGTCCCCACGTGGGCCCCAGTATGCCCTGTTGAATCTCGTCCTTACCTGGTCCTCACCCGGACCTGGTAACCCTGGTCACCACCAGGGAATCACCTGGACCTGGTGTATCTGGCCCCATCTGGGCCTCACCCAGTCCTGGTGACTTTGTTCCCCACCTGGACCTGATTGCTGTGGACTCCTTCTTGTCCTCAACTGGAACTGGTGACTCTGATCCTAACTGGGCCTCACCCAGATCTGGTGACTCTGGTCCTCACCTGTGGACCATTATGACCTGGATACTCTGTTCTACACCTGAGCCTCACCTGGACATGATGACTCTGGATCCCCTCTGGGCCTCACCCTGACATGGTGACTCTGGTCCCGATCTGGATGTCACCTAGACCAGGTGAATCTGTTACCCCTCAAGGGCTCAAATATACATGGTGACACTGGTCCTCAACTGGGTCTCACCGAGATCTAGTGAATATGCTCCCCTCCTGCGCCTCATCTGGACCTGGTGACACTGGGTCTACCTGGGCATCATCGGAACATGGTTACTCTGTTCCCCAGTGGGACTGACCTGATCCTGGTAACTCTGGTCCTGACTTTGGCCTCTTCTGTACCAGGTGACTCTGGCTCCACTTGGGCCTCACCTGTAACTGGTGACTCTGATCCTAAGCATGGCCTCACCTGACCTGGTGACTGTGGTTCCCATCGGGACCTCACCTGGACCTCATGTCTCTGGTCCCACCTGGGCCTCACCAGGACCTGGTGTCTCTGGTACCCACCTGGGTAGCATCAGGATATGGTTACACTGTTCACTAACAGTGACCCAGCCGGACCTATTAACTCTGGTCTTCACTTGAGCCACACCTGGACATGGTGACACTCGTTGCCACCTGGGTCTCACCTGGAAATTGTGAGTCAGATCCCCACCTGGTCCTAACCTATAACTGGTGATTCTCGTTCCCACATGGACATTATGTGGACCTGGTGGCTGCAGTGTTTCTAGCTTCTCATGTACCTCGTGACTCTGGGCCCCACCAGGGCCTCACCGCGACCTGGTGAGTGTGGTTGCCACCTGCACCTCAACTGGACCTGCTGTATTTGGTCTGCACCTGAGACTACACTGGATCTGGTGACTGTGGTCCCCACCTGGACTTCCCTGGATTTGGGAACTCCGGTCCCCATCTTGGCCTCACCTGGCCCTTTTGACCATGGTCCTCAACTGGGCAAAATTGTGACGCGGTTACTGTGTTCCACAACTGGACCTCACCTGGACCACATGACTCTGGTGCCCCTCTGCGTCTCACCATGCCCTAGTGAATGTGAAACCCACTTTCGCCTGACTTGGACCTGCTGACCCTGGTTGAAACCTGCGCTTGACCTCGAACTGTTGATTCTGTTTCTTTCAAGGGCCTCCCCTGTACCTGGTGATCCTCGTCCGCAACTGGGCCTCACCTGGACGTGGTGACCCTTGTCAACACTGGGGACTAACCTGTATCTGCTTACTGTGTTCCACACCTGGGCCTCAAGTAGACCTGTTGACCATGGTCCCCAAGCCAGCCTCACATGCACCTGTTGCCTCTGATCCCCACCGGGGCCTCACGTGTACCTGGTAACTCTGGTCCTCACCTGTGCCTCATCTGGACCTAGTGACTCTGGTCCCCACCTGGGCTTCACCTGGATCTGGTGACTCTGGTCCCCAACTGGACCTCACCCGGATCTGGTGACTCTGGTCCTCAATTTGGCTTCACCTGGACCTGGTGTCTCTCGTCCCCACTTTGACCTAACTCAGAACTGCTGAATCTTGACCCACCTAGGCCGCACAAAGACCTGGTGACTCTTGTCCCCAGCTATGCCTCAATTCGACCTGATGAATCTGGTCCTCACGTGGGCCTCACATGGACCTGGGACTCAGCTGGATATTGTGTCTCTGGTTCCCACAATGGGCTCACATGATACTGTTGACTGTGGTCTTATTCTATGCCTCACCAGGACCTAGTGATTCTGTTCCCCATCTGGGCCTGCATGGCCCTAGTGACTCTGGTCCTCACCCAGGCATCATTGGGACCTGGATACTCTATTCTACAACTGGGCCTCACTTTGTCCAGGGACCTCTAGTCCCATTCTGGTCCTCAAACTAAACTGGTTACTCTGGTTCCCCCTCTGGTCCTCACCCTTACCTGGTGACTCCGGTCACCCCTTGGGCTTCATTTGGGCCTGGTGAATCTGGTCCTTAGCTGGTCCGCACCTGGATCTGCTGACTGGTCGTCACCTGGGCCCCACGTGGACTTGGTGAATCCTCTTGCCACCTGCGCCTCACCTGGACCTTGTGACTGTGGTCTCACCTGGACCTCACCTGGATCTGGTGGCGCTGGTTCCCATATGGGGCTCTCCTGGACCTGGTTCCTGTTGTCTCCATCTGGCCTCACCTGGAACACAATGACTGTGATCCATATTTGGGTCTCTACTGGACCTGTTGACTCTGGTCCTTCCCTGGGCATCATTGGGACATGGATACTCTCTTATATACCTGTGCCAAACCTTGACCTGGTGACTGTGGTGCACCTGGGGTTCACCTGGACGAGATGACTGGTTCCTACAAGGACCTCACCTGGACCTGGTGACTCAGGTCCTCATATGGGCATCATGGGACCTGGTTTCTCAGTTCCACATCGGGGCCTCACCTGGACCTAGTGATTCTCGTCCCATTATGGTTCTCACCCTGACGTGGTGACTCTGGTCCCCACGTGGATATCACCAGAACCGGGTGACACTGGTCTCCCTCTGGGACTCACCCGGAGCTGGGGACACTGGTCCTGAACTGGGCCTCAACACGACCTGGTGAATCTACTCCTCACTTAGGGCTCGTCTGGACCTTGTGACTCTTTTCCCACCTGGCATCAATGGGACATGGTTAGTCTGTTCCCCACCTGGGCCTCACCTGGACATGATAACTTTGCTCCACACTTTGGCCTCAACTGGTCCTGATGACTCTGATCCCCCGACCTAGGCGTCAATCTGGACCTGATTGCTGTGGAGTCCTTCTTAGCCTCAACTGGAACTGGTTACTCTGATCCAGATTGAGGATCCCCAATCTGGGCCTCACCTGGCCCTGTTGACCATGGTACTCAACTGGCAAAATTGGGACCCCGTGACTGTGTTCCACCCCTGGACTTCACCTGGACCAGGTGACTCTGGTCCCCCTCTGGATCTCACCATGCCCTAGTGACTGTGAACCCCACTTTGGCCTGACTTGGACCTGCTGACCCTGGTTGCCACCTGCGCCTGACCTCGAACTGTTGACTCTGGTTCATTTTAGGGCTTCCCCTGTACCTGGTGATCCTGGTCCCCCCCTGGGACTCACCTGGACATGGGGACTCTTGTCACCACCGGGGACTCACCTGGACCTGGTTACTGTGTTCCACACCTGGGCCTCAAGGAGACCTGTTGACCATGGTACTGAAGCCGGCCTCATATGGACCTGTTGCCTCTGATTCCCACCGGGGCATCACGTGTACCTGGTAACACTGGTCCTCATTTGGGCCTCATCTGGACCTAGTGACTCTGGTCCCCACCTGGCTTCACCTGGATCTGGTGACTCTGGTCCCAAATTGGACCTCTCCTGGGCTTGGTGTCTCTCTTGCCCACTTTTTTTTAAATTTTATTTATTTATGATAGTCACAGAGAGAGAGAGAGAGGCAGAGACACAGGCAGAGGGAGAAGCAGGCTCCATGCACCGGTAGCCTGATGTGGGATTCGATCCCAGGTCTCCAGGATCGCGCCCTGGGCCAAAGGCAGGCGCCAAACCACTGCGCCACCTAGGGAACCCCTCTCTTGCCCACTTTGATCTAACTCAGAATTGCTGAATCTTGCCCCACCTATTACCCACCCAGACCTGGTGACTCTTGTCCCTAGCTATTCCTCAATTCGACCTGATGAATCTGGTCTTCACATGGACCTCACATGTACCTGGGACTCAGCTGGAAAGAGTGGCTCTGGTTCCCACAAGGGGCTCCCCTGATACTGCTGTCTCTGGTCTTATTCTATGCCTCACCAGGACCTAGTGATTCTGTTCCCAATCTGGGCCTGCATGGCCTTAGTGAATCTGTAATTCACTCAGGCATCATTGGGACCTGGATACTCTATTCCACACCTGGGCCTCACTTTGACCAGGGACCGCTAGTCCCTTTCTGGGCCTCAAACTAGACTGGTTACTCTGGTTCCCCCTCTGAACCTCACCCTTACCTGGTGACTCTGGTCACCCCTTGGGCTTCACCTGGGCCTGGTGAATCTGATCTTTAGCAGGTCCGCACCTGGATGGTGACTGGTCGCCACCTGGGCCTCACCTGGACTTGGTGAATCCTGTTGCCACCTGCGCCTCACCTGGTCCTTGTAAGTGTGGTCCCACCTGGAACTCACCTGGAACTGGTTCCTCTGGTTCCCATATGGGGCTCCCCTGGACCTGCTTCCTGTGGTCTCCATCTGGCCTCACCTGGATCACAATGACTCTGATCCATATTTGTGCCTCTCCTGGACCTGTTGACTCTGGTCCTTACCTGGGGATCATTGGGACCTGGATACTCTCTTATATACTTGGACCTCACCTGGACCTGGTGACTGTGGTCCCACCTGGGCCTCACCTGGACGAGGTGACTGGTTCCCACAGGGACCTCACCTGGACCTGGTGACTCAGGTCCTCATATGGGCATATTGGGACCTGGTTTCTCAGTTCCACATCGGGGCCTCAACTGGACCTAGTGACTCTCGTACCCCTCTGGGCCTCACCCTGACGTGGTGACTCTTGTCCCCACCTGGATATCACCAGAACCGGATGACTCTGGTCCCCCTCTGGGACTCACCCGGCGCTGGGTACACTGGTCCTCAACTGAACCTCAACAGGACATGGTGAATCTACTCTTCACTTAGGCCTCGTCTGGACCTTGTGAATCTTTTCCCACCTGGCATCAATGGGACATGGTTACTCTGTTCCCCAACTGGGACTCACCTGGATATGATAACTTTGCTCCACACTTTGGCCTCAACTGGTCCTGATGACTCTGGTCCCCCCACCTAGGCCTCAATGTGGACCTGGTGACTGTGGTCCCCATCTGTGACTCACCTGGACCTGGTGACTCTCGTTCCCACATAAACCACACCTGGACCTGGTGACTGTGGTATCCATGTGGACTCACTTTTACCTGGTGACTCCGGTCCCCACTAGGGCCTCACCTGGATCTGGTGACTCTGGCCTGCAGGTTGGTCTCACATGGACCTGGTGATTGGGGTTGCCACCTGGCCTCACCCATACCTGGTGCCTCAGGTCCCCACGTGGGCCTCTTGGACCTAGTGAATCTGGTCCTTATCTGGTCCTCTCCCAGACCCAGGGTCTCTGGTCACCACCTGGACCTCACTTGGACCTGGTGTACTGGTCCCCTTCTGGGCCTCCCCCAGGCCTGGTGACTTTGTTCCCCACCTGGACCTGATTGCTGTGGACTCTTTCTTGGCCTCACCTGGAACTGGTGACTCTTATCCTATCTGCGCATCACCCAGACCTGGTGACTCTGGTCCTCCACTGGGCATCATTGGTACCTGGTGACTCTGTTCCACACCTGAGCCTCACCTGGACATGATGACTCTGGAACCTCTCTGGGCCTCACCCTGACCTGGTGACTCTGGTCCCCATCTGGATGTCACCTGGACCAGGGAATTCTGGTACCCCTCTAGGCCTCAACCAGATCTGGTTACTTTGGTCCTCAACTCGGACTCACCTGGACCTAGTGAATATGCTCCATCTGGGCCTCATTTGGACCTGGTGACTCTGGTCCCTACCTGGGCATCATCGGGACATGGTTCCACTGCATTGCATGCAGGTTGGCCTCACCTGGACTTCGTAACTCTGGTCCCTACATGGCCGTCATCGGGACACGGTTCCTCTGCATGGCCTTCAGTTTGGCCTCCCCTGGACCTGGTGAGTGAGGTTGCAACCTGGGTCTCCCCATACCTGGTGACACAGGTCCCACGTGGGCTTCACTTGGACCTGGTGACTCTGGTCCTTACCTTGTCCTCACCCATAACTGGTAACCCTTGTCACCACCTGGGAATCACCTGGACCTGGTGAATCTGGTCCCCATCTGGGCCTCACCCAGTCCTGGTGACTTTGTTCCCCACCTGGACCCGATTTCTGTGGACTCCTTCTTGGCCTCACCTGGACCTGGTGACTCTGAGCCTATCTGAACGTCACCCAGACCTGGTGATTCTGGTCCTCACCTGGGCATCATTGGTACCTGGAGACTCTGATCCACACCTGAGCCTCACCTGGACATGATGACACTGGAACCTCTCTGGGCCTCACACTAACCTGGTTACTGTGGTCCCCATCTGGATGTCACCTGGACCAGGTGACTCTGGTACCGCTCTAGGCCTCAACCAGTTCTGGTGTCTCTGGTCTTCAACTGGGCCTCACCTGGACCTAGTGAATATGCTCCATCTGGGCCTCATTTGGATCTGGTGACTCTGGTCACTTCCTGGCAATCATCGGGAAATGGTTCCACTGCATGGCCTGCAGGTTGGCATCAGCTGGACATGTTAACTCTGGTCCCGACCTGGGCATCATCGGGACATTGTTCCTCTGCGTTGCCTGCAGGTTGTCCACATCTGGACCTGGTGAGTGCGGTTGCCAACTGGGCCTCACCCATACTTGGTGACACAGGACCCCACGTGGGCCTCAGTTGGACCTGGTGAATCTGGTCCTTACCTGGTCCTCACCCGGAACTGTAACCTGGTCACCACCTGGGAATCACCTGGGCCTGGTGAATCATCCCCATCTGGGCCTCACACACTCCTCTTGACTTTGTTCCCACCTGTACCTGATTGCTGTGGACTCCTTCCTGTCTTCACCTGGACCTGGTGACTCTGATGCTAACTGGGCCTCACCCAGATCTGGTGACTGTGGACCTCACCTGTGGATCATTATGACCTGGATACTCTGTTCCACGCCTGAGCATCACCTGGACACGATGACTCTGGATCCCCTCTGGTCCTCACCCTGACATGGTGACTCTGGTCCCCATCTGGATGTCACCAGACCAGGTGAATCTGGTACCCGTCTAGGCCTCAACTAGACCTGGTGACTCTGGTCCTCAACTGGGCCTCACCGGGACCTAGTGTATATGCTCCCCACCTGCGCCTCATCTGGACATGGTGACTCTGGTTCTACGTGGGCATCATCGGGACATGGTTACACTATTCCCCACTGGCACTGACCTGATCCTGGTAACACTGGTCCTGACTTTGGCTTTTTCTGTACCAGGTGACTCTGGCTCCACCTGGGCCTCACCTGTAACTGGTGACTCTGATCCTAAGCATGGCCTCACCTGACCTGGTGACTGTGGTTCCCATCGGGACCTCACCTGGCCCTCATGTCTCTGGTCCCAATTGGGCCTCAACGGGACCTGGTGTCTCGGTACCCACCTCGGAAGCATCAGGATATGGTTACACTGTTCAATAACAGTGACCCAGCTGGACGTATTTACTCTGGCCTTCACCTGGGCCACAACTGGACATGGTGACACTGGTTCCCACCTGGGTCTCACCGGGACATGGTGAGGCAGATCCCCACCTGGTCCTCACCTGTAACTGGTGATTCTCGTTCCCACATGGACATCATATGGACCTCGTGGCTGCAGGGTTTCAACCTTCTCATGTACCTCGTGACTCTGGTCTGCACCGGGGTCTCACCGGGACCTGGTGAGTGTGGTTGCCACCTGCACCTCATCAGGACCTGGTGATTCTGGTCTGCACCTGAACTACCCTGGATCTGGTGACTGTGGTCCCCACCTGCGCTTCACCTGGATTTGGGGACTCCGGTCCCCATCTGGGTCTCACCTGGCCCTGTTGACCATGGTCCTCAACTGGGCAAAATTGGGACCCGGTGACTGTGTTCCACAACTGGAACTCACCTGGACCACTTGACTCTGGTCCCCCTCTGGGTCTCACTGTGCCCTAGTGACTGTGAACCCCGTTTTGGCCTGACTTGGACCTGCTGACCCTGGTTGCCACCTGCGCCTGACCTCGAACTGTTGACTCTGGTTCTTTCAAGGGCCTCCCCTGTACCTAGTGATCATGGTCCCCAACTGGGCCTCAACTGGACGTGGTGACTCTTGTCACCACCGGGGACTCACCTGGACCTGCTTACTGTGTTCCACACCTGGGCCTCAAGTAGACCTGTTGCCCAGGTTCCCCAAGCCGGCCTCACATGGACCTTTTGGCTCTGATCCCCGCCGGGGCCTCACGTGTATCTGGTAACTCTGGTCCTCACCTGGGCCTCTTCTGGACCTAGTGACTCTGGTCCCCACCTGGGCTTCACCTGGATCTGGTGACTCTGGTCCCCATCTGGACTTCACCTGGATCTGGTGACTCTGGTCCCGAGGTGGACCTCTCCTGAACCTGGTGACTCTCTTTCCAACATGGACCTCACCTGTATCTAGTGATTCTGGTTCTCAGTTTGGCCTCACCTGGACCTGGTGCCTCTCATCCCCACTTTGACCTAACTCAGAACTGCTGAATCTTGCCCCACCTAGGCCGCACCCAGACTTGGTGACTCTTGTCCCCCACTATGCCTCAATTCGACCTGAGGAATCTGGTCCACACGTGTGCCTCATATGGACCTGGGAATCAGCTGGATAGAGTGGCTCTGGTTCCGACAGAGGGCTCACCTGATAATGGTGACTGTGGTCTTATTCTATGCCTCACCAGGACCTAGTGATTCTGTTCCCCATCTGGGCCTGCATGGCCCTAGTGACTCTGGTCTTCACCAGGCATCATTGGGACCTGGATACTCTATTCCACACCTGGTCTTCACTTTGACAAGTGACCTCTGGTCCCATTCTGGGCCTCAAACTAAACTGGTTACTCTGGTTCCCCCTCTGAACCTCACCCTTACCTGGTGACTCTGGTCACGCCTTGGGCTTCAATTGCACTGGTGAATCTGGTCCTTAGCTGGTTCTCACCTGGATCTGGTGACTGGTCGCCACGTGGGCATCACCTGGACTTGGTGAATCCTGTTGCCACCTGCGCCTCAGCCAGACCTTTTGTCTGTGGTCCCACCTGGACCTCACCTGGATCTGGTGGCTCTGGTTCCCATATGGGGCTCTCCTGGACCTGGTTCCTGTGGTCTCCATCTGGCCTCATCTGGAACACAATGACTCTGATCCATATTTGGTCTTCTCCTGGATCTGCTGACTCTGGTCCTTACATGGGCATCATTGGGACCTGGATACTCTCTTATATACCAGGGCCTCACCAGGACCTGGTGACTGTGGTCCCACCTGGGCCTCACCTGGACGAGGTGACTGGTTCCCACAGGGACCTCACCTGGACCTGGTGACTCAGGTCCTCATATGGGCATCATGGGACCTGGTTTCTCAGTTCCACATCGGGGCCTCACCTGGACCTAGTGATTCTCGTCCCGCTCTGGGCCTCACCCTGACTGGTGACTCTGGTCCCCACCTGGATATCACCAGAACCGGGTGACACACCCGGCGCTGGGGAAACTGGTCCTCATCTGGGACTCAACAGGACCTGGTGAATCTACTCCTCACTTAGGCCTCGTCTGGACATTGTGACTCTTTTCCCACCTGGCATCAATAGGACATGGTTACTCTGTTCCCCACCTGGGCCTCACCTGGACATGATAACTTTGCTCCACACTTTGGCCGCAAATGGTCCTGATGACTCTCGTCCCCCCACCTAGGCCTCAATCTGGACCTGGTGACTGTGGTACCCACCAGGGTCTCACCGGACCTGGTGACTCTCGTTCCCACATGAACCACACCTGGACCTGGTGACTGTGGTTTTCCTGTAGACTCACATTTACCTGGTGACTCCGGTCCCCACCTGGATTTGGTGACTCTGGCCTGCAGGTTGGCTTCACCTGGACCTGGTGATTCTGGTCTGCACCTGAGACTACCCTGGATCTGGTGACTGCGGTTCCACCTGGGCTTCACCTTGATTTGTGGACTCCGGTCCCCATCAGGGCCTCACCTGGCCCAGTTGACCATGGTCCTCAACTGTGCAAAATTGGGACGCAGTGACTCTGTTCCACAACTGGACCTCACCTGGACCAGGTGACTCTGGTCCCACTCTGGGTCTCAGCGTGCCCTAGTGACTGTGAACCCCACTTTGGACTGACTTGGACCTGCTGACCCTGGTTGCCACCTGAGCCTGACATCGAACTGTTGACTCTGGTTCTTTCAAGGGCCTCCCCTGATCCTGGTGATCCTCGTCCGCATCTGGGCCTCACCTGGACGTGGTGACACTTGTCACCACCGGGGACTCACCTGGACCTGCTTACTGTGTTCCACACCTGGGGTTGGAGTAGACCAGTTGACAATGGTCCCCAAGCCGGCCTCACATGGACCTGTTGCCTCTGATCCCCGCCGGGGAATCACGTGTACCTGGTAACTCTGGTCCTCACCTGGGCCTCATCTGGACCTAGTGACTCTGGTCCCTACCTGGGCTTCACCTGGATTTGGTGACTCTGTCACCCCCTGGGAATCACCTGGACCTGGTGAATCTGGTCCCCATCTGGGCCTCACCCAGTCCTGGTGACTTTGTTCCCCACCTGGGCCTGATTGCTGTGGACTCCTTCTTGGCCTCACCTGGAACTGGTGACTCTGATCCTAACTGGGTCTCACCCAGATCTGGTGACTCTGGTCCTCACCTGTGGACCATTATGACCTGGATACTTTGTTCCAAACCTGAGCCTCACCTGGATATGATGACTCTGGATCCCCTCTGGGCCTCACCCTGACATGGTGACTCTAGTCCCCATCTGGATGTCACCTAAACCAGGTGAATCTGGTACCCCTCTAGGCCTCAACTTGTCCTGGTGACTCTGGTCCTCAACTGGGCCTCACCGGGACCTAGTGAACATGCTCCCCACCTGCGACTCATCTGAAACTGGTGACTCTGGTTCTACCTGGGCATCATCGGGACATGGTTACTCTATTCCCCACTTGGACAGACCTGATCCTGGTAACTCTGGTCCTGACTTTGGCATCTTCTGTACCAGGTGACTCTGGCTCCACCTGGGTATCACCTGTAACTGGTGACTCTGATCCAAAGCATGGCCTCACCTGACCTGGTGACTGCGGTTCTCATCGGACCTCACCTGGACCTCAGGTCTCTGGTCCCACCTGGGCCTCACCAGGACCTGGTGTCTCTGGTACCCACCTGGGTTGCATCAGGATATGGTTACACTGTTCACTGACAGTGACCCAGCTGGACCTATTAACTCTGGCCTTCACGTGGGCCACACCTGGACGTGGTGGCACTGGTTCCCACCTGGGTCTCACCTGGACATGGTGAGTCGAACCCACCTGGTCCTCACATGTAACTGGTGATTCTCGTTCCCACATGGACATCATGTGGACCTGGTGGCTGCAGTGTTTCTAGATTCTCATGTACCTCGTGACTCTGGTCCCCACCAGGGCCTCACCGGGACCTGGTGAGTGAGGTTGCCACCTGCACCTCACCTGGACATGATGATTCTGATCTGCACGTGAGACTCCCCTGGATCTGGTGACTGTGGTCCCCACCTGGTCTTCACCTGAATTTGGGGACTCCGGTCCCCATCTGGGCCTCACCTGGCCCTGTTGACCATGGTCTTCAACTGGGCAAAATTGGGACCCGGTGACTGTGTTTCACAACTGGACCTCACCTGGACCAGGTGACTCTGGTCCCCCTCTGGGTCTCACCGTGCCATAGTGACTGTGAACCCCACTTTGGCCTGACTTTTACCAGCTGACCCTGGTTGCCACCTGCGCCTGACCACGAACTGTTTACTCTGGTTCTTTCAAGGGCCTCCCCTGGACCTGGTGATCCTGGTCCCCAATTGGGCCTCAACTGGACGTGGTGACTCTTGTCACCACCGGGGACTCACCTGGACCTGGTTACTGTTTTCCACACCTGGGCCTCAAGTAGACCTGTTGACCATGGTCCCCAAGCCGGCCTCACATGGACCTGTTGCCTCTGATCCCCACCGGGGCCTCACGTGTACCTGGTAACTCTGGTCCTCACCTGGGCCTCATCTGGAACTAGTGACTCTGGTCCCCACCTGGGCTTCACCTCGATCTGGTGACTCTGGTCCCCAATGGGACTTCACCTGGATCTGGTGACTCTGGTCCCCACATGGACCTCTCTTGGACCTGGTGACTGTCTTTCCAACATGGACCTCACCTGGATCTGGTGACTCTGGTCCTCAGTTTGGCCTCACCTGGACCTGGTGTCTCTCGTCCCCACTTTGACCTAACTCAGACCTGCTGAATCTTGCCAAACCGAGGACGCACCCAAACCTGGTGACTCTTGTCCCCAGCTATGCCTCAATTCGTCCTGATAAATCTGGTCCTCATGTGGGCCTCACATGGACCTGGGACTCAGCTGGATAGAGTGGCTCTGGTTCCCACAATGGACTCACCTGATACTGGTGACTGGGGTCTTTTTCTATGGCTCACCAGGACCTAGTGATTCTGTTCCCCATCTGGGCCTGCATGGCCCTAGTGACTCTTGTCCTCCCCCAGGCATCATTGGGACCTGGATACTCTATTCCACACCTGGGCCTCACTTGGACCAGGAACCTCTGGTCCCATTCTGGGCCTCAAACTAAACTGGTTACTCTGGTTCCCCCTCTGGGCCTCACCCTTACCTGCTGACTCTGGTCACCCCTTGGGCTTCAATTGGGCCTGGTGAATCTGGTCCTTACCTGGTCCGCACCTGGATGTGGTGACGGGTCGCCACCTGGGCCTCACCTGGAATTGGTGAATCCTGTTGCCACCTGCGCCTCACCTGGACCTTGTGACTGTGGTCCCACCTGGACCTCACCTGTATCTGGTGGCTCTGGTTCCCATATGGGGCTATCCTGGACCTGGTTCCTGTGTTCTCCATCTGGCCTCACCTGGAACACAATGACTCTGATCCTTATTAAGGCCTCTCCTGGACCTGTTGACTCTGGTCCTTACCTGGGCATCATTGGGACCTGGATACTCTCTTACATACCTGGGTCTCACTTGTACCTGGTGACTGTGGTCCCACCTGGGCCTCACCTGGATGAGGTGACTGGTTCCCACAGGGACCTCACCTGGAACTGCTGACACAGATCCTCATCTGGGCATCATGGGACCTGGTTTCCCAGTTCCACATCGGGGCCTCACCTGGACCTAGTGATTCTCATCCCCCTCTGGGCTTCACCCTGACGTACTGACTCTGGTCCCCACCTGGATATCACCAGAACCGGGTGACTCTGGTCCCCCTCTGGTACTCTCCAGGAGCTGGGGACACTGGTCCTCAACTGGACCTGAATAGAACCTGGTGAATCTTCTCCTCACTTAGGCCTCGTCTGGACCTTGTGACTCTTTTCCCACCTGGCATCAATGGCACATGGTTACTCTGTTCCGCACCTGGGCATCACATGGACATGATAACTTTGCTCTGCACTTTGGCCTCAACTGGTCCTGATGACCCTGGTCCCCCCACCTAGGCCTCAATCTGGAACTGGAGTCTCATCCCAAACTGCGACTCACCTGGACCTGGTGACTCTCGTTCCCACATGAACCACATCTGGCCCTGGTGACTGTGGTGTTATTGTAGACTCACACTTACCTGGTGACTCGGGTCCCTACTAGGGCCTCACCTGGATCTGGTGACTCTGGCATGCAGGTTCGCCTCACTTGGACCTGGTGAGTGGGGTTGACACCTGGGCTTCACCCAAACCTGGTGACTCAGGTCCCCACGTGGGCCTCTTGGACCTGTTAATCTGGTCCTTACCTGGTCCTCTCCCAGACCCGGGGACTCTGGTCCCCATCTGGGCCGACCCATTCCTGGTGACTTTGTTCCCCACCTGGGCCTGATTGCTGTGGACTCCTTCTTGGCCTCACCTGTAACTGGTGACTCGGATCCTAACTGGGTCTCACCCAGATCTGGTGACTCTGGTTTTCACCTGTGAAACATTATGACCTGGATACTTTGTTACACACCTGAGACTCACCTGGACATGATGACACTGGATCCCCTCTGGACCTCAGCCAGACATGGTGACTCTGGTCCCAATCTGGATGTCACCTAGACCAGGTGAATCTGGTACCCCTCTAGGCCTCAACTTGCCCTGGTGATTCTGGTCCTCAACCGGGCCTCACCGGGACTTAGTGAACATGCTCCAAACCTGCGCCTCATCTGGACCTGGTGAATCTGGTTCTACCTGGGCATCATCGGGACATGGTTACTCCATTCCCCTCTGGGACTGACCTGATCCTGCTAACTCTGGTCCTGACTTTGGCCTCTTCTCTACCAGGTGACTCTGGCTCCACCTGGGTCTCACCTGTAACTGGTGACTCTGATCCAAAGCATGGCCTCACCTGACCTGGTGACTGTGGTTGCCATCGGACCTCACGTGGACCTCATGTCTCTGGTCCAACCTGGGCCTCAAGGGGACCTGGTGTCTCTGGTACCCACCTGGGTAGCATCAGGATATGGTTACACTGTTCACTAACAGTGACCCAGACGGACATATTAACTCTGGTCTTCAACTGGGCCACACCTGTCATGGTGACACTGGTTCCCACCTGGGTCTCACCTGGACATGGGAGTCGTATCGCCACCTGGTCCTCACCTGTAACTGGTGATTCTCGTTCCCACATGGACATCATGTGGACCTGGTGGCTGCAGTGTTTATACTTTCTCATGTACCTTGTGACTCTGTCCCCACCAGGGTCTCACTGGGACCTGGTGAGTTTGGTTGTCACCTGCACCTCACCTGGACCTGATGATTCTGGTCTGCTCGTGAGACTACCCTGGATCTGGTGACTGTGGTCCCCACCTGGGATTCACCTGGATTTGGGGACTCCGGTCCCCATCTGTGCCTCACCTGGCCCTGTTGACCATGGTCCTCAACTGGGCAATATTGGGACCCGGGGACTGTGTTCCACAACTGGACCTCACCTGGACCAGGTGACTCTGGTCCCCCTCTGGGTCTCACCGTGCCCTAGTGACTGTGAACCCCACTTTGGCCTGACTTGGACCTGCTTACCCTGTTTGCCACCTGAGCCTGACCTCGAACTGTTGACTCTGGTTCTTTCAAGGGCCTCCCCTGATCCTGGTGATCCTCGTCCGCATCTGGGCCTCACCTGGACGTGGTGACACTTGTCACCACCGGGGACTCACCTGGACCTGCTTACTGTGTTCCACACCTGGGCCTCAAGTAGACCTGTTGACCATGGTCCCCAAGCCGGCCTCACATGAACCTGTTGCCTGTGATCCCCACCGGGGCCTCACGTGTACCTGGTAACTCTGGTCCTCACCTGGCCTCATCTGGACCTAGTGACTCTGGTCCCCACCTAGGGTTCACCTGGATCTGGTGACTCTGGTCCCTGTCTGGGCTTCACCTGGATCTGGTGACTCTGGTCCCCACCTTGATTTCACTTGGATCTGGTGACTCTGGTCCCCACCTGGACCTCTCCTTGACCTGATGACTCTCTTTCCAACATGGACCTCACCTGGATCTGGTGACTCTGGTCCTCAGTTTGGCCTCACCTGGACCTGGGGTCTCTTGTCCCCACTTTGAACTACTCAGAACTGCTGAATCTTGCCCCACCTAGGCCGCACCCAGAACTGGTGACTCTTATCCCCAGCTATGCCTCAATCCGACCTGATGAATCTGGTCCTCACGTGGGCCTCACATGGACCTGGGACTCAGCTGGATAGAGTGGCTCTGGTTCCCACAAGGGGCTCACCTGATACTGCTGACTGTGGTCTTATTCTATGCCTCACCAGGACCTAGTGATTCTGTTCCCCATCTGGGCCTGCATGGCCCTAGTGACTCTGGTCCTCACCCAGGCATCATTGGGACCTGGATACTCTATTCCACACCTGGGCTTCACTTTGAGAAGGGACCTCTGGTCCCATTCTGGTCCGCAAACTAAACTGGTTACTCTGGTTCCCCCTCGGGGCCTCACCCTTACCTGGTGACTCTGGTCAGCCCTTGGGCTTCACTTGGGCCTGGTGAATCTGGTCCTTCGATGGTCCGCACCTGGATCTGGTGACTGGTCGCCACCTGGTCCTCACCTGGACCTGGTGAATCTAGTCCCCATCTGGCCCTCACCCAGTCCTGGTGACTTTGTCCCCACCTGGACCTGATTGCTGTGGACTCTTTCTTGGCCTCACCTGGACCTGGTGCCTCTGATCCTATCTGCGCGTCACTCAGATTTGGTGACTCTGGTCCTCACCTGGGCATCATTTGTACCTGGTGACTCTGTTCCACAGCTGAGCCTCAGCTGGACATGATGACTCTCGAACCACTCTGTGCCTCACCCTGGCCTGGTGACTCTGGTCCCCATCTGGATGTCACCTGGACCAGGGGAAACTGGTACCCCTCTCGGCCTCAACCAGTCCTGGTGACTCTGGTCCTCAACTTGGCCTCACCTGAACCTAGTGAATATGCTCCATCTGGGCCTCATTTTGACCTGGTTACTCTGGTTCCCCCTCTGGGCCTCACCCTGACCTGGTGACTCTGGTCACCCGTTGGGCTTCACTTGAGCCGGGAGAATCTGGTCTTTAGCTGTTCCACACCTGGATCTGGTGACTGGTCGCCACCTGGGCCTTACCTGGACTTGGTGAATCCCGTTGCCACCTGCGCCTCACCTGGACCTTGAGACTGTGGTCCCACCTGGGCCTCCCCGGGACGAGGGGACGGTTCCCACAGGGACCTCACCTGGACCTGGTGACTCAGGTCCTCATATGGGCATCATGGGACCTGCTTTCTCAGTTCCACATCAGGGCCTCACCTGGACCTAGTGATTCTCGTCCCCCTCTGGGCCTCACCCTGACGTGGTGACTCTGGTCCCCACCTGGATATCACCAGAACCGGGTGACTCTCGTCCCCCTCTGGGACTCACCCGGAGCTGGGGACACCGGTCCTCAACTGGCCCTCAACAGGACCTGGTGAATCTACTCTTCACTTAGGCCTCGTCTGGACCTTGAGACTCTTTTCCCACCTGGCATCAATGGGACATGGTTACTATGTTCCCCACCTGGGACTCACCTGGACATGAGAACTTTGCCCCTCACTTTACCTCAACTAGTCCTGATGACTCTGGTCCTCCCACCTAGGCCTCAATGTGGACCTGGTGACTGTGGTCCCCACATGGTTCTCACCTGGACCTGGTGACACTCGTTCCCACATAAACCACACCTGGACCTGGTGACTGTGGTATCCTTGTGGACTCACATATACCTGGTGACTCCGGTCCTCACTAGGGCCTCACCAGGATCTGGTGACCCTGGCCTGCCGGTTGGTCTCACCTGGACCTGGTGAGTGGGGTTGCCACCTGGGCCTCACCCATACCTGGTGACTCAGGTCCTCACGTGGGCCTCACTTGGACCTGGTGAATCTGGTCCTTACCTGGTCCTCTCCCAGACCCGGGGACTCTGGTCACCACCTGTAACTCACCTGAACCTGGTGAATCTGGACCCCATCTGGGCCTCACCCAGTCATGGTGACTATGTTCCGCACCTGGACCTGATTGCTGTGGACTCTTTCTTGGCCTCACCTGGAACAGGTGACTCTTATCCTATCTGTGCGTCACCCAGACCTGGTGACTCTGGTCCTCACCTGGGCATCATTGGTACCTGGTGACTCTGTTCCACACCTGAGCCTCACCTGGACGTGATGACTCTGGAAGCTCTCTGGGCCTCACCCTGACCTGGTGATCCTGGTCCCCATCTGGATGTCACCTGGAACAGGTGATTCTGGTACCCCTCTAGGACTCAACCAGTTCTGGTGACTCTGGTCCTCAAATGGGCCTCACCTGGACCTAGTGAATATGCTCCATCTGGGCCTCATTTGGACCTGGTGACTCTGGTCCCTCCCTGGGCATCATCGGGACATGGTTCCACTGCATGGCCTGCAAGTTGCCCTCACCAGCACCTTGTAACTCAGGTCCCTACCTGGGCATCATCGGGACACTCTTCCTCTGCATTGCCTGCAGGGTGGCCTCACCTGGACCTGGTGAGTGGTGTTGCCACTTGGGCCTCACCCATACCTGGTGACACAGGTCCCCACGTGGGCCTCACTTGGACCGGGTGAATCTGGTCCTTACGTTGTCCTCACCCGGAACTGGTAACTCTGGTCACCACCTGGGAATCACCTGGGCCTGGTGAATCTGATCCCCATCTGGGCCTCACCCAGTCCTGGTGACTTTGTTCCCCACCTGGACCTGATTGCTGTGGACTCCTTCTTGGCCTCACCGGGAAGTGGTGACTTTGATCGTAGCTGGGCCTCACCCAGATCTGGTGACTCTGGTCCTCTCCTGTGGACCATTATGACCTGGATACTCTGTTTCACACCTGAGCCTCACCTCGACATGATGACTCTGAATCCCCTCTGGGCCTCACCCTGACATGGTGACTCTGGTTCCCATCTGGATATCACCAGAACCGGGTGACTCTGGGCCCCCTCTGAGACTCACCCGGAGCTGGGTACACTGGTCCTCAACTGGGCCTCAACGGGACCTGGTGAATCTACTCCTCACTTAGGCCTCGTCTGGACCTTGTCACTCTTTTCTCACCTGGCATCAATGGGACATGGTTACTCTGTTCCCCACCTGGGCTTCACCTGGACATGATAACTTTGCTCCACACTTTGGCCTCAACTTGTCCTGATGACACTGGTCCCCCCACCTAGGCCTCAATCTGGACCTGGTTACTCTGGTCCCCACCTGGGTCTCACCTGGACTTCGTGACTCTCGTTCACACATGAAGCACACCTGGACCTGGTGACTGTCCTGTTCTTGTAGACTCATAATTACCTGGTGACTCCAGTCCCCACTAGGGCCTCACCTGGATCTGGTGACTCTGGCCTGCTGTTGGCCTCACCTGGACCTGGTGAGTGAGTTTGCCACCTGGGCCTCACCGATACCTGGTGACTCAGGTCCCCGCGTGGGCCTCTTGGACCTGGTGAATCTGGTCCTTACTGGTTCTCTCCCAGACCCGGGGACTCTGGTCACCACCTGGGCCTCACCTGGACCTGGTGAATCTGGTCACCATCTGGGCCTCACCCAGTCCTGGTGACTTTGTTCCCCACCTGGACCTGATTGCTGTGGACTCCTTCTTGGCCTCACCTGGAACTAATGACTCTGATCCAATCTGCCCGTCACCCAGATCTGGTGACTCTTGTCCTCACCTGGGCACCATTGGTACCTGGTGACTCTGTTCCACACATGAGCCTCACCTGGACATGATGACTCTGGAACCTCTCTGGGCCTCACCCTGACCTGGTGACACTGGTCCCCATCTGGATGTCACCTGGTCCAGGTGATTCTGGTACCACTCTAGGCCTCAACCAGATCTGGTGACCCTGGTCCTCAACTGGGCCTCACCTGGACCTAGTGACTCTATTCCCCACTGGGACTGACCTGATCCTGGTAACTCTGGTCCTGACTTTGAACTCTTCTGTACCAGGTTACTCTGGCTCCACCTGGGCCTCACCTGTAACTGGTGACTCTGATACTAAGCATGGCCTCACCTGATCTGGTGACTGTGGTTCCCATCGGGACCTCACCTGGACCTCATGTCTCTGGTCCCACCTGGGCCTCACCAGGACCTGATGTCTCTGGTACCCACCAGGGTAGCATCAGGATATGGTTACACTGTTCACTAACAGTGACCCAGACGGACCTATTAACTCTGGTCTTCACCTGGGCCACACCTGGACATGGTGACACTGGTTCCCACCTGGGTCTCACCTGAACAGGGTGAGTCGGATCCCCACCTGGTCCTCACCTGTAACTGGTGATTCTCGTTCCCACATGGACATCATGTGGACCTGGTGGCTGCAGTGTTTATAGCTTCTCATGTATCTCGTGACTCTGGTCCCCACCAGGGCCTCACCGAAACCTGGTGAGTGTGGTTGCCACCTGCACCTCACCTGGACATGGTGATTCTGGTCTGCACTCGAGACTACCCTGGATCTAGTGACTGTGGTCCCCACCTGGGCTTCACCTGGATTTGGGGACTCTGGTCCCCATCTGGGCCTCACCTGGCCCTGTTGACCATGGTCCTCAACTGCGCAAAATTTGGACCCGGTGACTGTGTTCCACAAGTGGACCTCACCTGGACCAGGTGACTGTGGTCACCTTCTTGGTCTCACCGTGCTCTCAGACTGTGAACCCCACTTTGGCCTGACTTGGACCTGCTGAACCTGGTTACCACCTGCACCTGACCTCGAACTGTTGACTCTGGTTCTTTCAAGGGACTCCCCTGTACCTAGTGATCATGGTACCCAACTGGGCCTGAACTGGACGTGGTGACTCTTGTCACCACCGGGGACTCACCTGGACCTGCTTACTGTGTTCCACACCTGGGCCTCAAGTAGACCTGTTTCCCATGGTCCCCAAGCCGGCCTCACATGGACCTTTTGGCTCTGATCCCCGCCGGGGCCTCACGTGTATCTGGTAACTCTGATCCTCACCTTGGCCTCATCTGGACCTAGTGACTCTGGTCCCCACCTGGGCTTCACCTGGATATGGTGACTCTGGTCCCCACCTGGAATTCACCTGGATCTGGTGACTCTGGTCCCCACCTGGACCTCTCCTTGACCTGCTGACTCTCCTTCCAACCTGGACCTCACCTTGATCTGGTGCCTCTGGTCCTCAGTTTGGCCTCACTTGGACTGGTGTCTCTCGTCCCCAAATTGACCTAACTCAGAACTGCTGAATCTTGCCCCACCTAGGCCGCACCCAGACCTGGTGACTCTTGTCCCCAGCTATGCCTCAATTCGACCTGATGAATCTGGTCCTCACGTGGGCCTCACATGGACCTGGGAATCAGCTGGATAGAGTGGCTCTGGTTCCCACAAGGGGCTCACCTGATACTGCTGACTGTGGTCTTATTCTATGCCTCACCAGGACCTAGTGATTCTGTTCCCCATCTGGGCCTGCAAGACCCTAGTGACTCTGGTCCTCACCCAGGCATCTTTGGGACCTGGATACTCTATTCCACACCTGGGCCTCCTTTGACCAGGGACCTCTGGTCCCATTCTGGGCCTCAAACTAAACTGGTTACTCTGGTTCCCCTCTGGGCCTCACGCTTACCTGGTGATCTGGTCACCCCTTGGGCTTCACTTGGGCCGGGTGAATCTGGTCCATAGCTAGTTCGCACCTGGATCTGGTGACTGGTCGCCACCTGGGCCTCACCTGGACTTGGTGAATCCTGTTGCCACCTGCGCCTCACCTGGACCTTGTGACTGTGGTCCCTCCTGGAACTCACCTGGATCTGGTGGCTCTGGTTCCCATATGGGGCTATCATGGACCTGGTTCCTGTGGTCTCCATCTGGCCTCACCTGGAACACAATGACTGTGATCCATATTTGGGCCTCTCCTGGACCTGTTGACTCTCGTCCTTACCTGGGCATCATTGGGACCTGGATACTCTCTTATATACCTGGGCCTCACCTGGACCTGGTGACTGTGGTCCCACATGGGCCTCACCTGGACGAGGTGACTGGTTCCCACAGGGACCTACCTCGACCTGGTGACTCAGGTCCTCATATGGGCATCATGGGACCGGGTTTCTCAGTTCCACATTGGGGCCTCACCTGGACCTAGTGATTCTCGTCCCCGTCTGGGCCTCACCCTGACTGGTGACTCTGGTCCCCACCTGGATATCACCAGAACCGTGTGACACACCCGGAGCTGGGGACACTGGTCCTCAGCTGGGCCTCAACAGGACCTGGTGAATCTACTCCTCACTTAGGCCTCGTCTGGACCTTGTGACTCTTTTCCCACCTGGCATCAATGGGACATGGTTACTCTGTTCCCCACCTGCGTCTCACCTGGACATGATAAATTTGCTCCACACTTTGGTCTCAACTGGTCCAGATGACTCTGGTCCCCCCACCTAGGCCTCAATCTGGACCTGGTGACTTTCGTCCCCAACTGGGTCTCAGCTGGACCTGGTGACTCTCGTTCCCACATGAACCACACCTGGACCTGGTGACTGTGGTGTTCTTGTAGACTCACATTTACCTGGTGACTCCGGTGCCCACTAGGGCCTCACGTGTATCTGGTGACTCTGGCCTGCAGATTGGCCTCACCTGGACCTGGTGAGTGGGGTAGCCACCTGGGTCTCACCCATACCTGGTGACTCAGGTCCCCACGTGGGCCTCTTGGACCTGGTGAATCTGGTCCTTACTTGGTCGTCTCCCAGACCCGGGGACTCTGGTCACCACCTCGGCCTCACCTGGACCTGGTGAATCTGGTCCCCATCTGGGCCTCACCCAGTCCTGGTGCCTTTGTTCCCCACCTGGACCTGATTGCTGTGGACTCTTTCTTGGCCTCACCTGGAACTGGGGAGTCTGATCCTATTACGCGTCACCCAGACCTGGTGACTCTGGTCCTCACCATGGCATCATTGGTACCTGATGACTCTGTTCCACACCTGAGCTTCACCTGGACATGATGACTCTGCAACCACTCTGGGCCTCACCCTGTCCTGGTGACTCTGGTCCCCATCTGGATGTACCTGGACCAGGTGATTCTGGTTCTCCTCTAGGCCTCAACCATATCTGGTGACTCTGGTCCTCAACAGGGCCTCAGCTGGACCTAATGAATATGCTTCATCTGGGCCTCATTTGGACCTGGTGACTCTGGTCCCTACCTGGGCATCATTGAGACATGGTTCCACTGCATGGTCTGCAGGTTGGCCTGACCTGGACCTGGTAACTCTGGTCCCTACCTGGGCATCATCGGAACACGGTTCCTTTGCATTGCCTGCAGATTGGCCTCACCTGGACCTGGTGAGTGGGGTTGGCACCTGGGTCTCACACATACCTGGTGACACAGGTCCCCACGTGGGCCTCACTTGGACATGGTGAATCTGCTCCCCATCTGGGCCTCACCCAGTCCTGGTGACTTTGTTCCCCACCTGGACATGGTTGCTCTGGACTCTTTCTTGGCCTCAGCTGGAACTGGGGACTCTGATCCTACCTGCGCGTCACCCAGACCTGGTGACTCTGGTCCTCACCTGGGCATGATTGATACCCGGTGACTGTTTCACACCTGAGCCTCACCTGGACATGATGACTCTGGATCCTCTCTGGGCCTCACCCTGACCTGGTGACTCTGGTCCCCATCTGGATGTCACTTTGACCAGGTGAATCTGGTAACCCTCTAGTCCTCAACCAGATCTGGTGTCTCTGGTACTCAACTGGGTCTCACCTGGACCTAGTGAATATGCTCCATCTCGGCCTCATTTGGACCTGGTGACTCTGGTCCCTACCTGGGCATCATCGGGACATGTTTCCACTGCATGGCCTGCAGGTTGGCCTCACATGGACCTGGTGAGTGTGGTTGCCACCTGCACCTCACGTGGACCTGCTGATTCTGGTCTACACCTGAGATTACACTGGATATGGTGACTCTGGTCCCCATCTGGGTTTCACCTGGATTTGGGGACTCTGGTCCCCATCTGGGCCTCACCTGGCCCTGTTGACCATGGTCCTCAACTGGGCAACATTGGGACCCGGTGACTATGTTCCATAACTGGACCTCACCTGGACCAGGTGACTCTGGTCCCCCTCTGGGTCTCACCTTGCCCTAGTGACTGTGAACCCCACGTTGTTCTGAGTTTGACCTGCCGACTCTGGTTGCCACCTGCGCCTGACCTCGAACTGTTGACTCTGGTTTTTCAAGGGCCTCCCCTGTACCTGGTGACCTTGTCCCCACCTGGGCCTCACCTGGACATGGTGACACTTGTCACCACCGGGGACTCACCTGGACCTGCTTACTGTGTTCCACACCTGGGCCTCAGGTAGACCTGTTATCCATGATCCCCAAGCCGGCTTCACATGGACCTGTTGCCTCTGATCCCCACCGGGGCCTCACGTGTACCTCTTAACTCTGGTCCCCACCTGGGCCTCACCTGGACATGATAACTTTTCTCGGCTTTTTGGCCTCAAATGGTCCTGATGACTCTCGTCCCCCCACCTAGACCTCAATCAGGACCTGGTGACTGTGGTCCCCACCTGGGTCTCACCTGGACCTGGTGACCCAGGTTCCGACATGAACCACACCTGGACCTGGTGACTGTGGTGTTCTGGTAGACTCACATTTACCTGGTGACTCCGGTCCCCACCTGGATCTGGTGACTCTGGCCTGCAGGTTGGCCTCCCATGGACCTGGTAACTCTGGTCCCTAGATGGGCATCATCGGGACATGGTTCCACTGCAAGGCCTGCAAGATGGCCTCACTTGGACCTGGTGACTGTGGTTGCCACTTGGGCATCACCCATGCCTGGTGATACAGGTCCCCACGTGGTCCTCAGTTGGACCTGGTGAATCTGGTCCTTACCTGGTCCTCACCCAGAACTGGTAACTCCGGTCTTCACCTGGGAATCACCTTGACCTTGTGAATCTGGTCCCCATCTGAGCCTTCCCAGTCCTGGCCACTTTGTTCCCAACCTGGACCTGATTGTTTTGACTCCTTCTTGGCCTCACCTGCTTCTGGTGACTGTTGTCCCACCTAGGCCTCACCTAGACGAGGTGACTGGTTCCCACAGGGACCTCACCTGGACCTGGTGACTCAGGTCATCACATGGGCTTCATGGGACCTGGTTTCATTTCCATTTCGGGGCCTCAACTGGACCTAGTGTTTCTCCTCCCACTCTGGGCCTCACCCTGACGTGGTGACTCTGGTCCCCATCTGGATGTCACCTAGACCAGGTGAATCTGGTACCCCTCTAGGCCTCAACTAGACCTGGTGACTCTGGTCCTCAACTGGGCCTCACCAGGACCTAGTGAAAATGCTCCCCACCTGCGCCTCATCTGCACCTGGTGACTCTGGTTCTACGTGGGCCTCATCGGGACATGGTTCCTCTATTCCCCACTGGGATTGACCAGATCCTGGTAACTCTGGACCTGACTTTGGCCTCTTCTGTACCAGGTGACTCTGGCTCCACCTGGGCCTCACCTGTAACTGGTGACTATGATCCTAAGCATGGCCTCACCTGACCTGGTGACTGTGGTTCCCATCGGGACCTCACCTGGACCTCATGTCTCTGGTCCCATCTGGGCCTCACTAGGACCTGGTGTCTCTGGTACCCACCTGAGTAGCATCAGGATATGGTTACACTGTTCACTAACAGTGACCCAGCCGGAGCTATTAACTCTGGTCTTCACCTGGGCCACAACTGGACATGGTGAAACTGGTTCCCACCTGGGTCTCACCTGGACATGGTGAGTCGGATCCACACCTGGTCTTCACATGTAACTGGTGATTGTCGTTCCCACATGGACATCATGTGGACCTGGTGGCTGCAGTGTTTCTAGCTTTTCATGTACTTCGTGACTCTGGTCCCCACCAGGGCCTCACCGGGACCTGGAGAGTGTGGTTGCCACCTGCCCCTCACCAGGAACTGGTGATTCTGGTCTGCACCTGAGACTACCCTGGATATTGTGACTGTGGTCCCCACCTGGGGGTCACCTGGATTTGGGGACTCCGGTCCCCATCTGGGCCTCACCTGGCCCTGTTGACCATGGTCCTCAACTGGGCAAATTTGGCACCCGGTGACTGTGTTCCACAACTGGACTTCACATAGACCAGGTGACACTGGTCCCCCTCTGGGTCTAACCGTGCCCTTGTGACTGTGAACCCCACTTTGGCCTGAATTGGACCTCCTGTCCCTGGTTGACACCTGCGCCTGACCACGAAATGTTGACTCTGCTTTATTCAAGGGCCTCCCCTGTACCTGGTGATCCTGTTCTCCACCTGGACCTCACCTGGATGTGGTGACACTTTTCACCACCGGGGACTCACCTGGACCTGGTTACTGTGTTCCACACCTGGGCCTCAAGTCGACCTGTTTACCATGGTCCCCAAGCCGGCCTCACATGGACCTGTTGCCTCTGATCTCCACCGAGGCCTCACGTGTACCTGGTAACTCTGGTCCTAACCTGGGCATCATCTGGAACTGGTGACTCTGGTCCCCATCTGTGTATCACCTGGATCAGGTGACTCTGGTCCCACCTGGACTTCACCTGGATCTGGTGACTCTGGTCCCCACCTGGACCTCTCCTGGACCTGGTGACTCTCCAACATGGACCTCACCTGGATCTGGTGACTCTGGTACTCATTTTGGCCTCACCAGGACCTGGTGTCTCTCGTCCCCACTTTGACCTAACTCAGAACTGCTGAATCTTGCCCCACCTAGGCCGCACCCACACCTGTTGACTCTTGTCCCCAGCTATGCCTCAATTCGACCTGATGAATCTGGTCCTCACGTGGGCCTCACATGGACATGGGACTCAGCTGGATAGAGTGGCTCTGGTCCCCACAAGGTGCTCACCTAGACCTGGTGAATGTGGTCCCACCTGGCCTCACCGGGACGAGGTGACTGGTTCCCACACGGACCTCATCTGGACATGGTGACTCAGGTCCTCATATGGGCAACATGGGATCTGGTTTCTCAATTCCACATCGGGGCCTCACCTGGACCTAGTGATTCTCGTCCCCCTCTGGGCCTCACCCTGATGTGGTGACTATGGTCCCCACCTGGATATCAGCAGAACCGGGTGACTCTGGTCCCCCTCTGGGACTCACCCTGAGATGGGGACACTGGTCCTCAACTGGGCCTCAAAAGGACCTGGTGAATCTACTCACACATAGGCCTCTTCTGGACCTTGTGACTCTTTTCCCACCTGGCATCAATGGAACATTGTTACTCTGTTCCCCACCTGGGCCTCACCTGGACATGATAACTTTGCTCCACACTTTGGCCTCACCTGGTCCTGATGACTCTGGTCCCCCCACCTAGGCCTCAATCTGGCCCTGGTGACTGTGGTCCCCACCTGGGTCTCACCTGGACCTGGTGACTCTCGTTCCCACATGAACCATACCTGGACCTGGTGACTGTTGTGTTCTTGTAGACTCACATTTACCTGATGCCTCCGGTCCCCACTAGGGCCTCACCTCGATCTGGTGACTCTGGCCTGCAGGTTGGCCTCACCTGGAAGAGGTGAGTGGGGTTGCCACCTGGGCCTCACCCATACCTGGTGACTCAGGTCCCCACGTGGGCCTCTTGGACCTGGTGACACTGGTCCTTACCTGGTCCTCATCCAGCTCCGGTCACCACCTCGCCTCACCTGGACCTGGTGAATCTGGTCCCCATCTGGGCCTCACCCAGCCCTGGTGAGTTTGTTCCCCTCGTGGACCTGATTGCTGTGGACTCTTTCTTGGCCTCACGTGGAACTGGTGACTCTGATCCTATCTGCGCGTCACCCAGATCTGATCACTCTCCTGGTCACAGGTCCTCATCTGTGGACCATTATGACCTGGATACTCTGTTCCACACCTGAGCCTCACCTGCACATGATGACTCTGGATCTCCTCTGGTCCTCAGCCTGACATGGTGACTCTGGTCCCCATCTGGATGTCACCTAGACCAGGTGAATCTGGTACCCCTCTAGGCCTCAACTTGACCTGGTGACTCTGGTCCTCAACTGAGCCTCACCGGGACCTAGTGAACATGCTCCCCACCAAAACTCATCTGGACCTGGCGACTCTGATTCTACCTGGGAATCATTGGGACATGGTTACTTTATTCCCCACTGGGACTGACCTGATCCTGGTAACTCTGGTCCTGACTTTGGCCTCTTCTGTACCAGGTGACTCTGGCTCCACCTCGGCCTCACCTGAAACTGGTGACTCTGATCCTAAGCATGGCCTCCCCTAACCTGGTGACTGTGGTTTCCATCGGGACCTCACATGGACCTCATGTCTCTGGTCCCACCTGGGTCTCACCAGGACCTGGCCCAGAGTCATCAAGTCCAGGTGAGGCTGACATGGTGACTCTGGTCCCCATCTGGATGTCACCTAGACCAGGTGAATCTGGACCCCTCTACGGCTCAACTAGAACTGGTGACTCTGGTCCTCAACTTGGCCTCACCGGGACCTAGTGAATATGCTCCCCACCTGCGCCTCATCTGGACCTGGTGACTCTCGTTCTTCCTGGGCATCATCGGGACAGGGTTACTCTATTCCCCTGGGACTGACCTGATCCTGGTAACTCTTGTCCTGACTTTGGCCTCTTCTGTACCAGGTGACCCTGGCTCAAAATGTGCCTCACCTGTAACTGGTGACTCTCATCCTAAGCATGGTCTCACCTGACCTGATGACTGCAGATCCCATCGGGACCTCAAATGGACCTCATGTCTCGGGTCCCTCTTGGAACTCACCAGGACCTGGTGTCTCTGGTAACCATCTGGGTAGCATCAGGTTATGGTTACACTGTTCACTTTCAGGGACTCTGGTCCCCTTATGGATGTCACCTGGACCAGGTGATTCTGGTACCCGTCTAGGCCTCAACCAGATCTGGTGACTCTGGTACTCAACTGGGCCACACCTGGACCTAGTGAATATGCTCCATCTGGGCCTCATTTGGAACTGGTTACTCTGGTCCCTACCTGGGCATCATCGGGACATGGTTCCACTGCATGGCCTGCAGGTTGGCCTCACCTGGACCTGGTAATTCTGGTCTCTACATGGGCATCTTCGGTACACGATTCCTCTGCATTGCCTGCAGGTTGTACTCACCTTGACCTGGTGAGTGGTTTTGCTACCTGGGCCTCACCCATACCTTGTGACACAGGTCCCCACGTGGGCCTCACATGGACCTGGTGAATCTGGTCCTTACCTGGTCTTCATCCGGAACTGGTAACTCTGTTCATCACCTGGGAATCACCTGGACCTTGTGAATCTGTTCCCAATCTGGGCCTCACCCAATCCTGGTGACTTTGTTCCCCACCTGGACCTGATTGCTGTGGACACTTTCTTGGCATCACCTGGAACTGGTGACTCTGTTCCTAACTGGGCCTCACCCAGATCTGTTGACTCTGGTCCTCAACTCTGGATCATTAAGACCTGGATACTCTGTTCCACACCTGAGGCTCACCTGGACTTGATGACTCTGGAACCACTCTGGGCCTCACCCTGAAATGGTGACTTGGTCCCCATTTGGATGTCATCTAGACCAGGTGAATCTGGTACCCCTCTAGGACTCAACTAGACCTGGTGACTCTCGTCCTCAACTTGGCCTCACCGGGACCTAGTGAATATGCTCCCCACCTGCGCCTCATCTGGACCTGGTGACTCTGGTTCTTCCTGGGCATCATCATGACATGGTTACTCTATTCCCCACTGGGACGGACCTGATCGTGGTAACTCTGGTCTTCACTTTGGCCTCTTCTGTACCAGGTGACTCTGGCTCCACCTGGGCCTCACCTGTAACTGGTGACTGTGATCCTAAGCATGGCCTCACCTGACGTGGTGACTGTGGTTCCCATCGGGACCTCACCGGGACCTCATGTCTCTGGGCCCACGTGGGCCTCATCAGGATATGGTGTCTCTCTACCCACCTGGGTAGCATCAGGATATGGTTACACTGCTCATTAACAGTGACCCAGCTGGACCTATTAACTCTGGTCTTCACCTGGGTCCCACCTGGACATGGTGAGTCGGAACCCTGGTGATTCTCGTTCCCACATGGACATCATATGGACCTGGTGGCTGCAGTGTTTCTAGCATCTCATGAACCTCGTGACTCTGGTCCGCAAGAGACCTGGTGAGTGTGGTTGCCACCTGCACCTCACCAGGACCTGGTGATTCTGGTCTGCACCTGAGACTACCGTGGTTCTGGTGACTGTGGTCCCCACCTGGGCTTCACCCGGATTTGGGGACTCCGGTCCCCATCTGGGCCTCACCTGGCCCTGTTGACCATGGTCCTCAACTGGGCAATATTTGGGACCCGGTAACTGTGTTCCACAACTGGACCTCACCTGGACCACGTGACTCTGGTCCGCCTCTGGGTCTCACTGTGCCCTAGTGACTGTGAACCCCGCTTTGGCCTGACTTGGACCTTTGACCCTGGTTGCCACCTGCGCATGACCTCGAACTGTTGACTCTGGTTCTTTCAAGGGCCTCCCCTATACCTAGTGATCCTGGTCCCCAAATGGGCCTCAACTGGACGTGGTGACTCTTGTCAACACCGGGGACTCACCTGGACCTGCTTACTGTGTTCCACACCTGGGCCTCAAGTAGACCTGTTGCCCATGGTCCCCAAGACGGCCTCACATGGACCTGTTGGCTCTGATCCCGCCGGGGCCTCACGTGTATCTGGTAACTCTGATCCTCACCTGGGCCTCATCTGGACCTAGTGACTCTGGTCCCCACCTGGGCTTCACCTGGATATGGTGACTCTGGTCCCCACCTGGACTTCACCTGGATCTGGTGACTCTGGTCCCCACCTGGACCTCTCCTGGACCTGGTGACTCTCTTTCCAACATGGACCTCACCTGGATCTGGTGCCTCTGGTCCTCAGTTTGGCCTCACCTGGACCTAGTGTCTCTCGTCCCCACTTTGACCTAACTCAGAACTGCTGAATCTTGCCCCACCTAGGCCGCACCCAGACCTGGTGACTCTTGTCCCCAGCTATGCCTCAATTCGACCTGATGAATCTGGTCCTCACGTGGGCCTCACATGGACCTGCGACTCAGCTGGATAGAGTGGCTCTGCTTCCCACAAGTGGCTCACCTGCTACTGCTGACTGTGGTCTTATTCTATGCCTCACCAGGACCTAGTGATTCTGTTCCCCATCTGGGCCTGCATGGCCTAGTGACTCTGGTCCTCAACCAGGCATCATTGGGACCTGGATACTCTATTCCACACCTGGGCCTCACTTTGACCAGGGACCTCTGGTCCCATTCTGGGCCTCAAACTAAACTGGTTGCTCTGGTTCCCCTCTAGGCCTCACCCTTACCTGGTGATCTGGTCACCCCTTGGGCTTCACTTGGGCCTGGTGAATCTGGTCCTTAGCTGGTCCGCACCCGGATCTGGTGACTGGTCGCCACGTGGGCCTCACCTGGACTTGGTGAATCCTGTTGCCACCTGTGGCTAACCTGGACCTTGTGACTGTCATCCCACCTGGACCTCACCTGGATCTGGTGGCTCTGTTTCCCATATGGGGTTCTCCTGGACCTGGTTCCTGTGGTCTCCATCTGGCCTCACCTGGAACACAATGACTCTGATCCATATTTGGGCCTCTCCTGGACCTGTTGACTCTGGTCCTTACATGGGCATCATTGGGACCTGGATACTCTCTTATATACCTGGGCCTCACCTGGATCTGGTGACTGTGGTCCCACATGGGCCTCACCTGGACGAGGTGACTGGTTCCCACAGCGACCTCACCTGGACCTGGTGACTCAGGTCGTCATATGGGCATCATGGGACCGGGTTTCTCAGTTCCACAGTGGGGCCTCCCCTGGACCTAGAGATTCTCGTCCCCCTCTGGGCCTCACCCTGACTGGTGACTCTGGTCCCCACCTGGATATCACCAGAACCGGGTGACACACCCGGAGCTGGGGACACTGGTCCTCAACTGAGCCTCAACAGGACCTGGTGAATCTACTCCTCACTTAGGCCTCGTCTGGACCTTGTGACTCTTTTCCCACCTGGCATCAATGGGACATGGTTACTCTGTTCCCCACCTGGGTCTCACCTGGACATGATAAATTTGCTCCACATTTTGGCCTCAACTGGTCCTGATGACTCTGGTCCCCCCATTAGGCCTCAATCTTGACCTGGTGACTGTCGTCCCCAACTGGGTCTCAGCTGGACCTGGTGACTCTCGTTCCCACAAGAACCACACCTGGACCTGGTGACTGTGGTGTTCTTGTAGATTCACATTTACCTGGTGACTCCGGTGCCCACTAGGGACTCACGTGGATCTGGTGACTCTGGCCTGCAGGTTGGTCTCACGTGCACCTGGTGAGTGGGGTAGCCACCTGGGCCTCACCCATACCTGGTGACTCAGGTCCCCACGTGGGCCTCTTGGACCTGGTGAATCTGGTCCTTACTTGGTCCTCTCCCAGACCCGGGGACTCTGGTCACCACCTCGGCCTCACCTGGACCTGGTGAATCTGGTCCCCATCTGGGCCTCACCCAGTCCTGGTGCCTTTGTTCCCCACCTGGACCTGATTGCTGTGGACTCTTTCTTGGCCTCACCTGGAACTGGTGACTATGATCCTATCTGCGCGTCACCCAGATCTGTTGACTCTGGTCCTCACCTGGGCATCTTTGGTACTTGGTGACTCTGTTCCACACCTGAGCCTCACCTGGACATGATGACTCTGGAACCTCTCTGGGCCTCACCCTGACCTGGTGACTCTGGACCCATCTGGATGTCACCTGCACCAGGTGATTCTGGTACCCCTCTAGGCCTCAACCAGATCTGGTGACTCTGGTCCTCAACTGGGCCTCACCTGGACCTAGTGAATATGCTCCATCTGGGCCTCATTTGGACCTGGTGACTCTGGTCCCTACCTGGGCATCATCGGGACATGGTTCCACTGCATGGCCTGCAGGTTGACCTCACCTAGTGCTGGTAACTATGGTCCCTATTGGGCATCATCGGGACATGGTTCCACTCATGGCCTTTAGGTTGGCCGCACCTGGACCTGGTAAGGCTTTTCCCTACCTGGGCACCATCGGGACATGGTTCCAGTGCATGGCCTGCAGGTTGGCCTCACCTAGTGCTGGTAACTCTGGGCCCTACCTGGGCATCATCGGGACATGGTTCCACTGCTTGACCTGCAGGTTCTCCTCACCTGGACCTGGTAAGTCTGGTCCTTACCTGGGCACCATCGGGACATGGTTCCAGTGCATGGCCTGCAGGTTGGCCTCACCTGGACCTGGTAACTCTAGTCCCTACAGGGGCATCATCGGGACATGGTTCATCTGCATGGCTTCCAGGTTGGACTCACCTGGACCTGGTGTGTGGTGATGTCACCTGGGCCTCAACCATGCCTGGTTACACAGGTCCACACGTGGGCCTCACTTGGACCTGGTGAATCTGGTCCTTCCCTGGTCCTACCCGGAACTGGTAACTCTGGTAACCACCTGGGAATCACCTGGGCCTGGTGTATCTGGTCCCCATCTGGGCCTCATCCAGTCCTGGTGACTTTATTCCCCACCTGGGCCTGATTGCTGTGGACTCCTTCTTGGCCTCACCTGGAACTGGTGACTATGATCCTAACTGGGCCTCACCCAGAACTGGTGACTCTGGTCCTCACCTGTGGACCATTGTGACCTGGAGTCTGTGTTCCACACCTGAGCATCACCTGGACATGATGGCTCTGGATCCCCTCTGGGCCGCAGCCTGACATGGTGACACTGGACCCCATCCGGATGTCACCTAGACCAGGTGAATCTGGTACCCCTCTAGGCCTCAACTTGACCTGGTGACTCTGGTCCTCAACTGGGCCTCACCGGGACCTAGTGAACATGCTCCCCACCTGCGCCTCATCTGGACCTGGTCACTCTGGTTCTACCTGGGCATTATCGGGTCATGGTTACTGTATTCCCCACTGGGTCTGTCCTGATCCTGGTAACTCTGGTCCTGACTTTGGCCTCTTCTGTACCAGGTGACTCTGGCTCCACCTGGGACTTACCAGTAACTGGTGATTCTTATCCTAAGCATGGCCTCACCTGACCTGCTGACTGTGGTTCCCATCGGGACCTCACCTGGACCTCATGTCTCTGGTCCCACCTGGGCCTCACCAGGACCTGGTGTCTCTGGTACCCACCTGGGTAGCATCAGGATACGGTTACACTGTTCACTAACAGTGACCCATCCGGACCTATTAACTCTGGTCTTCACCTGGGCCACACCTGGACTTGTTGACACTGGTTCCCACCTGGGTCTCACCTGGACATGGTGAGTATGATCCACAAATGGTCCTCCCCTGTAACTGGTGATTCTCATTCCCACATGGACACCATGTGGACCTGGTGGCTGCAGTGTTTCTAGCTTCTCATGTACCTCGTGACTCTGGTCCCCACCAGGGCCTCACCGGGAACTGGTGAGTGTGGTTGCAACCTGCAACACACCTGGACCTGGTGATTCTGGTTTGCACCCGAGACTAGCCTGGATCTGGTGACTGTGGTCCCCACCTGGGCTTCACCTTGATTTGGGGACTCCGATCCCCATCTGGGCCTCACCTGGCCCTGTTGACCATCGTCCTCAACTGGGCAAAATTGGGACCCGGTGACTGTGTTCCACAACTGGACCTCACCTGCACCAGGTGACTCTGGTCCCTCTCTGGGTCTCACTGTGCCCTAGTGACTGTGAACTCCTCTTTGGCCTGACTTGGACCTGCTGACCCTGGTTGCCACCTGCGCCTGACCTCGAAATGTTGAATCTGGTTCTTTCAAGGGCCTCCCGTGGACCTGGTGAACCTGGTCCCCACCTGGGCCTCACCTGAACGTGGTGACCCTTGTCACAATCAGGGACTTACCTGGACCTGCTTACGGTGTTCCACACCTGGGCCTCAAGTAGACCTGTTGACCCCAAGCTGGCCTCACATGGACCTGTTGCCTCTGATCCCCACCGGGGCCTCACTTGTACCTGGTAACTCTGGTCCTCACCTGGGCCTCATCTGGAGCTAGTGACTCTGGTCCCAACCTGGGCTTCACCTGGATCTGGTGACTCTGGTCCCCACCTGGACTTCACCTGGATCTGGTGACTCTGATCCCCACCTGGCCCTCTCCTGGACCTGGTGACTCTCTTTCCAACATGGACCTCACCTGGATCTGGTGACTCTGGTCCTCAGTTTGGCCTCACCTGGACATGGTGTCTCTTGTCCCCAGTTTGACCTAACTCAGAACTGCTGAATCTTGCCCCACCTAGGCCGCACCCAGACCTGGTGACTCTTGTCCCCAGCTATGCCTCAATTCGACCTGATGAATTTGGTCCTCACGTGGGCCTCACATGGACCTGGGACTCAGCTGGATAGAGTGGCTCTGGTTTCCACATGGGGCTCACCTGATACTGGTGACTTGGTCTAATTCTATGCCTCACCAGAACCTAGTGATTCTGTTCCCCATCTGGGCCTGCATGGCCCTTGTGAATCTTCTCCTCACCGAGGCATCATTGGGACCTGGATACTCTATTCCACACCTGGGCCTCACTCTGACCTGGGACTTCTGGTCCCATTCTGGGCCTCAAACTAAACTGGTTACTCTGGTTCACCCTCTGGGCCTCACCCTTACCTGGTGTCTGGTCACCCCTTGGGCTTCACTTGGGCCTGGTGAATCTGGTCCTTAGCTGGTCCGCACCTGGATCTGGTGACTGGTCACCACCTGGGCCTCACCTGGACTTGGTGAATCCTGTTGCCACCTGCGCCTCACCTGGACCTTGAGACTGTGGTCCCACCTGGACCTCACCTGGATCTGGTGGCTCTGGTTCTCATATGGGGCTCCCCTGGACCTGGGTCTTGTGGTCTCCATCTGGCCTCACCTGGAACACAATGACTCTGATCCATATTTGGGCCTCTCCTAGACTTGTTGACTCTGGTCCTTACCTGGGCATCATTGGGACCTGGTTACTCTCTTACATAACTGGGCCTCACCTGGACCTTGTGACTGTGGTCCCACATGGGCCTCACCTGGACGAGGTGACTGGTTCCCACAGGGACCTCACCTGGACCTGGTGACTCAGGTCCCCACGTGTGCCTCTTGGACCTGGTGAATCTAGTACTTACCTGGTCCTCTCCCCGACCCGGGGACTCTGGTCACCACCTGGGCCTCACCTGGATCTGGTGAATCTGGTCCCCATCTGGGCCTCACCCAGTCCTGGTGACTTTGTTCCCCACCTGGACCTGATTTCTGTGGACTCTTTCTTGGCCTCACCTGGAACTGGTGACTCTGAGGATATCTGCGTGTCACCCAGACCTGGTGACTCTGGTTCTCACCTGGGCATCATTGTTACATAGTGACTCTGTTTCACACCTGAGCCTCACCTGGACATGATGACTCTGGAACCTCTCTGGGCCTCACCCTGACCTGGTGACTCTGGTCCCCACCTGTATGTCACCTGAACTAGGTGATTCTTGTACCCCTCTAGGCCTCAACCAGATCTGGTGACTGTGATCCTCAACTGGGCCTCACCTGGACCTAGTGAATATGCTCCATCTGGGCCTCATTTGGACCTGGTGACTCTGGTCCCTAAATGGGCATCATCGGGACATGGTTCCACTGCATGATCTGCAGGGTGGCCTCACCTGGACCTGGTAACTCTGGTCCCTACCCGGTCATCATCAGGACATGGTTCCACCCATGGCCTTCAGGTTGGCCTCACCTGGACCTGGTAACTCTAGTCCCTACCTGGGCATCATCGGGACATGGTTCCTCTGCATGGCCTGCAGGTTGAACTCAACTGGACCTGGTGAGTGGCGTTGTCACCTTGGCCTCACCCATGCCTGGTGACACAGGTCTCCACGTGGGCTTCACTTGGACCTGGTGAATCTGGTCCTTAACTGGTCCTCACCCCTTCCTCACCCGGAACTCCTAAATCGGGTCATCACCTGGGAATCACCTGAACCTGGTTAATGTGTTCCCCATCTGGTCCTCATCCCGTCCTGGTGACTTTGTAACCCCACCTGTACCTGATTGCTGTGGACTCCTTCTGGCCTCACCTGGAACTGGTGACTCTGATCCTAACTGGGCCTCACCCAGATCTGTTGACTCTGGTCCTCACCTGTGGACCATTATGACCTGGATACTCTGTTCCACACCTGAGCCTCACCTGGACATGATGACGCTGGATCCCCTCTTGGCCTCACCCTGACATGATGACTCTGGTCCCCATCCGGATGTAACCTAGACCAGGTGAATCTGGTATCCCTCTGGGCCTCAACTGGCCCTGTTGACCATGGTTCTCAACTGGGCAAAATTTGGACCCGGTGACTGTGTTCCACAACTGGAACTCACCTGGACCAGGTGACTCTAGTCCCCCTCTGGGTCTCACCATGCCCTACTGACTGTGTACCCCACTTTGGCTTGACTTGGACCTGCTGACCCTGGTTGCCACCTGCGCCTGACCTCGAAATGTTGACTCTGGTTCTTTCAAGGTCCTCCCTTATTCCTGGTGATCCTGGTCCCCACCTGGGCCTCACCTGGACGTGGTGACCCTTGTCACCACCGGGGACTCACCTGACTTGCTTACTGTGTTCCACACCTGGGCCTCAAGTAGACCTGTTGACCATGGTCCCCAAGCCGTCCTCACATGGACCTGTTGCCTCTGATCCCCACCGGAGCCTCACGTGTACCTGGTAACTCTGGTCTTCCCCTGCGCCTCATCTGGACCTAGTGACTCTGGTCCCCACCTGGGCTTCACCTGGATCTGGTGGCTCTGGTCCCCACCTGGATTTCACCTGGAAATGGTGACTCTGGTCGCCACCTGGACCTCTCCTGGACCTGGTGACTCTCTTTCCAACATGGACTTCACTTGGATCTGGTGACTCTGATCCTCAGATTGGCCTCACCTGGACCTGATATCTCTCGTCCCCACTTTGATCTAACTCAGAACTGCTGAATCTTGCCCCACCTAGGCCGCACACAGACCTGGTGACTCTTGTCCCCAGCTATGCCTCAATTCGACCTGATGAATCTGGTCCTCACGTGGGCCACACATGGACCTGGGACTCAGCTGGATAGAGTGGCTCTGGTTCCCACAAGGGGCTCACCTGATACTGGTGACTGTGGTCTTATTCTATGCCTCACCAGGACCTAGTGATTCTGTTCCCCATCTGGACCTGCATGGCCCTAGTGACTCTGGTCCTCACCCAGTCATCTTTGGGACCTGGATACTCTATTCCACACCTGGGCCTCACTTTGACCAAGGACCTCTTGTCCCATTCTTGGCCTCAATCTACACTGGTTACTCTGGTTCCCCCTCTGGGCCTCACCCTTACCTGGTGTCTGGTCACCCCTTGGGCTTCACTGGGGCCTGGTGATTCTGTTCATTAGCTGCTCCACACCTGGATGTGGTGACTGGTCGCCACCTGGGCCTCACCTGGACTTGGTGAATCCTGTTGCCACCTTCTCCTCACCTGGACCTTGGGACTGTGGTCCCACCTGGACCTCACCTGGATCTGGTGGCTCTGGTTCCCATATGGGGGTCTCCTGGACTTGGTTCCTGTGGTCTCCTTCTGACCTCACCTGGAACACAATGACTCTGATCCATATTTGGGCTTCTCCTGGACCTGTTGACTCTGTCCTTACCTTGGCATTATTTGGACCTGGATACTCTCTTATATACCTGGGCCTCACCTGGACCTGGTGACTGTGGTCCCACCTGGCCTCAACTGGACGAGGTGACTGGTTCCCACAGGGACCTCCCCTAGACCTGGTGACTCAGGTCCTCATATGTGCATCATGGGTCCTGGTTTCTCAGTTCCACATCGGGGCCTCACCTGGACCTAGTGATTCTTGTCCCCCTCTGGGCCTCACTCTGTCGTGGTGACTCTGGTCCCCACCTGGATATCACCAGAACCGGGAGACTCTGGTTCTCCTCTGGGACTCACCCGCAGCTGGGGACACTGGTCCTCAACTGGGCCTCAATAGGACCTGCTGAATTTACTCCTCACTTAGGCCCCGTCTGGGCCTGTGACTCTTTTCCCACCTGACATCAATGGGACATGGTTACTCTGTTTCCCAACGGGGCCTCACCTGGTCATGATAACTTTGGTCCACACTTTGGCCTCAGCTGGTCCTGATGACTCTGGTCCCCCCACCTAGGTCTAAATCTGGATCTGGTAACTGTGGTCCCAACCTGGGTCTCTCCTGGACCTGGTGACTCTTGTTCCCACATGAACCACACCTGGACCTGGTGACTGTGGTGTTCTTGTAGACTCACATTTACCTAGTGACACTGGTCCCCACTAGGGCCTCACGTGGATCTGGTGACTCTGGCCTGCAGGTTGGCCTCACCTAGACCTGGTGAGTGGGGATGCCACCTGGGCCACACCCATACCTGGTGACTCAGGTCCCCACGTGTGCCTCTTGGACCTGGAGAATCTGGTCCTTACCTGGTCCTCTACTAGACCCGGGGACTCTGGTCACCACCTGGGCCTCACCTGGACCTGGTGAATGAATCTGGTCCCCATCTGGGCCTCACCCAGTACTGGTGCCTTTGTTCCCCACCTGGACCTGATTGCTGTGGACTCTTTCTTGGCCTTACCTGGAACTGGTGGCTCTGATCCTATCTGCACGTCACCCAGATCTGGTGACTCTGGTCCTCACCTGGGCATCTTTGGTAGTTGGTGACTCTGTTCCACACCTGAGCCTCACCTGGACATGATGACTCTGGAACCCCTCTGGTCCTCACCCTGACCTGGTGACTCTGGACCCGTCTGGATGTCACCTGGACCAGGTGGTTCTGGTACCCCTCTAGGCCTCAATCAGATCTGGTGTCTCTGGTCCTCAACTGGGCCTCACCTGGACCTAGTGAATATGCTCCTTCTGGGCCTCATTTGGGCCTGGTGACTCTGGTCAATAAATGGGCATCATCGGGACATGGTTCCACTGCATGGCCTTCAGGTTGGCCTCACCTGGACCTGGTAACTCTGATCCATACCTGGGCATCATCGGGACATGGTTCCTCTACATTGCCTGCAGGTTGGCCTCACTTGGACCTGGTGAGTGGGGTTGCCACCTGGGCCTCACCCATACCTGGTGACAAAGGTCCCCACGTGGGCCTAAATTGGACCTTGTGAATCTGGTCCTTACCTTATCCTACCCGGAACTGGTAACCCTGGTCACCACCTGGGCCTCAACTGGACCTGGTGAATCTGGTCCCCATCTGTGCCTCACCAGGTCCTGGTGTCTTTGTTCCCCACCTGGACCTGATTGCTCTGCACTCCTTCTTGGCCTCACCTGGAACTGGTGACTCTGATCCTAAATGGCCTCAGCCAGATCTGGTGACTCTGGTCTTCACTTGTGGACTATTATGACCTGGATACTCTGTTCCACGCCTGAGCCTCACCTGCCCATGATGACTCTCGATCCCCTCTGGTTCTCACCCTGACTTGGTGACTCTGGTCCCCATCTGGATGTCACCTAGACCAGGTGAATCTGGAACACCTCCAGGTCTCAACTATACCTGGTGACTCTGGTCCTCAACTGGGCCTCACCGGAACCTAGTGAATATGCTTCACACCTGCGCCTCATCTGGACCTGTTGACTCTGGTCCTTAGCTGGGCATCTTTGGGACCATGATACTCTCTTATATACCTGGGCCTCACCTGGACCTGGTGACTGTGGTCTCACCTGGGCCTCAGCTGGACGAGGTGACTGGTTCCCATAGGGGCATCACATGGAACTGGTGACTCAGGTCCTCATATGGGCATCATTCACCTGGTTTCTCAGTTCCACATCGGGGCTTCACCTGGTCCTAGTGATTCTCGTCCCCCTCTGGGCCTCACGCTGACGTGGTGAGTCTTATCCCCACCTATATATCACCAGAACCGGGTGACTCTGGTCCCCCTCTGGGACTCACCCGGAGCTGGGGACACTGGTCCTCAACTGGTCCTCAAATGGACCTGGTAAATCTACTCCTCACAACTGGTGGCTCTGGTCCTATCTGCGCGTCTCCCAGACCTGGTGACTCTGGTCCTCACCTGGGCATTACTGGTACCTGGTGTCTCTGTTCCACACCTTAGGCTCACCTGGACATGATGACTCTGGAACCTCTCTGGGCCTCACCCTGACCTGGTGACTCTGGTCCCCATCTGGATGTCACCTGAACCAGGTGATTCTGGTACCCCTCTAGGCCTCAACCAGATCTGGTGACTCTGGTCCTCAAAAGGGCCTCACCTGGACCTAGTGAATATGCCCCATCTGGGCCTCATTTGGACCTGATGACTCCGGTCCCTATCTGGGCATCATTGGGACATGGTTCCACTGCAAGGCCTGCAGGTTGGCCTCACCTGGACCTGGTGAGTGGGGTTTCCACCTGGGCCTCACCCATACCTGGTGTAACAGGTCCCACGTGGGCTTCACTTGGACCTGGTGAATCTGGTCCTTACCTGTTCCTAACCCGGAACTGGTAACTCTGGTCATCATCTGGGAATCACCTGGACCTGGTGAATCTGGTCCCCATCTGGGCCTCACCCAGTCCTGGTGACTTTGTTCCCCACCTGGACCTGATTGCTGTGGACTCCTTCTTGGCCTCACCTGGAACTGGTGACTCTGATCCTAACAGGACCTCACCCAGATCTGGTGACTCTGGTCCTCACCTGTGGACCATTATGACCTGGATACTCTGTTCCACACCTGAGCCTCAACTGGACATGATAACTTTGCTCCACAGTTGGGCCTCAACTGGTCCTGATGACAATGGTACCCTCTTAGGCCTCAATCCGGACCTGGTGACTGTCGTCCCCACCTGGGTCTCACCTGGAACTGGTGACTCTCGTTCCCACACGAACCACACCTGGACCTGGTGACTGTGGTGTTCTTGTACACTCACTTTTACTTGCTCTCTCCGGTCCCGAATAGGGCCTCACGTGGATCTGGTGACTTTGGCATGCAGGTTGGCCTCACCTGGACCTGGTGAGTGGGGTTGCCACCTGGGCCTAACCCATACCTGGTGAGTCAGGTCCCCTCGTGGGCCTTTAGGACCTGGTGAATCTGGTCCTTACCTGGTCCTCTTCCAGCCCCGGGGTCTCTGGTAACCACCTGGGCCTACCTGGACCTGGTGAATCTGATCCCCATCTGGGCCTCACCCAGGCTTGTTGACTTTGTTCCCCACCTGTATGTGATTGCTGTGTACTCTTTCTTCGCCTGACCTGGAACTGGTGACTCTGATCCTATCTGCCCGTCACCCAGACCTGGTGAATCTGGTCCTCACCTGGGCATCTTTGGTACCTGGTGACTCTGTTCCACACCTGAGCCTTACCTGGACATGATGACTCTGGAACCTTTCTGGGCCTCATCCTGACCTGGTGACTCTGGTCCCCATCTGGATGTCACCTGGACCATGTGATTCTGGTACCCCTCTAAAGCTCAACCAGGTCTGGTGACTCTGGTACTTCACTGGACCTCACCTGGACCTAGTGAATATGCTCCATCTGGGCCTCATTGGACCTGGTGATTCTGGTCCCTACCTGGGCATCATCGGGACATGGTTCCAGTGCATGGCCTGCAGGTTGGCCTCACCTGGACCTGGTAACTAGTCCCTACCTGGGCATCATCGGGACATGGTTCCTCTGCATGGCCTGCAGGTTGGCCTCACCTGGACCTGGTGAGTGGGGATGTCACCTGGGTCTCACCCATGCCTGGTGACACAGGTCCCCACGTGTGCCTCACTTGGACTTGGTGAATCTGGTCCTTACATGGTCCTCACCCGGAACTCGTAACTCTGGTCACGATCTGGGAATCACCTGGACCTGGAGAATCTGGTACCCATCCGGGCCTCATCCAGTCCTGGTGACTTTGTTCCCCACCTGTACCTGATTGCTGTGGACTCCTTCTTGGCCTCACCTGGAACTGGTGACTCTGATCCTAACTGGGCCTCACCCAGATCTGGTGACTCTGGTCCTTCCTGTGGACCATTATGACCTGGATACTCTGTTCCACACCTGAGCCTCACCTGGACATGATAACTCTGGATCCCCTCTGGGCCTCAGCCTGACATGATGACTCTGGTCCCCATCTGGATGTCACCTAGACCAGGTGAATCTGGTACCCCTCTAGGCCTCAACTTGACCTGGTAAATCTGGTACTAACTTGGACTCACCGGGACCTAGTGAACATGCTCCCACCTGCGCCTCATCTGGACCTGTTGATTTTGGTTCTACCTAGGAATCATTGGGACATGGTGACTCTATTCCCCACTGGGACTGACCTGATCCTGGTAACTCTGGTCCTGACTTTGGCCTCTTCTGTACCAGGTGACTCTGGCTCCACCTGGGCCTCACTTGTATCTGGTGACTCTGATCCTAAGCATGGCCTCACCTGACCTGGTGACTGTGGTTCCCATCGGGACCTCACCTGGACCTCATGTCTCTGTTCCCACCTGGGGCTCACCAGGACCTGGTGTCTCTGGTACCCACGTGGGTAGCATCAGGATATGGTTACACTGTTCACTGACAGTGACCCAGCCGGACCTATTAACTCTGGTCTTCACCTGGGCCACACCTGGACATGGTGACACTGGTTCCCACCTGGGTCTCACCTGGACATGGTGAGTCGGAACTCCACCTGGTCCTCACCTGTAACTGGTGATTCTCGTTCCCACATGGACATCATGTGGACCTGGTGGCTGCAGTGTTTCTAGCTTCTCATGTACCTCGTGACTCTGGTCCCCACCAGGGCCTGACCGGGACATGGTGAGTGTGGTTGCCACCAGCACCTCACCTGGACCTGGTGATTCTGGTCTGCACCTGAGACTACACTGGATCTGGTGACTGTGGTCCCCACCTGAGCTTCACCTGTATTTGGTTACTCGGGTCCCCATCTGGGCCTCACCTGGCCCTGTTGACCATGGTCCACAACTGGGCAAATTGGGACCCGGTGACTGTGTTCCACAACTGGACCTCACCTGGACCAAGTGACTCTGGTCCCACTCTGGGTCTCACCGTGCCCTAGTGACTGTGAACCCCACTTTGGCCTGACTTGGACCTGCTGACCCTGGTTGCCACCTGCGCCTGACCTCGAACAGTTGTGATACTTCAACAGTGGTGTCTCTCGTCCCCACTTTGACCTAACTCAGAACTGTTGAAACTTGCCCCACCTACGCCGCACCCAGATCTGGTGACACTTGTCCCCAGCTATGCGTCAATTCGACCTGATGAATGTGGTCCTCATGTGGGCCTCACATGGACCTGGGACTCAGCTGGATCGAGAGGCTCTGGTTCCCACAACAGGCTCACCTGATACTAGTGACTGTCGTCTTATTCTATGCCTCACCAAGACCTAGTGAGTCTGTTCCCCATCGGTGCCTGCATGGCCCTAGTGACTCTGGTCCTCACCCAGGCAGCATTGGGACCTGGATACTCTATTGCACACCTGGGCCTCACTTTGACCAGGGACCTCTGGTCCCATTCTGGGCCTCAAACTAAACTGGTTACTCTGGTTCCCCGTCTGGGCCTCACCCTTACCTGGTGACTCTGGTCACCCCTTGGGCTTCACTTGGGCCTGGTGAATCTGGTCCTTAGCTGGTCCGCACCTGGATCTGGTGACTGGTCGCCACCTGGGCCTCACCTGGACTAAGTGATCCCTGTTGCCACCAGCGCCTCACCTGGACCTTGTAACTGTGATCCCAAGTGGACCTCACCTTGATCTGGTGGCTCTGGTTCCATATGGGGCTCTCCTGGACCTGGTTCCTGTGGTCTCCATCTTCCTCACCTGGAACACAATGACTCTGATCCATATTTGGGCCTCTCCTGGACCTGTTGACTCTGGTCCTTACCTGGGCATCATTGGGACCTGGATACTCTCTTATATACCTGGGCCTCACCTGGACATGATGACAGTGGTCCCACCTGGGCCTCACCTGGATGAGGTCACTGGTTCCCACAGCGACCTCACATGGACCTGGTGACTCAGGTCCTCAAATGGGCATCATGGGACCTGGTTTCTCAGTTCCACATCGGGGCCTCACCTGGACCTAGTGATTCTCGTCCCACTCTGGGCCTCACCCTGACGTGTTGAGTCTTGTCCCCACCTGGATATCACCAGAACCGGGTGACTCTGGTCCCCCTCTAGGACTCACCCGGAGCTGGGGACACTGGTCCTCAACTGGGCCTCAACAGGTCCTGGTGAATCTATTCCTCACTTGGGCCTCATCTGGACCTTGTGACTCTTTTCCCACCTGGCATCAATGGGACATGGTGACTCTGTTCCCCACCTGGGCCTCACTTGGACATGATAACTTTGCTCCACACTTTGGCCTCAAATGGTCCTGATGACTCTGGTCCCCCCGCCTAAGCCACAAACTGCACCTGGTGACTGTGGTCACCACCTGGGTCTCACCTGGACCTGGTGACTCTCGTTCCCACATGAACCACACCAGGTCCTGGTGACTGTGTTGTTCTTGTAGAATCACTTTTAACTGTTGACTCCAGTCCCCACTAGTGCCTCACGTGAATCGGGTGACTTGGCCTGCAGGTTGGCCTCACATGGACCTTGTTAGGGGGGATGCCACTTGGGCCTCACCCATACCTGGTGACTCAGGTCTCCATGTGGGCCTCTTAGACCTGGTGAATCTGGTCCTTACCTGGTCCTCTCCCAGACCCGGGGACTCTGGTCACCACCTGGGCCTCACCTGGACCTGGTGAATCCGGTCCCCATCTGGGCCTCACTCAGTCCTGGTGACTTTGTTCCCCACCTTGACCTGATTTCTGTGGACTCTTTCATGGCCTCACCTGGACCTGGTGACTCTGATCCTATCTGCGTGGTACCCAAATCTGGTGACTCTGGTCCTCACCTTGGCATCATTTGTACCTGGTGACTCTGTTCCACACCTAGCATCACCTGGACATGAGACTCTGGACTCTCGAACCAATCTGTGCCTAACCCTGACCTGGTGACTCTGGTCTCCACTGGATGTCACCTGGACCAGGTGATTCTGGTACCCCTCTCGGCCTCAACCAGATCTGGTGACTCTGGTCCTCAACTGGGCCTCACCTGGACCTAGTGAATATGCTCCATCTGGGCCTCATTTGGACCTGGTGACTCTGGTCCCTACCTCGGAATCATCGGGACATGGTTCCACTGCATGGCTTGCAGGTTGGACTCACCTGGACCTGGTAAATCTGGTCTTTACCTGGGCATCATCGGGACATGGTTCCACACATGGCCTGCAGGTTGGCCTCACATGGACCTGGTAATTCTAGTCCCTACCTGGGCATCATTCGGACATGTTTCCTCTGCATGGCCTGCAGGTTGGACTCACCTGGACCTGGTGAGTGGCGTTGTCACCTTGGCCTCACACATGCCTGGTGACACAGGTCCCCACGTGGGCCTCACTTGGGCCTGGTGAATCTGGTCCTTACCTGGTCCTCACCCGGAACTCCTAACTCGGGTCACGACCTGGGAATCACAGGAACCTGGTTAATCTGGTCCCCATCTGGTCCTCATCCAGTCCTGGTGACTTTGTCACCCCACCTGGATCTGATTGCTGTGGACTCCTTCTTGGCCTCACCTGGATCTGGTGACTCTGATCCTAACTGGGCCTCACCCAGATCTGGTGACTCTGGTCCTCACCTGTGGACCATTATGACTTGGATACTCTGTTCCACACCTGAGAGTCACCTGGACATGATGACTCTGGATCCCCTCTGGGCCTCAGCCTTACATGGTGACTCTGGTCCCCATCTGGATGTCACCTAGACCAGGTGAATCTGGTGCCACTTTAGGCCTCAACTTGACCTGGTGACTCTGGTCCTCAACTGGGCCTCACGGGGACCTAGTGAACATGCTCCCCACCTGCGCCTCATCTTGACCTTGTGACTCTGGTTCTACCTGGGCATCATCGGGACATGCTTAATCTATTCCCCACCTGGACTGACCTGATGCTGGTAACTCTGGTCATGACTGTGGCCACTTCTCTACCAGGTAACTCTGGCTCCACCTGGGCCTCACCTGTAACTGGTGACTCTGATCCTAAGCATGGCCTCACCTGACCTGGTGACTGTGGTTCCCATCGGGACCTCACCTGGACCTCATGTCTCTGGTCCCACCTGGGCCTCACCAGGACCTGGTGTCTCTGGTACCCACCTGGGTAGCATCAGGATATGGTTACACTGTACACTAACAGTGACCCAGCCGGACCTATTAACTCTGGTCTTCACCTGGGCCACACCTGGACATGGTGACACTGGTTCCCACCTGGGTCTCACCTGGACATGGTGAGTCGGATCCCCCCGTGGACCTCACCTGTACCTGGTGATTCTCGTTCCCACATGGACATCATGTGGACCTGGTGGCTGCAGTGTTTCTAGATTCTCATGTACCTCGTGACTCTGGTCCCCACCAGGGCCTCACCGGGACCTGGTGTGTGTGGTTGCCACCTGCACGTCACCTTGACCTGGTGATTCTGGTCTGCACCTGAGACTACCCTGGATCTAGTGACTGTGGTCCCGTTCTTGTCTTCATTTGTATTTGGGGCTCAAGTCCCCATCTGGTCCTCACCAGGCCCTGTTGACCGTGGTCCTCAACTGGGAAAATTGGAACCCGGTGACTGTGTTCCACAACTGGACCTCACATTGACCAGGTGACTCTGGTCCCCCTCTGGGTCTCACCGTGCCCTAGTGACTGTGAACCCCACTTTGGCCTGACTTCAACCTGCTGAACCTGGTGGCCACCTGCGTCTGTCCTCGATCTGTTGACTCTGGTACTTTCAAGGGCCTCCCCTGTACCTGGTGATCCTGGTCCCCAACTGGGCCTCACCTGGACGTGGTGACACTTGTCACCACCGGGGACTCACCTGGACCTGCTTACTGTATTCCACACCTGGGCCCGAAGTCGACCTGTTGTCCATTGTCCCCAAGCCGGCCTCACATGGACCTGTTGGCTCTGATCCCCGCCGGGGCCTCATGTGTATCTGGTAACTCTGATCCTCACCTGGGCCTCATCTGGACCTAGTGACTCTGGTCCCCACCTGGACTTCACCTGGATCTGGTGACTCTGGTCCCCACCTAGACCTCTCCTGGACCTGGTGTCTCTCGTGCCCACTTTGACCTAACTCAGAACTGCTGAATCTTGCCCCACATAATACGCACCCAGACCTGGTGACTCTTGTCCCCAGCTATTCCTCAATTCGACCTGATGAATCTGGTCCTCACGTGGAACTCACATGTACCTGGGACTCAGCTGGATAGAGTGGCTCTGGTTCCCACAAGGGGCTCACCTGATACTGGTGACTGTAGTCTTATTCTATGCCTCAACAGAACCTAGTGATTCTGTTCCCATCTGGGCCTCCATGGCCCTAGTGACTCTGGTTCTCACTCAGGCATCATTGGGACCTGGATACTCTATTCCACACCTGGGCCTCACTTTGACCACGGACCTCTGGTCCCATTCTGGGCCACAAACTAAACTAGTTACTCTGGTTCGCCTCTGAACCTCACCCTTACCTGGTGACTCTGGTCGACCCTTGAGCTTCACCTGGGCCTGGTGAGTCTGGTCCTTAGCTGGTCCGCACATGGATGGTGACTGGTCGGCAACTGGGCCTCACCTGGACTTGGTGAATCCTGTTGCCACCTGCGCCTCACCTGGACATATGACTGTGGACCCACCTGCACCTCACCTGGATCTGGTGGCTCTGGTTCCCATATGGGGCTCTCCTGGACCTGGTTCCTCTGGTCTCCATCTGGCCTCACCTGGAACACAATGACTCTGATCCATATTTGGGCCTCTCCTGGACCTTTTGTCTCTGGTCCTTACCTGGGCATCATTTGGACCTGGATACTCTCTTATATACCTGGGCCTCACCTGGAACTGTTGACTGTGGTCCCACCTGCGCCTCCCCGGGACGAGGTGACTGATTCCCACAGGGACCTCACCTGGTCCTGGTGACTCAGGTCCTCATATGGGCATCATGGGACCTGGTTTCTCAGTTCAACATCGGGGCCTCACCTGGACCTAGTGATTCTCGTCCCCCTCTGGGCCTCACCCTGACGTGTTGACCCTGGTCCCCATCTGGATGTCACCTGGAACAGGTGACATAGTACCCCTCTAGGACTCAACCAGATCTGGTGACTCTGGTCCTCAAATGGGCCTCACCTGGACCTAGTGAATATGCTCCATCTGGGCCTCATTTGGACCTGGTGACTCTGGTCCCTCCCTGGGCATCATCGGGACATGGTTCCACTGCATGGTCTGCAAGTTGGCCTCACCTGGACCTGGTAACTCCGGTCCCTACCTGGGCATCATCGGGACACTCTTCTTCTGCATTGCCTGCAGGGTGGCCTCACCTGGACCTGGTGAGTGGGGTTGCCACTTGGGCCTCACCCATACCTGGTGACACTGGTCCCCACGTGGGCCTCACTTGGATCTGGTGAATCTGGTCCTTACCTGGTCTTCACCCGGAACTGGTAACTCTGGTCACAACCTGGGAATCACCTGGACCTGCTGACTCTGGTCCCCATCTGGATGTCACCTGGACCAGGGGATTATGGTACCCCTCTGGGCCTCAACCAGGTCTGGTGACTCTGGTCCTCAACTGGGCCTCACCTGGACCTAGTGAATATGCTCCATCTGGGCCTCATTTGGACCTGGTGACTCTGGTCCCTACCTGAGCCTCATCGGGACATGGTTCCACTGCATGGCCTTCAGGTTGGCCTCACCTGGACCTGGTAATTCTCGTCCCTACCTGAGCATCATCGGGACCTGGTTCCTCTGCATGGCCTGCAGGTTGGCCTCACCTGGAACTGGTGAGTGGGTTTGTCACCTGGTCCTCACCCATACCTTGTGACAAAGGTACCCACGTGGGCCTAGATTGGACCTGGAGAATCTGGTCCTTACCTGGTGGTCACCCGGAACTGGTAACCCTGGTCACCACCTTGGCCTCATCTGGACCTGGTGAATCTGGTCCCCATCTGTGCCTCACCAAGTCCTGGTGTCTTTGTTCCCCACCTGGACCTGATTGCTGTGGACTCCTCCTTCTTGGCCTCACCTGGAACTGGTGACTCTGATCCTAACTGGGCCTCCGCCAGATCTGGTGACTCTGGTCTTCACCTGTGGACCATTATGACCTGGATACTCTGTTCCACGCCTGAGCCTCACCTGCACATGATGACTCTGGACCACCTCTGGGCCTCACCCTGACATGGTGACTCTGGTCCCCATCTGGATGTCACCTAGACCAGGTGAATCAGGAACCCCTCTAGGCCTCAACTAGACCTGGTGACTCTGGTCCTCAACTGGGCCTCACCGGTACCTAGTGAATATGCTTCCCACCTGCGCCGCATCTGGACCTGTTGACTCTGGTCCTTACCTGGGCATCATTGGGACCATGATACTCTCTTATATACCTGGGCCTCACCTGGACCTGGTGACTGTGGTCCCACCTGGGCCTCACCTGGATGAGGTGACTTGTTCCCACAGAGACGTCACCTTGACGTGGTGACTCAGGTCCTCATATGGACATCATTCACCTGGTTTCTCAGTGCCACATCGGGGCTTCACCTGGTCCTAGTGATTCTCGTCCCGCACTGGACCTCACCGTGACGTGGTGACTCTGGTCCCCACCTATATATCACCGGGACCGGGTGACTCTGGTCCCCCTCTGGGACTCACCTGGAGCTGGGGACACTGGTCCTCAACTGGTCCTCAAAAGGACCTGGTGAATCTACTCCTCAATTAGGACTCGTCTGGACCTTCTGACACTTTTCCCACCTGGCATCAATGGGACATGGTTACTCTGTTCCCCACCTGGTCCTCACCTGGACATGATAACTTTGCTCCAGACTATGGCCTCAACTGGTCCTGAAGACTCTGGTCCCCCCACCTAGGCATCAATCTGGACCTGGTGACTGTGGTCCCCAGCTGGGTCTCACCTGGACTGGTGACTCTGGTTCCCACATGAACGACACTGGCACTGGTGACTGTGGTGTTCTTGTCGACTCATATTTACCTGGAGACTCCAGTCCCCACTAGGTCCTCACATGGATCTGGTGACTCTGGCCTGCAGGTTGGCCTCACCTGGACCGGGTGAGTGGGGTTGCCACCTGGGCCTCACCAATACCTGGTGACCCACGTACGCACGTGGGCCTCTTGGACCTGGTGAATCTGGTCCTTACCTGGTCCTCTCCCAGAACCGGGGACTCTGGTCCCCACCTGGACCTCACCTGGACCTGGTGAATCCGGTCCCCATCTGGGACTCACCCAGTCCTGGTGACTTTGTTCCCCACCTGGACCTGATTGCTGTGGACTCTTTCTTGGCCTCACCTGGAAATGGTGACTCTGAACTTTTCTGCGCGTCCCCCAGACCTGGTGACTCTGTTCCTCACCTGGGCATCATCGGGACATGGTTCCACTGCATGAACTGCAGGTTGGCCTCACCTGGACCTCGTAATTCTGGTCTCTACCTGGGCATCATAGGGATATTGTTTCACCGCATGGCATGCAGGTTGGACTCACCAGGACCTGGTGACTCTGGGCACTACCTGGGCATCATCCGGACATTGTTCCACTGCATGGCCTGCAGGTTGGCCTCACCTGGACCTGGTAACACTGGTCCCCACCTGGGCATCATCGGACACGGATCCTCTGCAAGGCCTGCAGGCTGGCCTCACCTGGACCTGCTGAGTGTGGTTGCCACCTGGGCCTCACCCATACCTGTTGAACCAGTTACCCACATGGGCCTCTTGGACCTGGTGAATCTGGTCCTTACCTGGTCCTCTCCTAGACCCGAGACTCTGATCACCACCTGGGCCTCACCTGGACCTGGTGAATCTGGTCCCCATCTGGGGCTCACCCTGTCCTAGTGACTTTGATCCCCCCCTGGACCTGATTGCTGTGGACTCCTTCTTGGCCTCACCTGTAACTGGTGACTCTGATCCTAACTGGGCCTCACCCAGAACTGGTGACTCTGGTCTTCATCTGTGGATCATTATGACCTGGATACTCTGTTCCACAGCTGAGCATCACCTGGACACGATGACTCTGGATCCCCTCTGGGACTCACCCTGACATGGTGCCTCTGGTCCCCATCTGGATGTCACCTAGAACAGGTGAATCTGGGACCCGTCTAGGCCTCAACTAGACCTGGTGACTCTGGTCCTCAACTGGGCCTCACCGGGACCTAGTGAATATGCTCCCCACCTGCGCCTCATCTGGACCTGGTGACTCGGGTTCTACGTGGGCATCATCGGGACATGGTTACTCTATTCCCCACTGGGACTGACCTGATCCTGGTAACACTGGTCCTGACTTTGGCCTTTTCTGTACCAGGTGACTCTGGCTCCACCTGGGCCTCACCTGTAACTGGTGACTCTGATCCTAAGCTTGGCCTCACCTGACCTGGTGACTGTGGTTCCCATCGGGACCTCACCTGGACCTCATGTCTCTGGTCCCAACTGGGCCTCAACAGGACCTGGTGTCTCGGTACCCTACTCGGTAGCATCAGGATATGGTTACACTGTTCAATAACAGTGACTCAGCTGGACCTATTTACTCTGGCCTTCACCTGGGCCACACCTGGACATGGTGACACTGGTTCCCACCTGGGTCTCACCTGGACATGGTGAGTCAGATCCCCACCTGGTCCTCACCTGTAACTGGTGATTCTCGTTCCCACATGGACATCATATGGACCTGGTGGCTGCAGTGTTTCTAGATTCTCATGTACCTCACGACTCTGGTCCGCACCAGGGCCTCACCAGGACCTGGTGAGTGTGGTTGCCACCTGCACCTCACCAGGACCTGGTGATTCTGGTCTGCACCTGAGACTACCCTGGATCTGGTGACTGTGGTCCCCACCTGTGCTTCACCTGGATTTGGGGACTCCGGTCCCCATCTGGGCCTCACCTGGCCCTGTTGACCATGGTCCTCAACTGGGCAAATTTGGGACGCGGTTACTGTGTTCCACAACTGGACCTCACCTGGACCAGGTGACTCTGGTCCCCCTCTGGGTCTCACTGTGCCCTAGTGACTGTGAACCCGGTTTGACCTGACTTTGACCTGCTGACCCTGTTTGCCACCTGCGCCTGACCTCGAACTGCTGACTATGGTTCTTTCAAGGGCCTCCCCTGTACCTAGTGATCCTGGTACCCAACTGGGCCTCAACTGGACGTGGTGCCTCTTGTCACCACCGGGGACTCACCTGGACCTGCTTACTGTGTTCCACACCTGGGAGTCAAGTAGACCTGTTGCCCAAGGTCCCCAAGCCGGCCTCACATGGATCTGTTGGCTCTGATCCCCGCCGGGCCTCACGTGTATCTGGTAACTCTGATCCTCACCTGGGCCTCATCTGGACCTAGTGACTCTGGTCCCCACCTGGACTTCACCTGGATCTGGTGACTCTGGTCCCAACCTGGACCTCTCCTGGAGCTGGTGACTCTCTTTCCAACATGGACCTCACCTGGATCTGGTGACTCTGGTCCTCAGTTTGGCCTCACCTGGACCTGGTGTCTCTTGTCCCCACTTTGACCTAACTCAGAACTGCTGAATCTTGCCCCACCTAGGCCGCACCCAGACCTGGTGACTCTTGTCCCAAGCTATGCCTAAATTCGATCTGATAAATCTGGTCCTCACTTGGGCCACACATGGACCCTGGACTCAGCTGGATTGAGTGGCTCTGGTTCCCACAAGGGGCTCACCTGATGCTGCTGACTGTGGTCTTATTCTATGCCTCACCAGGACCTAGTGATTCTGTTCCCCATCTGGACCTGCATGGCCCTAGTGACTCTGGTCCTCACCCAGGCATCATTGGGAACTGGATACTCTATTCCACACCTGGGCCTCACTTTGACCAGGGACCTCTGGTCCCATTTTGGACCTCAAACTAAACTGGTTACTCTGGTTCCCCCTCTGGGCCTCACCCTTACCTGGTGATCTGGTCACCCCTTGGGCTTCACTTGGGCCTGGTGAATCTGGTCCTTCGCTTGTCCACACCTGGATGTGGTGACTGGTCGCCACCTGGGCCTCACCTGGACTTGGTGAATCCTGTTGCCACCTGCGCCTCACCTGGACCTTGTGACTGTGGTCCCTCCTGGACCTCACCTGGATCTGGTGGCTCTGGTTCCCATATGAGGCTCTCCTGGACCTGGTTCCTGTGGTCTCCATCTGGCCTCACCTGGAACACAATGACTCTGATCCATATTTGGGCCTCTCCTGGACCTGTTGACTCTGGTCCTTACCTGGGCATCATTGGGACCTGGAAACTCTCTTATATACCTGGGCCTCACCTGGACCTGTTGACTGTGGTCACACATGGGGGTCTCATGGACGAGGTGACTGGTTCCCACAGGGAACTCTCCTGGACCTGGTGACTCAGGTCCTCATATGGGCATCATGGGACCGGGTTTCTCAGTTCCACATTGGGGCCTCACCTGGACCTAAGTGATTCCGTCCCCCTCTGGGCCTCATCCTGACTGGTGACTCTGGTCCCCCCTGGATATCACCAGAACCGGGTGACACTCCCGGAGCTGGGGACACTGGTCCTCAACTGGGCCTCAAGAGGACCTGGTGAATCTACTCCTCACTTAGGCCTCGTCTGGACCTTGTGACTCTTTTCCCACCTGGCATCAATGGGACATGGTTACTCTGTTCCCCAACTGGGTCTCACATGGACATGATAAATTTGCTCCACACTTTGGCCTCAACTGGTCCTGATGACTCTGGTCCCCCCACCTCGGCCTCAATCTGAACCTGGTGACTGTCTTCCCCAACTGGGTCTCAGCTGGACCTGGTGACTCTCGTTCCCACATGAACCACACCTGTACCTGGTGACTGTGGTGTTCTTGTAGACTCACATTTACCTGGTGACTCCGGTGTCCACTAGGGCCTCACGTGTATCTGGTGACTCTGCCTACACGTTGGCCTCACCTGGACCTGGTGAGTGGGGTAGCCACCTGGGCCTCACCCATACCTGGTGACTCAGGTCCCCACGTGGGCCTCTTGGACCTGGTGAATCTGGTCCTTACTTGGTCCTCTCCCAGACCCGGGGACTCTGGTCACCACCTCGGCCTCACCTGGACCTGGTGAATCTGGTCCCCATCTGGGACTCACCCAGTCCTGGTGCCTTTGTTCCCCACCTGGACCTGATTGCTGTGGACTCTTTCTTGGCCTCACCTGGAACTGGTGACTATGATCCTATCTGCGCGTCACCCAGATCTGGTGACTCTGGTCCTCACCTGGGCATCTTTGGTACTTGGTGACTCTGTTCCACACCTGAGCCTCACCTGGACATGATGACTCTGGAACCTCTCTGGGCCTCACCCTGATCTGGTGACTCTGGTCCTCACCTGTGGATCAGTATGACCTGGATACTCTGTTCCACACCTGAGGATCACCTGGACACGATGACTCTGCATCCCCTCTGGGACTCACCCTGACATGGTGCCTCTGGTCCCCATCTGGATGTCACCTAGACTAGGTGAATCTGGTACCCGTCTAGGCCTCAACTAGACCTGGTGACTCTGGTCCTCAACTGGGCCTCACCGGGACCTAGTGAATATGCTCCCCACCTGCGCCTCATCTGGACATGTTGACTCTGGTTCTACGTGGGCATCATCGGGACATGGTTACTCTATTCCCCACTGGGACTGACCTGATCCTGGTAACACTGGTCCTGACTTTGGCCTTTTCTGTACCAGGTGACTCTGGCTCCACCTGGGCCTCACCTGTAACTGGTGACTCTGATCGTAAGCATGGCCTCACCTGACCTGGTGACTGTGGTTCCCATCGGGACCTCACCTGGACCTCAAGTCTCTGGTCCCACCTGGGCCTCACCAGGACCTGGTGTCTCGGTACCCACCTCGGTAGCACCAGGATATGGTTACACTGTTCAATAACAGTGACCCAGCTGGACCTATTTACTCTGGCCTTCACCTGGGCCACACCTGGACATGGTGACACTGGTTCCCACCTGGGTCTCACCTGGACATGGTGATTCAGATCCCCACCTGGTCCTCACCTGTAACTGGCGATTCTCGTTCCCACATGGACATCATATGGACCTGGTGGCTGCGTGTTTCTAGCTTCTCATGTACCTCGTGATTATGGTCCGCACCAGGGCCTCACCGGGATCTGGTGAGTGTGGTTGCCACCTGCACCTCACCAGGACCTGGTGATTCTGGATTGCACCTGAGACTACCCTAGATCTGGTGACTGTGGTCCCCACCTGGGCTTCACCTGGATTTGGGGACTCCAGTCCCCATCTGGGCCTCACCTGGCCCTGTTGACCATGGTCCTGAACTGGGCAAAATTGGGACCCGGTGACTGTGTTCCACAACTGGACCTCACCTAGACCAGGTGACTCTGGTCCTCCTCTGGGTCTCACTGTGCCCTAGTGACTGTGAACCCCGCTTTGTCCTGACTTGGACCTGCTGACCCTTTTTGCCACCTGCGCCTGACCTCGAACTGTTGACTATGGTTCTTTCAAGGGCCTCCCCTGTACCTAGTGATCCTGGTCGCCAAAAGGGCCTCAACTGGACGTGGTGACACTTGTCACCACCGGGAACTCATCTGGACCTGCTTACTGCGTTCCACACCTGGGCCTCAAGTAGACCTGTTGCCCAAGGTCCCCAAGCCGGCCTCACATGGACCTGTTGGCTCTGATCCCCGCCGGGGCCTCACGTGTATCTGGTAACTCTGATCCTCACCTGGGCCTCATCTGGACCTAGTGACTCTGGTCCCCACATGGGCTTCACCTGAATCTGGTGACTCTGGTCCCCACCTGGACTTCACCTGGATCTGGTGACTCTGGCCCCCTTCTGGACCTCTCCTGGACCTGGTGACTCTCTTTCCAGCATGGACCTCACCTGGATCTGGTGACTCTGGACCTCAGTTTGGCCTCACATGGACCTGGTGTCTCTCGTCCCCACTTTGACCTAACTCAGAACTGCTGAATCTTACCCCACCTTGGCCGCACCCAGACCTGGTGACTCTTGTCCCCAGCTATGCCTCAATTCGACCTGATGATTCTGGTCCTCACGTGGGCCTCACATGGACCTGGGTCTCAGCTGGATAGAGTGGCTCTGGTTCCCTCAAGGGGCTCACCTGATACTGGTGACTGTGGTCTTATTGTATGCCTAACCAGGAGCTAGTGATTCAGTTCCCCATCTGGGCCTGCATGGCCCGAGTGAATCTAGTCCTCACCCAGGCATCATTGGGACTTGGATACTCTATGCCACACCTGGGACTACCTTTTACCAGGGACCTCTGGTCCCATTCTGGGCCTCAATCTAAACTGGTTACTCTGGTTCCCCCTCTGGGTCTCACCCTTACCTGCTGACTCTGGTCACCCCTTGGGCTTCACTTGGGCGTGGTGAATCTGGTCCTTAGCTGGTCCGCACCTAGATGTGGTGACTGGTCGCCACCTGGGTCTCACCTGGACTTGGTGAATCCTGTTGCCACCTGTGCCTCACCTGGACCTTGTGACTGTGGTCCCACCTGGCCCTCACATTGATCTGGTTCCTCTGGTTCCCATATGGGGCTCTCCTGAACCTGGTCCGTGTTGTCTCCATCTGGCCTAACCTGGAACACAATGACTCTGATACATATTTGGGCCTCTCCTGGACATGATGACGCTGGTCCTTACCTGGGCATCATTGGGACCTGGATACTCTCTTATATACCTGGGCCTCACCTGGACCTGGTGACTGTGGTCCCACATGGGCCTCACCTGGACGAGGTCACTGGTTCCCACAGGGACCTCACCTGGACCTCGTGACTCAGGTCCTCATATGGGCATCATGGGACCTGGTTTCTCAGTTCCACATCGGGGCCTCACCCGGACCTAGTGATTCTCATCCCCCACTGGGCCTCACCCTGACGTGGTGACTCTGGTCACCCCTGGATATCACCAGAACCGGGTGACTCTGGTTCCCCTCTGTGACTCACCCGGAGCTGGGGACACTGGTCTTCAACTGAGCCTCAACAGGACCTGGTGAATCTACTCCTCACTTAGGCCTCGTCTGGACCTTGTGACTTTTTTCCCACCTGGCATCAATGGGACATGGATACTCTGTTCCCCACCTGCGCCTCACCTGGACATGATCACTTTGCTCCACACTTTGGACTCAACTGTTCCTGGTGAATCTGGTCCCCCCACATAGGCCTCAATCTGGACCTGGTGACTATGGTCCCCACCTGGGTCTCACCTGGACCTGGTGACTCTCATTCCCACATGAAACACACCTGGCCCTGTTGACTGTGGTGTTCTTGTAGAATCACATTTACCTGGTGATTCCGGTCCCCACTAGGGCCTCACCTGGATCTGGTGACTCTGGCCTGCAGGTTGGCCTCACCTGGACCTGGTGAGTGGGGTTGCCACATGGGCTTCACCCATACCTGGTGACTCACGTCCCTACGTGGGCCTCTTGGACCTGGTAAATCTGGTCCTTACCTGGTGCTCTCCCAGACCCGGGGACTCTAGTCACCGCCTGGGCCTCACCTGGAACTGGTGAATCTGGTCCCCATCTGGATGTCACCTGGACCAGGTGATTCTGGTAACTCTCTAGGACTCAACCAGATCTGGTGACACTTGTCCTCAACTGGGCCTCACCTGGACCTAGTGAATATGCTCCATCTGGCCTCATTTGGACCTGGTGACTCTGGTCCCTACCTGGGCATCATCGGGACATGGTTCCCCTGCATGGCCTGCAGGTTGGCGTCATTTGGACCTGGTGACTCGGGTCCCTATTTGTGCATCATCGGGACATGGTTCCACTACATGGCCTGCAGGTTGGCCTCACCTGGACCTGGTAACTCTAGTCCCTACTTGGACATCTTCGGTACATTGTTCCTCTGCATGGCCTGCAGGTTGGCCTCACCTGGACCTGGTGAGTGGGGTTGTCACCTGGGCCTCACACATGCCTGGTGACACAGATCCCCACGTAGACCTCACTTGGACCTGGTGAATCTGGTCTTTACCTGGTCCTCACCCGGAACTCGTAACTCTGGTCACCACCTGGGAATCACCTGGACCTGGTGAATCTGGTCCCCATCTGGGCCTCATCCAGTCCTGGTGACTTTGTTCCCCACCTAGACCTGATTGCTGTGGACTCTTTCTTGGCCTCACCTGGAACTGGTGTCTCTGATCCTATCTCCGCATCACCCAGACCTGGTGACTCTGGTCCTCACCTGGGCATCACTGCTACCTGGTGACTCTGTTCCACACCTGAGCCTCACCTGGACATGATGACTCTGGAACCTCTCTGGGCCTCACCCAGATCTGGTGACTCTGGTCCTCAACTGGGCCTCACCTTGATCTAGTGAATATGCTCCATTTGGGCCTCATTTGGACCTGGTGACTCTGGTCCTTACCTGGGCATCATCGGGACATGGTTCCACTGCATGGCCTGCAGGTTGGCCTCACCTGAACCTCGTAACTCTAGTCCCTACCTGGGCATCATCGGGACATGGTTCCTCTGCATGGCCTTCAGGTTGGCCTCACCCGGACCTGGTGAGTTCGGTTGCGACCTGTGCCTCACCCATACGTGGTGACAGAGGTCCGCACGCGGGCCTCACTTGGACCTGGTGAATCTGGTCCTTACCTTGTCCTGACCCGGAACTTGTAACTCTGGTCACCACCTGGGAATCACCTGGGCAAGGTGAATCTGGTCCCCAACTGGGCCTCACCCAGGTCTGGTGACTTTGTTCCCCACCTGGGCCTGATTGCTGTGGACTCCTTCTTGGCCTCACCTGGAACTGGTGACTCGGATCCTAACTGGGTCTCACCCAGATCTGGTGACACTGGTCCTCACCTGTGGACCATTATGACCTGGATACTCTGTTCCACACCTGAGCCTCACCTGGACATGATGACTCTGGATCCCCTCTGGGCCTCAGCGTTACATGGTGACTCTGGTCCCCATCTGGATGTCACCTAGACCAGGTGAATCTGGTACCCATCTAGGCCTCAACTTGACCTGGAAAATCTGGTCCTCAACTGGGCCTCACCGGGACTTAGTGAACATGCTCCCCACTTGTGACTAATCTGGACCTGGTGACTCTGGTTCTACCTGGGCATCATAGGGACCTGGTTATTCTATTCCTCAGTGGGACTGACCTGATCGTGGTAACTCTGGTCCCGACTTTGGCCTCTTCTGTACCAGGTGACTGTGGCTCCACCTGGGCCTCACCTGTAACTGGTGACTCTGATCCTAAGCATGGCCTCACCTGACCTGGTGACTGTGGTTTCCATCGGTACCTCACCTTGATCTCATGTATCTGGTCCCACCTGGGCCTCACCAGGACCTTGTATCTGGTACCCACCTGAGTAGCATCAAGATATGGTTACACTGTTCACTAACAGTGACCCAGCCAGACCTATTAACTCTGGTCTTCACCTGGTCCACACCTGGACATGGTGACACTGGTTCCCACCTGGGTCTCACCTAGACATGGTGAGTCAGATCCCCACCTGGTCCTCACCTGTAACTGGTGATTCTCGTTCCCACATGGACCTGATTGCTGTGGACTCTGATCCTCACCTGGGCCTCTTCTGGACCTAGTGACTCTGGTCCCAACCTGGACTTCACCTGGATCTGGTGACTCTGGTCCCCACCTGGAACTCACCTGTATCTGGTGACTCTGGTTCCCATATGGGGCTCTACTGGACCTGGTTCCTGTGGTCTCCATCTGGCCTCACCTGGAACACAATTACTCTGATCCATATTTTTGCTTCTCCTGGACCTATTGACCCTTGTCCTTACATGGGCATCATTGGGACCTGGATACTCTCTTATATATCTGGGCCTCACATGGACCTGGTGAATGTGGTCCCACCTGCGCCTCATCTGGACCTGGTGACGCTGGTTCTATCTGGGCATCATCGGGACATGGTTACTCTGTTCCCCAATGGGACTGACCTGATCCTTGTAACACTGGCCATGATTTTGACCTCTCTGTACCAGGTGATTCTGGCTCCAACTGGGCCTCACCTGTAACTGGTGACTCTGATCCTAAGCATGGCCTCACCTTACATGGTGACTGTGGTTCCCATCGGGACCACACCTTGACCTCTTGTCTCTGGTCCCATCTCAGGGTCACCAGGACCTGGTGTCTCTGGTACCCAACTGGGTAGCATCAGGATATGGTTACACTGTTCACTAACAGTGACACAGCCGGACATATTAACTCTGGTCTTCAACTCGGCCACACCTGGACATGGTGACACTGGTTCCCACCTGGGTCTCACCTGGATATGGTGAGTCGGATCCCCACCTGATCCTCACCTGTAACTGGGGATTCTCATTCCCACATGGACATCATGTGGACCTGGTGGCTGCAGTGTTTCTAGCTTCTCATGTACCTCGTGACTCTGGTCCTCACCAGGGCCCCACCGGGACCTGGTGAGTGTGGTTGCAACCTGCACCTCACCTGGACCTGGTGATTCTGGTCTGCACCTGAGACTACCCTGGATCTGGTCACTGTGGTCCCCACCTGGGCTTCGCCAGGATTTGGGGACTCCGGTCCGCATCTTGGCCTCAAATGGTCCTGTTGACCATGGTACTCAACTGGGCAAAATTGGGACCCGGTGACTGTGTTCCCAACCTGGACCTGATTGCTGTGGACTCTTTCTTGGCCTCTCCTGGGACTGGTGACTCTGATCCTATCTGCGTGTCACCCAGATCTGGTCACTCTGGTCCTCACCTGTGGACCATTATGACCTGGACACTCTGTTCCACACCTGAGCCTCACCTGGACATGATGAGTCTGGAGCCTCTCTGGGCCTCACCCTGACCTGATGACTCTGGTCCCCACATGGACTTCACCTGGATCTGATGACTCTGGTCCCCACCTGGACCTTTCCTGGACCTGGTGACTCTCTTTCCAACATGGACCTCACCTGGACCGGATGTCTCTCGTCTCCACTTTGACCTAACTCAAAACTGCTGAATCTTGCCCCACCTAGGCCGCACCCAGACCTGGTGACTCTTTTCCCCAGCTATGCCTCAATTCGACCTGATGAATCTGGTCCTCTCGTGGGCCTCACATGGACCTGGGACTCAGCTGGTAGAGTGGCTCTGGTTCCCACAACGGGCTCACCTGATACTGCTGACTGTGGTCTTATTCTATGCCTCACCAGGACCTAGTGATTATGTTCCCCATCTGGGCCTGCATGGCCCTCGTGACTCTGGTCCACACCCAGGCATAATTGGGACCTGGATACTCTATTCCACAGCAGGGCCTCTCTTTGACCAAGGACCTCTGGTCCCATTCTGGGCCTCAAACTAAACTGGTTACTCTGGTTCCCCCTCTGGGCCTCACCCTTACCTGTTGACTCTGGTCACCCCTTCGGATTCACTTGAGCCTGGTGAATCTGGTCCTTAGCTGGTCCTCACCCGGAACTCGTAACTCTGGTCCCCACCTGGGAATCACCTGGACCTGGTGAATCTGGTCCCCATCAGGGCCTCACCCAGTCCTGGTGACTTTGTTCCCCCCCTGGACCTGATTGCTTTGGACTCCTTCTTGGCCTCACCTGGAACTGGTGACTCTGATCCTACCTGGGCCATCCCCCAGATCTGCAGAATTGGTCCTCTCCTGTGGACCATTATGACCTGGATACTATGTTCCACACGTGTGCCTCACGTGGACATGATAACTCTGGTTCCCCTCTGGGCCTCAGCCTGATATGGTGACTCTCGTCCCCATCTGGATGTCACCTAGACCAGGTGAATCTGGTACCCCTCTAGGCCTCAACTTGACCTGGTGACTGTGGTCCTCAACTGGGCCTCACTGGGACCTAGTGAAAATGTCCCCACCTGCGCCTCTTCGGGAACTGGTGACTCTGGTTCTACCTGGGCATCATCGGGACATAGATACTCTATTCCCCACAGGGACTGACCTGACCTGGTAACTCTGATCCTGGCTTTGGCCTCTTCTGTCCCAGGTGACTGTCGCTCCACATGGGCCTCACCTGTAACTGGTGACTCTGATGCAAAGGATGGCCTCACCTGACCTGGTGACTGTGGTTCCCATCGGGACCTCACCTAGACCTCATGTCTCTGGTCCCACCTGGGCCTCAAAGGGACCTGGCCCAGAGTCATCATGTCCAGGTGAGGCTGACATGGTGACTCTGGTCCCCATCAGGTTGTCACCTAGACCAGGTGAATCTGGTACCCCTCTAGGCCTCAAGTAGACCTGGTGACTCTGGTCCACAACTGGGCCTCACAGGGACCTAGCGAATATGCTCTCACCTGCGCCGATTCTGGACCTGGTGACTCTGGTCCCTTCCTTGGCGTCATCGGGACATGGTTCCTCTTCATGGCCTGCAGGTTGGCCTCACCTGGACCTGGTGATTGGGGGTGCCTCCTGTGTGATTGCTGTGGACTCCTTCTGGGGCTCACCTGGAACTGGTGACTCTGATCCTAACTGGGCCTCACCCAGATCTAGTGACTCTGGCCTTCACCTGTGGACCATTATGACCTGGATACTCTGTTCCACACCTGAGCCTCACCTGGACATGATGACTCTGGATCCCCTCTGGGCCTCAGCCTGTCATGGTGACTCTGGTCCCCATCGTGATGTCACCTAGACCAGGTGAATCTGGTACCCCTCTAGGAGTTAACTAGACCTCGTGACACTGGTCCTCAACTGGGCCTCACCGGAACCTAGTGAATATGCTCACTACCTGCTCCTCATCTGGACCTGGTGACTCTGGTTCTCCCTGGGCATCATTGGGAAATGTTTATTGTATTCCCCACTGGGACTCACCTGATCCTGGTAACTCTGGTCCTGACTTTGGCCTCTTCTGTACCAGGTGACTCTCGCTCCACCTGGGCCTCACCTGTAACTGGTGACTCTGATCCAATGCATGACCTCACCTGACCTGGTGACTGTGGTTCCCATCGGGACCTCACCTGGAACTTTGTCTCTGGTCCCCCCCTGGGTAACTTCAGGATATGGTTACACTGTTCACTAACAGTGACCCAGACGCACCTATTAACTCTGGTCTTCACCTGGGCCACACCTGGACATGCTGACACTGGTTCCCACCTGGATCTGACCTGGACATGGTGAGTTGGATTCCCACCTGGTCGTCACCTGTAACTGGTGATTGTCGTTCCCACATGGATATCATGTGGAACTGGTGGCTGCAGTGTTTCTAGCATCTTATGTACCTCGTGACTCTGGTACCCACCAGGGCCTCACTGGGACCTGGTGAGTGTGGTTGTCACCTGCACCTCACCTGGACCTGGTGATTCTGGTCTGCATCTGAGAGTACCCTGGATCTGGTGACTGTGGTCTCCACCTGGGCTTCACCTGGATTTGGGGACTCCGGTCCCCTTCTGGGCGTCACCTGGCCCTGTTGACCATGGTCCTCAACTGGGCAAAATTGGGACCCGGTGACTGTGTTCCAAAACTGGACCTTCCCTGGACCAGGTGACTCTGGTCCCCCTCTGGGTCTCACCGTGCCCTAGTGACTGTGAACCCCACTTTGGACTGACTTGGACCTGCTGACCCTGGTTCCCACCTGCGACTGACGTCGTACTGTTGACTCTGGTACATTCAAGGGCCTCCCCTGTACCTGGTGATCCTGGTCCCCCCTGGGCCTCACCTGGACGTGGTAACATTTGTCACCACCGGTTACTCACCTAGACCCGGTTACTGTGTTCCACACCTGAGCCTCAAGTAGACCTGTTGACCATGGTCCCCAAGCCGGCCTAACATGTACCTGTTGCCTCTGATCCCCACCGGGGCCTCTCGTGTACCTGGTATCTCTGGTCCTCAACTGGCCTCATCTGGACCTAGTGACTCTGGTCCCCACCTGGGCTTCACCTGGATCTTGTGACTCTGGTCCCGAGCTGGGCTTCACCTGATTCTGGTGACTCTGGTCTCCACATGGACCTCTCCTGGACCTGGTGACTCTCTTTCCAACATGGACATCACCTGGATCTGGTGACTCTGGTCCTCAGTTTGGCCTCACCGGGACCTCGTGTCTCTCGTCCCCACTTTGACCTCACTCAGAACTGCTGAATCTTGCCACACCTAGGCCGCACCCAGACCTGGTGACTCTTGTCCCCAGCTATGCCTCAATTCGACCTGATGAATCTGGTCCTCACATGGGCCTCACATGGACCTGGGACTCAGCTGGATAGAGTGGCTCTTGTTCCCACAAGGGGCTCACCTGATACTGGTGACCTATTCACAAGTTGTCTTATTCTATGCCTCACCAGGACCTAGTGATTCTGTTCCCCATCTGGGCCTACATGGCCCTAGTGACTCTGGTCCTCACCCAGTCATCATTGGGACCTGGATACTCTATTCCACAATTGGGCCTCACTTTGACCAGGGACCTCTGGTCCCATTCTGGGCCTCAAACTAAACTGGTTACTCTGGTTCCCCCTCTGGGCCTCACCCTTACCTGGTGACTCTGTTCATCCCTTGGGCTTCACTTAGGCCTGGGGAATCTGTTCCTTATCTGGTCCGCACCTGGATCTGGTGACTGGTCGCCAACTGTGCCTCACCTGGACATGGTGAATCCTGTTGCCCTCTGCGCCTCACCTGGACCTTGTGACTGTGGTCACACCTGGACCTCACCTGGATTTTGTGGCTCTGGTTCCCATATGGGGCTCTCCTGGACCTGGTTCCTGTGGTCTCCTATGGCCTCACCTGGAACACAGTGACTCTGATCCATATTTGTGCCTCTCCTGGACCTTGACTCAGGTCCTTATCTCGGCATCATTGGGACCTGGATACTCTCTTATATACCTGGGCCTCACTTGGACCTGGTGACTGTGGTCCTACCTGGGCCTCACCTGGACGAGGTGACTGGTTCCCACAGGGACATCACCTGGACCTGGTGACTCTGGTCCTCTTATGGGCATCAATGGACCTGGTTTCTCATTTCCCATCAGGGCCTCACCTGCACCTAGTGATTCTTGTCCCGCTCTGGGCCTCACCCTGACGTGGTGACTCTGGTCCTCACCTGGTTATCACCAGAACCGGATGACTCTGGTCCCCCTCTGGGACTCACCCGGAGCTGGGGACACCGGTCCACAACTGGGCCTCAACAGGACGTGGTGAATCTACTCCTCACTTAGGCCTCTTCTGGATCTTGTGACTCTTTTCCCACCTGTCATCAATGGGACATGGTTACTCTCTTCCCCACCTGGGCCTCATCTGGACATGATAACTTTGCTCAACACTTTGGTCTCAACTGGTCCTGATGAATCTGGTCCCCCCACCTAGGCCTCAATCTGGACCTGGTGTCTGGTCCCCACCTGGGGCTCACCTGGACCTGGTGACTCTCGTTCCCAGATGAACAACACCTGGACCTGGTGCCTGTGGTGTTCTTGTAGACTCACATTTACCTGGTGACTCCGGTCCCCACTACGGCCTCACCTGGATCTGGTGACTCTGGCCTGCAAGTTGGCCTCACCTGGACCTGGTGAGTGGGGTTGCCACCTGGGCCTCACGCATACCTGGTGACTCAGGTCTCCACGTGGTCCACTTGGACCTGGTGAATCTGTTACTTACCTGGTCCTCTCCCAGTTCCGGGGACTCTGGTCACCACCTGGGCCTCACCTGGACCTGGTGAATCTGGTCCCCATCTGGGCCTCACCCAGTCCTGGTGACTTTGTTCCGCACGTGGACCTGATTGCTGTGGACTCTTTCTTGTCGTCACCTGGAACTGGTGACTCTGATCCTATCTGAGTGTCACCCAGACCTGGTGACTCTGGTCCTCACCTGGGCATCATTGGTACATGGTGACTCTGTTCCACACCTGAGCCTCACCTGGATGATGACTCTGGAACCTCTCTTGGCCTCACCCTGACTTGGTGACTCTGGTCCCCATTAGGATGTAACCTGGACCAGGTGATTCTGGTACCCCTCTAGGCCTCAAACAGATCTGGTGACTCTGGTCCTCAATTGGGCTTCACCTGGACCTAGTGAATATGCTCCATCTGGGCCTCATTTGGACCTGGTGACTGTCGTCCCTACCTGGGCATCATCGGGACATGGTTCCGCACATGGCCTGCAGGTTGGCCTCACCTGGAACTGGTGAGTGGGATTGCCACCTGTGGCTCACCCATACCTGGTGACACAGGTCCCCACGTGGGCCTCTTGGACCTGGTGAATCTGGTCCTTACCTCATCTTCCCCCAACCTGGGAACTCTGGTCATCACCTGGGCCTCACTTGGACAAGGTGAACTCGTCCCCATCTGGGCCTCACCCAGTCCTGTTTACTTTGTTCCCCACCTGGAACTGATTGCTGTGGACTCTTTGTTTGCCTCACCTGGAACTGGTGACTCTGATCCTATCTGCGTGTAACCCAGATCTGGTGACTCTGGCCCTCATCTGGGCATCATTGGTACCTGGTGACTCAGTTCCACACCTGAGCATCACCTGGACATGATGACTCTGGAACCTCTCTGGGCCTCACCCTGACCTGGTGACTCTGGTCCCCATCTGGATGTCACCTTGAACAGGTGATTCTGGTACCCCTCTGGGCCTCAACCAGATCTGGTGACACTTGTCCTCAACTGGGCCTCACCTGGACCTAGTGAATATGCTCCATCTGGGCCTCATTTGGACCTGGTGACTCTGGTCCCTCTCTGGGCATCATCAGGACATGGTTCCACTGCATGGCCTGAAGGTTGGCATCACCTGGACCTTGTTACTCTGGTTCCTACATGTACATCATCGGGACACGGTTCCTCTGCATGGCGCGAAGGATGGCTTCTCCTGGACCTGGTGAGTGTGGTTGCCACCTGTGCCTCACCCGTACCTGGGGACACAGGTCCCCGATTGGGTCTCTTGGACCTGGTGAATCTGGTCCTTACCTGGTCGTCTCCCAGCCCCGGGGTCTCTGGCCACCACCTGGGCCTCATCTGGACCTGGTGAATCTGGTCCCCATCTGGGCCTCACCCAGTCCTGGTGACTTTGTTCCCCACCTGGATCTGATTGCTGTGGACTCTTTCTTGGCCTCACCTGGAACTGGTGACTCTGATCCTATCTGCGCAATACCCACCTGGTGACTCTGGTCCTCACCTGGGCATCTTTGGTACCTGGTGACTCTGTTCCACACCTGAGCCTCACCTGGACATGATGACTCTGGAACCTCTCTGGGCCTCATCCTGACCTGGTGACTCTGGTCCCCATCTGGATGTCACCTGGACCAGGTGATTCTCGTACCCCTCTAGGACTCAACAAGATCTGGTGACTCTGGTCTTCAACTGGGCCTCACCTGGACCTAGTGAATATGCTCCATCTGACCTCATTAGGACCAGGTGACTCTGGTCCCTACCTGGGCATCATCGGGACATGGTTCCACTGCATGACTTGCAGGTTGGCCTCACCTGGACCTGGTAAATATTGTCCCTACCTCGGCATCATCAGGACATGGTTCCACTGCATGGCCTGCAGGTTGGCCTCACCTGGACCTGGTAACTCTAGTCCCTACGTGGGCATCATCGGGACATGGTTCCTCTGCATGGCCTGCAGGCTGGCCTGACCTGGACCTGGTAACTCTGGTCCCTACCTGGGCAACATGGGAACACGGTTCCTCTACTTTGCCTACAGGTTGGCCTCACCTGGACCTGGTGAGTGGGGTTGACACTTGGGCCTCACCCATACCTGGTGACACAGGTCCACACCTGGGCTACACCTGGACTTGGTGACTCTTGTCACCACCGGGGTCTCACCTGGACCTGCTTACTGTGTTCCACACCTGGGCCTCATGTAGACCTGTTGACCATGATCCCCAAGCCGGCCTCACATGGACCTGTTGCCTCTGATCCCCACCGGGGCCTCACGTGTACCTGGTAACTCAGGCCCTCACCTAGGCCTCATCTGGACCTAGTGACTCTGGTCCCCACCTGGGCTTCACCTGGATCTGGTGACTCTGGTCCCCACCTGGACTTCACCTGGATCTGGTGACTCTGGTCCCCACCTGGGCCTGTCCTGGATCTGGCGACTCTCTTTCCAACATGGTCCTCACCTGGATCTGGTGACTCTGCGCCTCAGTTTGGCCTCACCTGGACCTGGTGTCTCTCGTCCGCACTTTGACCTAACTCAGAACTGCTGAATCTTGCCCCACCTAGGCCGCACCCAGACCTGGTGGCTCTTGTCCCCAGCTATGCCTCAATTCGACCTGATGAATCTGGTCCTCAAGTGGGCCTCACATGGACCTGGGTCAGCTGCATAGAGTGGCTCTGGTTCCCACAAGGGGCTCACCAGATACTGGGGACTGTGGTCTTATTCTATGCCTCACCAGGACCTAGTGATTCTGTTCCCCATCTGGGCCTGCATGGCGCTTGTGACTCTGGTCCACACCCAGGCATCATTGGTACCTGGATACTCTATTCCACACCTGGGCCTCACACTGACAAGGGAGCTCTGATCCCATTCTGGGCCTCAATCTAAACTGGTTACTCTGGTTCCCCCTCTGGGCCTCACCCTTACCTGCTGACTCTGGTCACCCCTTGGGCTTCACTTGGGCCTGGTGAATCTGGTCCTTAGCTGGACCGCACCTGGATCTGGTGACTGGGTGCCACCTGGGCCTCACCTGGATTTGGTGAATCCTGTGCCACCTGCGCCTCACCTGGACTTTGTGACTGTGGTCCCACCTGGACCTCACCTGGATCTGGTGGCTCTGGTTCCCATATGGGGATCTCCTGGACCTGGTTCCTGTGGTCTCCACCTGCCCTCTCCTGGAACACAAAACTCTGATCCATATTTCGGCCTCTCATGGACCTATTGACTCTGGTCCTTCCCTGGGCATAAAAGGGACATGGATACTCTCTTATATACCTGGGCCTCACCTGGACCTGGTGACTGTGGACCCACCTGGGCCTCACCTGGACGAGGTGATTGGTTCCCACAGGGACCTCACCTGGGCCTGGTGACTCGGGTCCTCATTTGTGCATCATGGGACCTGTTTTCTCAGTTCCACATCGGGACCTCACCTGGACCTAGTGATTCTCGTCCCCCTCTGGGCCTCACCCTGACGTGGTGATTCTGGTCCCCACCTGGATATCACCAGAACCGGGTGACTCTGGTCCCCCTCTGGGATCACCTGGAGCTGGGGACACTAGTCCTCAGCTGGGACTCAACAGGACCTGGTGAATCTACTCCTCACTTAGGCCTCGTCTGGACCTTGTGACTCTTTTCCCACCTGGCATCAATGGGACATGGTTACTCTGTTCCCCGCCTGGGCCTCACCTAGACGTGATAACTTTGCTCCACACTTTGGCCTCAACTGGTCCTGATGACTCTGGTCCCCCCACCTAGGCCTCAATCTGGACCTGGTGACTGTGGTCCCCACCTGGGTCTCACCTGGACCTGGTGACTCTCGTTCCCACATGCACCACACCTGCACCTGGTGACTGTGGTGTTCTTGTAGACTCACATTTTCCTGGTGACTCCGGTACCCACTAGGGCCTCACTTGGATCTGGTGACTCTGGCCTACAGGTTGGCCTCACCTGGACCTGGTGAGTGGGGTTGCCACCTGGGCCTCACCCATAATTGGTGAGTCAGGTCCCCACGTGGGCCTCTTCTACCTGGTGAATCTGGTCCTTACCTGGTCCTCTCCTAGACCCGGGGAGTCTGGTCACCACCTGGGCCTCACCTGAACCTGGTGATTCTGGTCCCCATCTGGGCCTCACCCAGTCCTGGTGACTTTGTTCCCCACCTGGATCTGATTGCTGTGGACTCCTTCTTGGCCTCACCTGGAACTGGTGACTCTGATCCTATCTGCGCGTCACCCAGACCTGGTGAATCTGGTCCTCAACTGGGCATCATTGGTACCTGGTGACTCTGTTCCACACCTGAGCCTCACTTGGACATGATGACTCTGGAACCCCTCTAGGCCTCACCCTGACCTGGTGACTCTGGTCCCCATCTGGATGTCACCTGGACCAGGTGATTCTGGTACCCTTATAGGGCTCAACCAGATCTGGTGACTCTGGTCCTCAACTGGGCCTCACCTAGACCTAGTGAATATGCTCCATCTGGGCCTCATTTGGACATGGTGATTCTGATCCCTACCTCGGCATTACCGGAACATGGTTCCACTGCATGGCCTGCAGGTGTGCCTCACCTGGACCTGATAACTCTAGACCCCACCTGGGCATCATCGGGACATGGTTCCGCTGCATGGCCTGCAGGTTGGCCTCACCTGGACCTGGTAACTCTAGTCCCTACCTGGGCATCATCGGGACATGGTTCCTCTTCATGGCCTGCAAGATCGCCTCACCTGGACCTGGTGAGTGGGGTTGCCACCTCGGCCTCACCCATGCCTGGTGACACAGGTCCCCACGTGGGCCTCACTTGGACCTGGTGAATCTGGTCCTTACCTGGTCCTCACCTGGAACTCGTAACTCTGGTCACCACATAGGAATCACCTGGACTGGTGAATCTGGTCCCCATCTGGGGTCATCCATTCCTGGTGACTTTGTTCCCCACCTGGACCTGATTGCTGTGGACTCCTTCTTGGCCTCACCTGGAACTGGTGACTCTGATCCTAACTGGGCCTCACCCAGATCTGGTGACTCTGGTCCTCACCTGTGGACCATTATGACTGGATACTCTGTTCCACACGTGAGCCTCACCTGGACATGTTGACTCTGGATCCCCTCTGGGCCTCAGCCTGACATGGTGACTCTGGTCAACATCTGGATGTCACTTAGACCAGGTGAATCTGGTACCCCTCTAGGCCTCAACTTGACCTGGTGACTCTGGGCCCCAACTGGGCCTCACCGGGACCTAGTGAACATGCTCCCCAGCTGCGCCGCATCTGGGCATGGTGACACTGGTTTTACCTGGGCATCCTCGGGAAATGGTTACTGTATTCCCCACTGGGACTGACCTGATTCTGGTAACTCTGATCCTGACTTTGGCCTCTTCTGTACCTGGTGACTCTGGCTCCACCTGGACCTCACCTGTAACTGGTGACTCTGATCCTAAGCATGGCCTCACCTGACCTGGTGACTGTGGTTCCCATCGGGACCTCACCTGGACCTCAGGTCTCTGGTTCCACCTGGGCCTCAACAGGACCTGTTGTCTCTGGTACCCACCTGGGTAGCATCAGGATATGGTTACACTGTTCACTAACACTGACCCAGCCTGACCTATTAACTCTGGTCTTCACCAGGGCCACACCTGGACATGGTGACACTGGTTCCCTCTGGGTCTCACCTGGACATGGTGAGTGGGATCCCCACCAGGTCCTCACCTGTAACTAGTGATTCTCGTTCCCACATGGACATCATGTGGACCTGGTGGCTCCAGTGTTTCTAGCTTCTCATGTACCTCGTGACTCTGGTCCCCACCAGGGCCTCACCGTGACCTGGTGAGTGTGGTTGCCACCTGCACCTCACCTGGACCTGGAGATTCTGGTCTGCACCCGAGACTACCCTGGATCTGGTGACTCTGGTCCCCACCTGGGCTTCACCTGGATTTGGGGACTCCGGTCCCCATCTGGGCCTCACCTGGCAGGGTTGACCATTGTCCTCAACTGGGCAAAATTGGGACCCGGTGACTGTTCCACAACTGGACCTCACATGGACCAGGTGACTCTGGTCCCCCTCTGGGTCTCACCGTGCCCTAGTGACTGTGAACCCCACTTTGGCCTGACTTGGACCTGCTGACACTGGTTGCAACCTGCTCCTGACCTCGATCCGTTGACTCTGGTTCTTTCAAGGGCCTTCCCTGGACCTGGTGATCCTGGTCCCCACCTGGGCCTCACCTGGACGTGGTGACCCTTGTCACCACCGGGGACTCACCTGGACCTTGTTACTGTGTTCCAAACCTGGGCCTCAAGTAGTCCTCTTGCCTCTGATCCCCACTGGGGCCTCAGTTGTCTGGTAACTCTGGTCCTCACCTGGGCCTCATCTGGACCTACTGACTCTGGTCCCCACCTGGGCTTCACCTGGATCTGGTGACTCTGGTCCCCACTTGGACTTCACCTGGATCTGGTGACTCTGGTCCCCACCTGGACCTCTCCTGAAACTGGTGACTCTCTTTCCAACATGGACCTCACCTGGATCTGGTGACTCTGGTCCTCACTTTGGCCTCACCTGGACCTGGTGTCTCTCATCCCCACATTGATTAACTCAAAACTTCTGAATCTTCCTACACCTAGGCCGCACCCCGACCTGGTGACTCTTGTCCCCAGCTATGCCTCAATTCGACCTGATGAATCTGGTCCTCATGTGGGCCTCACATGGACCTGGGACTCAGCTCAGTAGAGTGGCTCTGGTTCCCACAAGGGGCTCACCTGATACTGTTGACTGTGGTGTTATTCTATGCCTCACCAGGACCTAGTGATTCTGTTTGCCATCTGGGCCTGCATGGCCCTAGTGACTCTGGTCCTCACCCAGGCATCACTGGGACCTGGATACTCTATTCCACACCTGGACCTCAGTTTGACCAGGGATCTCTGGTCCCATTCTGGGCCTCAAACTAAACTGGTTACTCTGGTTCCCCCTCTGGGCCTCACCCCTACCTGGTGACTCTGGTCACCCCTTGGGATTCACTTGAGCCTGCTGAATCTTGTCCTTAGCTGGTCCGCACCTGGATCTGGTGACTGGTCGCCACCTGGGTCTCACGTGGACTTGTTGAATCCTGTTGCCTCCTGCGCCTCCCCTGGACCTATGACTGTGGTCCCACCTGGACCTCACCTGGATCTGGTGGCTCTGTTTCCCATATGGGGCTCTCCTGGACCTGGTTCCTGTGGTCTCTATCTGGCCTCACCTGGAACACAATGACTCTGATCCATATTTGGGCCTCTCCTTGACCTGTTGACTCTAGTCCTTACCTGGGCATCATTGGGACCTGGATACTCTCTTATGTACCTGGGCCTCACCAGGACCTGGTGACTGTGGTCCCACCCGGGCCTCACCTGGACGGGGTGACTGGTTCCCACAGGGACATCACCTCGACCTGGTGACGCAGGTCCTCATATGGGAATCTTGGGACCTGGATTCACAGTTCCACATTGGGGCCTCTCCTGGACCTAGTGATTCTCGTCCCCCACTGGGCCTCACCCTGACTTGTGACACTGGTCCCCACCTGGATATCACCAGAACCGGGTGACACACCCGGAGCTGGCCACACTGGTCCTCAGCTGAGCCTCAACAGGACCTGGTGAATCTACTCCAAACTAGGGCTTCGTCTGGACCTTGTGACTATTTTCCCACCTGGCATTATTGGGATATGGTTACTCTGTTCCCCATCTGGGCCTCACCTGGACATGATAACTTTGCTGCACACTTTGGCCTCAACTGGTCTTGATGATTCTCGTCCCCCAACCTAGGCCTCAATCTGAGCCTGTTGACTGTCGTCCCCACCTGGGTCTCACCTGGAACTGGTGACTCTAGTTCCCACATGAACCACACCTGGATCTGGTGACTGTGGTGTTCTTGTAGACTCACTTTTACCTGCCTTCTCCGGTGCCGACTAGGGCCTCACGTGGATCTGGTGACTTTGGCATGCAGGTTGGCCTCACCTGACATGGTGAGTGGGGTTGCCACCTGGGCCTCACCCATACCTGGTGAGTCAGGTCCCCTCGTGGGCCTCTTGGACCTGGTATCTGGTCCATACCTGGTCGTCTCCCAGCCCCGGGGTCTCTGGTCACCACCTGAGCCTACCTGGACATGGTGAATCTGATCCCCATCTGGGCCTCACCCAGGCCTGTTGACTTTGTTCCCCATCTGTATCTGATTGCTGTGGACTCTTTCTTCGCCTCACCTGGAACTGGTGACTCTGATCCTATCTGCGCAATACCCACCTGGTGACTCTGGTCCTCACCTGGGCATTTTTGGTGCCTGGTGACTCTGTTCCACACCTGAGCCTCACCTGGACATGATGACTCTGGAACCTCTCTGGGCCTCATGCTGACCTGGTGACTCTGGTCCCCATCTGGAAGTCCTCTGCACCAGGTGATTCTCGTACCCCTCTAGACCTCAACAAAGTCTGGTGACTCTAGTCTTCCACTGACTCACCTGGACCTAGTGAATATGCTCCATCTTGGGGCCTCATTGGACCTGGTGATTCTGGTCCCTACCTGGGCATTATCGGGACATGGTTCCACTGCATGGCCTGCAGGTTGGCCTCACCTGGACCTGGTAACTCTAGTCCCTACCTGGGCATCATCGGGATGGTTCCTCTGCATGGCCTGCAGGTTGGCCTCACCTGGACCTGGTGAGTGGGGTTGCACCTGGGCTCACCCATGCCTGGTGACACAGGTCCCCACGTGGGCCTCACTTGGACTGGTGAATCTGGTCCTTACCTGGTCCTCACCCGGAACCTGTAACTCTGGTCACCACCTGGGAATCACCTGGACCTGGAATCTGGTCCCCATCTGGGCCTCACCAGTCCTGGTGACTTTTTCCCCACCTGGACCTGATTGCTGTGGACTCCTTCTTGGCCTCACTGGAACTGGTGACTCTGATCCTAACTGGGCCTCACCCAGATCTGGTGACCATGGTCCTCACCTGTGGACCATTATGACCTGGATACTCTGTTCCACACCTGAACCTCACCTGGACATGATGACTCTAGATCCCCTTTGGGCCTCAGCCTGACATGATGACTCTGGTCCCCATCTGGATGTCACCTAGACCAGGTGAATCTGGTACCCTCTAGGCCTCAACTTGACCTGGTACTGGTCCTCACTTGGACTCACCGGGACCTAGTGAGCATGCTCCCCACCTGCGACTCATCTGGACGTGTGACTCTGGTTCTACCTGGGCATCATCGAGACATGGTGACTCTATTCCCCACTGGGACTGACCTGATCCTGGTAACTCTGGTCCTGACTTTGGCCTCTTCTGTACCAGGTCACTCTGGCTCCACCTGGGCCTCACCTGTAACTGGTGACTCTGATCCTAAGCATGGCCTCACCTGACCTGGAGACTGTGGTTCCCATCGGGACCTCACCTGGACCTCGTGTCTCTGGTCCCTCCTGGGCCACACCAGGACCCGGTGTCTCTGGTACCCACCTGGGTAGCATCAGGATATGGTTGCACTGTTCACTAATAGCGACCCAGCCAGACCTATTAACTCTGGTCTTCACCTGGGCCACACCTGGACATGGTGACACTGGTTCCAACCTGGTATCACCTGGACATGGTGAGTCGGATCCCCACCTGGTCCTCACCTGTAACTGGTGATTCTCATTCCAGCATGGACATCACGTGGACCTGGTGGCTGCAGTGTTTCTAGCTTCTCATGTACCTCGTGACTCTGGTCCCCACCAGGGCCTCACCGGGACTTGGTGAGTGTGGTTGCCACCTGCACCTCACCTGGACCTGGTGATTCTGGTCTGCACCTGAGACTACCCTGGATCTGGTGACTGTGGTCCCACCTGGGCTTACCTGGATCTGGTGACTCTGGTCCCCACCTGGGCTTCACCTGGATTTGGGGACTCTGGTCCCCAACTGGGTCTCCCTGACCTGTTGACCATGGTCCTCAACTGGGCAAAATTGGGACCCGGTGACTGTGTTCCACAACTGGACCTCACCCTGGACCAGATGACTCTGGCCCCCTCTCTCTCACCGTGCCCTAGTGACTGTGAACCCACTTTGGCCTGTCTGGCCCTTCTGACCATGGCTGCCACCTGCGCCTGACCTCGAAATGTTGATGGTTTTTCCAGGCCACTTGGACCTGGTGATCCTGGTCCCAACCTGGGCTCTCCTGGACGTGATGAACTTGTCACCACCGGGGACTCACCTGGACTTGGTACTACTGTGTTCCAAACCTGGGCCTCAAATAGACTGTTCACCAAGGTCCCCAAGCCGGCCTCACAAGGACCTGTTGCCTCTGATCCCCACCGGGGCCTCACATGTATTTTAACTCTGGTCCTCAGCTGGGCCTCAGATGGATCTGGTGACTCTGGTCCCCACCTGGAAGTCACCTGGATCTGGTGACTCTGGTCCCCACTTGGACCTCTCCTGGACCTGGTGACTCTCTTTCCAACATGGACCTCACCTGGATCTGGTGAATCTGGTCCTCAGTTTGGCCTCACCTGGACCTGGTGTTCTCGTCCCCACTTTGACCTACTCAGAACTGCTGAATCTTGCCCCACCTAGGCCACACTCAAACCTGGTGACTCTTGTCCCCAGCTATGCCTCAATTCGATCTGATGAATCTGGTCCTCACGTGGGCCTCACATGGACCTGGGACTCAGTTGGACAGAGTGGCTCTGGGTTCCCACAAGGGCTTCACCTGATACTGGTGACTGTGGTCTTATCCTATGCCTCACCAGGACCTAGTCATTCTGTTCCCCATCTGGCCTGCATGGCCCTAGTGACGCTGATCCTCACCCAGGCATCATTGGGACTGGATACTCTATTCCCACCTGGAGCCTCACTTTGACCAGGGACCTCTGGTCCCTTCTGGGCCTCAACTAAACTGGTTACCTGGTTCCCCCTCTGGTACTCACCCCCTTACATGGTGACTCTGGTCACCCCTTGGTTTTCACTGGGCCTGGTGAATCTGGTCCTTAGCTGGTCCGCACCTGGATGTTGTGACTGGTCGCCACCTGGGCCTCACCTGGACTGGTGAATCCTGTTGCCACCTTGGCCTCACCTGGACCTTGTGACTGTGGTCCTACCTGGACCTTACCTGGATCTGGTGGCTCTAGTTCCCATATGGGGTTCTCCTCGACCTGGTCCTTGGTCTCCATCTAGGCCTCCCTTGGAAAACATGACTCTGATCCACATTGGGCCTCTCCTGGATCTGTTGACTCTGTCCTTCCCTGGGCATCATTGGGACCTGGATACTCTCTTATATACCTGGGCCTTACTGGACCTTGTGACTGTGGTCCCACGTGGGCCTCACCTGGACGAGGACTGGTTCCCACAGGGCCCTCACCTGGACCTGGTGACTGGTCCTCAATGGGCATCATGGGACCTGGTTTCTCAGTTCCACATCGGGGCCTCACTGGACCTAGTGATTCGTCCCACTCTGGGCCTCTCCGTGACGTGGTGACTCTGGTCCCCACCTGATATCACCAGAACCGGGTGACTCTCGGTCCCTCTCTGGGTCTCACCCGGAGCTGGGGACACAGGTCCTAAACAGGGCCTCAACAGGACCTATTGAATCTACTCCTCACTTTGGCCTCGTCTGGACCTTGTGACACTTTTCCCACCTGGCATCAATGGGACATGGATATTCTGTTCCCCACCTGGGCCTCACCTGGACATGGTAACTTTCTCCACACTTTGGCCTCAACTGTGCTGATGACTCTGGTCCCCCGACCTAGGCCTCAATCTGGACTGGTGGTGACTCTTTTGTTCCCACATGAACAACACCTGGACCTGGTGACTGTGGTGTTCTTGTAGACTCACATTTACCTGGTGACTCCGGTCCCCACTAGGGCCTCAACTGGATCTAGTGACTCTACCAAAATTTGGCCTCACCTGGACCTGGTGAGTGGGGTTGCCACCTGGGCCTCACCCATACCTGGTGACTCAGGTCCCCGCGTGGGCCTCTCGGACCTGGTGAATCTGGTCCTTACCTGGTTCTCTCCCAGACCTGGGGACTCTGGTCACCACCTGGGCCTCACGTGGACCTGGTGTATCAGGCCCCATCTGGGCCTCACCCATCCTGGTGACTTGTTCCCCACTTGGACCTTATTGCTGTGGACTCTTCTTGGCCTCACCTGGAACTGGAGACTCTGATCCTAACTGGGTCTCACCCAGATCTGGTGACTCTGGTCCTCACCTGTGGACCATTATGACCTGGATACTCTGTTCCACACGTGAGCCTCACCTGGACATGATGACTCTGGATCCCCTAGGGGCCTCACCCTGACATGGTGACTCTGGTCCCCATCTGGATGTCACCTAGACCAGTGAATCTGTTACGCCTCAAGGCTCAAAATAGACCTGGTGACTCTGGTCCTCAACTGGGCCTCACCGAGACCTAGTGAATATGCTCCCCCACCTGCGCCATCTGGACCTGGTGACGCTGGGTCACTCTGGGCATCATCGGAACATTGTGTACTCTGTTCCCACTGGGACTGACCTGATCCTGGTAACCTGGTCCTGAATTTGGCCTCATCTGTACCAGGTGACTCTGGCTCACCTGGGCCTCACATGTAACCTGTGACTCTGATCCTAACATGGCCTCACCTGACCTGGTCTCTGTGGTTCCCATCGTGACCTCACGTGGACCTCATGTCCTCTGGTCGCACTGGGCTCACCAGGACCTGGTGTCTCTGGTACCCACCTGGGTAGCATCCGGTATGGTTACACTGTTCACTATCAGTGACCCAGCCGGACCTATCAACTCTGGTCTTCACCTGGGCCACACCTGGACATGGTGACCACTGGTTCCCACCTGGGTCTCATCTGGACATGGTGAGTCGGATCCCCACCTGGTCCTCAACTGAAACTGGTGATTCTCGTTTCCACATGGACATCATGTGGACCTGGTAGCTGCAGTGTTTCTAGCTTCTCATGTACCTCGTACCTCGTGACTCTGGTCCCCACCAGGGCAACCGGAACCTGTGATGTGGTTGCCACCTGCACCTCACCTGACCGGTGATTCTGGTCTGCACCCGAGACTACCCTGATCTGGTGACTGTGGTCCCACTTGGCTTTCACATGGATTTGGGGACTCCGGTCCCCACCTGGGCCTCACCTGGCCTTGTTGACCATGGTCCCCAACGGGGAAAAATAGGGACCCAGTGACTGTTTCCACAACTGGACCTCACCTGGACCAGGTGACTCTGGTCCCCTCTGGGTCTCACCGTGCCCTAGTTTCTGTGAAGCCCACTTTGGCCTGACTTGGACCTGCTGACCCTGGTTGCCACCTGCGCCTGACCTCGAGCTGTTGACTCTGATTCTTTCAAGGGCCTCCCCTGTACCTGGTGTTCCGGTCCCCACCTGGCCTCACCCTGGACCTGGTGACCCTTGTCACCACCGGGGACTCACCTGGACCTGCTTACTACTGTGTTCCACAACCTGTGTCCCAAGTAGACCTGTTGACCATGGTCCCCAGGCGGGACTCACATGGACCTTTGCCTCTGATCCCCACCGGGCCTCACGTGTACATGGTAACTCTGTCCTCACCTGGGCCTCATCTGGATCTGGTGACTCTGGTCCCTACCTGGACTTCACCTGGATCTGGTGACTCTGGTCCCCACCTGGACCTCTCCTGGACCTGGTGACTCTCTTTCCAACATGGTTCTTCCCTGGATTTGGTGACTCTGTCCTCAGTTTGGCCTCCCCTGGACCTGGTGTCTCTCGTCCCCTCTTTGACCTAACTCAGACTGAATCTTCCTCCCACTAGCCCACCAGAAGAACTGCTGAATCTTGCCCCACCTACGCCGCACCCAGACCTGGTGACTCTTGTCCCCAACTATGCCTCAATTCGACCTGATGAATCTGGTCCTCACGTGGGCCTCACATGGACCTGGGACTCAGCTGGGTAGAGTGGCTCTGGTTCCCACAACTGGCTCACCTGATACTGCTGACTCTGGTCTTATTCTATGCCTCACTAGGACCTAGTGATTCTGTTCCCCATCTGGGCCTGCATGGCCCTAGAGACTCTGGTCCTCACCCAGGCATTTTGGGACCTGGATACTCTATTCCACACCTGGCCTCACTTTGACCAGGGACCTCTGTCCCATTCTCGGCCTCTAACTAAACTGGTTACTCTGATTCTCCCTCTGGGCCTCACCGTTACCTGGTTTCTCTGGTCACCCCTTTGAGATTCACATGGGCCTGGTGAATCTGGTCCTTAGCTGATCCGCACCTGGATCTGGTGATTGGTCGCCACCTGGGACTCACCTGGACTTGGTGAATCCTGTTGCCACCTGCTGCCTCACCTGACTTTGTGACGTGGTCCCACCTGGACCTCACCTGGATCTGGTGGCTCTGGTTCCCATATGGGGCTCTTTGGACCTGGTTCCTGTGGTCTCCATCTGGCCTCACCTGGAACACAATGACTCTGATCCATTTGGGCCTCTCCTGGACCTGTTGACTCTGGACCTTACCTGGGCATCATTGGGACCTGGATACTCTCTTATATACCTGGGCCTCACCTGGAACTGGTGACTGTGGTCCCACCTGGGCCTCACCTGGACGAGGTGACTGGTTCCCACAGGGACCTCCCCTGGGCCTGGTGACTCAGGTCCTCATATGTGCATCATGGGACCTGTTTTCTCAGTTCCACATCGGGGCCTCACCTGGACCTAGTGATTCTCGTTCCCCTCTGGGCCTCATCCTGACGTGGTGACTCTGGTCCGCACCTGACTCACACCAGAACCGGGTGACTCTGGTCCCCCTCTGGGAATCACCCAGAGCTGGGGACACTGATACTCAACTGGGCCTCAACAGGACCTGGTGAATCTACTCCTCACTTAGGCCTCGTCTGGACCTTGTGACTCTTTTCCCACCTGGCATCTATGGGACATTTTTACTCTGTTCCCCACCTGGGCCTCACTTGGACATGATAACTTTGCTCCATACTTTGGACTCAACTCGTCCCGATGACTCTGGTCCCCCCACCTAGGCCTCAATCTGGACCTGGAGACTGTCATCCACACCTGGGTCTCACCTGGACCTTGTGACTCTTTCCCACATGAATCACACCTGGACCTGGTGACTGTGGTGTACTTGTAGACTCACTTTTACCTGGAAACTCTGGCCCCACTAGGGCCTCACCTGGATCTGGTGACTCTGGCCTGCAGGTTGGCCTCACCTGGACTTGGTTAGTGGGATGCCACCTGGTCCTCACCCATACCTGGTGACTCAGGTCCCCACGTGGGCCTCTTGGACCTGGTGAATCTGGCCCTTACCTGGTCTTCTCCCAGACCCTGGGAATCTTGTCACAACCTGGGCCTCACCTTGACCTGGTGAATCTGGTCCCCATCTGGGCCTAACCCAGTCCTGGTGACTATGTTCCCCACCTGGACGTGTTTGCTCTGGACTCTTTCTTGCCCTCACCTTGAACTGGTGACTCTGATCCTATCTGTGCCTCACCCAGACCTGGTGACTCTCGTCCTCACCTGGGCATCATTGGTACCTGGTTACTCTATTCCACACCTGAGCCTCACCTGGACATGATGTCTCTGGGACCTCTCTGGGCCTCACCCTGACCTGGTGATCTGGTCCCCATCTGGATGTCACCTGGACCAGGATTCTGGAACCCCTCTAGGCCTCAACCAGTTCTGGTGACTCTTGTCCTCAACTGGGCCTCACCTGGACCTAGTGAATATGCTCCATCTGGGCCTCATTTGGACCTGGTGACTCTGGTCCCTACGTGGGCACATCGGGACATGGTTCCCATAGATGGTCTGCAGGTTGGCCTCCTCTTGACCTGGTACTCTGGTCCCTATCTGGGCATCATCGGGACACGGTTCTTCTGCATGGCCTGCAGGTTGGCATCACCTGGACCTCGTACCTCTGGTCCCTACCTGGGGCATACATTGGGACACGGTTTCCTCTGCATGGCCTGCAGGTTGGCCTCACCTAGACCTGGTGGTGGGCTTGTCACCTGGGACTCACCCATACCTGGTGACACAGTCTCACGTGGGCCTCACTTGGACCTGGGTGAATCTGGTCTTACCTGGTCATCACCCGGAACTGGTAACCCTTGTTCACACCTGGGAATCACCTGGGACCTGGTGAATCTGATCCCCATGTGCGCATCACCCATTCCTGGTGACTTTGATCCCCACCCTGGACCTGATTGCTGTGGACTCCTTCTTGGCCTCAACTGGAACTTGTGACCTGCTCCTAACTGGGCCTCACCCAGATCTGGTGACTCTGGCCGCTCTCATGTGGACCATTATGACCTGGATAATCTGTTCCACACCCTGAACCTCACCTGGACATGATGATTCTGGATGCCCTCTGGGCATCACCCTGACATTGTGACTCTGGTCCCCATCTGGATGTCCCCTAGACCAGGTGAATCTGGTACCCCCCTTCTAGGCGTCAACTAGACCTGGTGACTCTGGTCCTCATCTGGGCGTCACCTGGACCTAGTGAATATTCTCCCCACCTGCGCCTCACTGGACTGGTGACTCTGATTCTACCTGGGCATCATTGAGACATGGTTACTGGATATTACCCACTGGGAGTGACCTGATCCTGGTAAACTCTGGTCCTTGACTTGGCCTCTTCTGGTACCAGGTGACTCTGGCTCCACCTGGACCTCACCTGTACTGGTGACTCTGATCCAATGCATGGGCTCACCTGACCTGGTGACTGTGGGTTCCATCGAGACCTCACCTGGACCTCATGTCCCCGGTTACACCTGTGCCTCACTAGGACCTGGTGTCTCTGGTACCCACCTGGGTAGCATCAGGATATGGTTACACTGTTCACTAACACTCATCCAGCCGGACCTAATAACTCTGGTCTTCACCTGGGGCACACGAAGACATGGGACACTGGTTCCCACCTGGTCTTCACCTGGACATGGTGACTCGGATCCCCACCTGCTCCGCACCTGTAACTTGTAATTCTCGTTCCCACATGGACATCATGTGGACCTGGTGGCTGCAGTGTTACTAGATTCTCAGTACCTCGTGACTCTGGTCCCCACCGGGGTCTCACCTGGACTGGTGAGTGTGGTTGCCACCTGCACGTCACCAGGAACCTGGTGATTCTGGTGTCCACCTGAGGACTACCCTGGATCTGGTGACTGTGGTCCCCACCTGGGCCTTCACCTGAATTTGGGGACTCCGGTCCCCATCTGGGCCTCACCTGGCCCTGTGACCATGGTCCTCAACTGTGCAGAATTGGGACCCGGTTGACTGTATTCCACAACTGGATCTCACCTGGAACAAGGTGACTCTGGTCCCCCTCTGGGTCTCACTTTGCCCTAGTGACTGTGAACCCCACTTTGGCCTGACTTGGACCTGCTGACCCTGGTTGCCACCTGCGCCTGACCTCAAACTGTTGACTCTGGTTCTCTCAAGGGCCTCCCCTGTACCTGGTGATCCTGGTCCCCAATTGGTCCTCAACTGGACGTGGTGACTCTTCTCACCACCGGGGGAATCACCTGGACATGATTACTTTGTTCCACACCTGGGCCTCACGTAGACCTGTTGACGATGGTCCCCCAAGCCGGCCTCACGTGGACCTTTTGGTTCTGATCCCCACCGGTGGCTCACGTGTATCTGGTAACTTTGATCCTCACCTGGGCCTCATTTGGACCCTAGTGACTCTGGTCCCCACCTGGGCTTCACCTGGATCTGGTGACTCTGGTCCCCACCTGGACTTCACCTGGATCTGGTGACTCTGGTCTTCCACTGGACCTCACCTGGACCTAGTGAATATGCTCCATCTGGGCCTCATTGGAACCTGGTGATTCTGGTCCCTACCTGGGCATTATTGAGACATTGTTCCACTGCATGGCCTGCAGTTTGGCCCTCACCTGGACCTGGTAAACTCTAGTCCCTACCTGGGCATCATCGGGAGATGGTTCCTCTCCAATGGCCTGCAGGTTTGGCCTCACCTCACCTGGTGAGTGGGGTTGTCACCTGGGGTCTCACACATGCCTGGTGACACAGGTCCCCACGTGGGCCTCACTTGGACTTGGTGAATCTGGTCCTTACCTGGTCCTCACCCCGGAACTCGTAAGTCTGTTAACCACCTGGGAATCACCTGGACCTGGAGAATCTGGTCCCCATCCGGAGCCTCATCCAGTCCTGGTGACTTTGCTCCCCACCTGGACCTGATTGCTGTGGACTCCTTCTTGGCCTCACCTGGATCTGGTGACTCTGATCCTAACTGTGCCTCACCTAGATCTGGTGACTCTGTTCCTTCCTGTGGACCATTATGACCTGGATACTCTGTTCCACACCTGAGCCTCACCTGGACATGATGACTCTAGATCCCCTCTGGGCCTCAGCCTGACATGATGACTCTGGTCCCCATCTGGATGTCACCTAGACCAGGTGAATCTGGTACCCCTCTAGGCCTCAACTTGACCTGGTAAATCTGGTCCTCACTTGGACTCACCGGGACCTAGTGAGCATGCTCCCCACCTGCGACTCATCTGGACGTGTTGACTCTGGTTCTACCTGGGCATCATCGAGACATGGTGACTCTATTCCCCACTGGGACTGACCTGATCCTGGTAACTCTGGTCCTGACTTTGGCCTCTTCTGTACCAGGTGACTCTGGCTCCACCTGGGCCTCACCTGGAACTGGTGACTCTGATCCTAAGCATGGCCTCACCTGACCTGGAGACTGTGGTTCCCATCGGGACCTCACCTGGACCTCGTGTCTCTGGTCCCACCTGGGCCACACCAGGACCCGGTGTCTCTGGTACCCACCTGGGTAGCATCAGGATATGGTTGCACTGTTCACTAAGAGCGACCCAGCCAGACCTATTAACTCTGGTCTTCACCTGGGCCACACCTGGACATGGTGACACTGGTTCCAACCTTGGTATCACCTGGACATGGTGAGTCGGATCCCCACCTGGTCCTCACCTGTAACTGGTGATTCTCATTCCAGCATGGACATCACGTGGACCTGGTGGCTGCAGTGTTTCTAGCTTCTCATGTACCTCATGATTCTGGTCCCCACCAGGGCCTCACCGGGACTTGGTGAGTTGGTTGCCACCTGCACCTCACCTGGACCTGGTGATTCTGGTCTGCCCCTGAGACTACCCTGGATCTGGTGACTGTGGTCCCCACCTGGGCTTCACCTGGATCTGGTGACTCTGGTCCCCACCTGGGCTTCACCTGGATTTGGGGACTCTGGTCCCCAACTGGGTCTCACCTGACCCTGTTGACCATGGTCCTCAACTGGGCAAAATTGGGACCCGGTGACTGTGTTCCACATTGGACCTCACCTGGACCAGATGACTCTGGCCCCCTCTCGGTCTCACCGTGCCCTAGTGACTGTGAACCCCACTTTGGCCTGTCTTGGCCCTTCTGACCATGGCTGCCACCTGCGCCTGACCTCGAAATGTTGACTCTGGTTCTTTCCAGGGCCTACTTGGACCTGGTGATCCTGGTCCGAACCTGGGCCTCTCCTGGACTTGATGAAACTTGTCACCACCGGGGACTCACCTGGACTTGGTTACTGTGTTCCAAACCTGGGCCTCAAATAGACCTGTTCACCAAGGTCCCCAAGCCGGCCTCACAAGAACCTGTTGCCTCTGATCCCCACCGGGGACTCACATGTATTTTGTAACTCTGGTCCTCAGCTGTGCCTCAGATGGATCTGGTGACTCTGGCCCCGACCTGGAAGTCACCTGGATCTGGTGACTCTGGTCCCCACTTGGACCTCTCCTGGACCTGGTGACTCTCTTTCCAACATGGACCTCACCTGGATCTGGTGAATCTGGTCCTCAGTTTGTCCTCACCTGGACCTGGTGTCTCTCGTCCCCCACTTTGACTTAACTCAGAACTGCTGAATCTTGCCCCACCTAGGCCACACTCAAACCTGGTGACTCTTGTCCCCAGCTATGCCTCAATTCGATCTGATGAATCTGGTCCTCACGTGGGCCTCACATGGACCTGGGACTCAGCTGGACAGAGTGGCTCTGGTTCCCACAAGGGGTTCACCTGATACTGGTGACTGTGGTCTTATCCTATGCCTCACCAGGACCTAGTCATTCTGTTCCCCATCTGGGCCTGCATGGCCCTAGTGACACTGATCCTCACCCAGGCATCATTGGGACCTGGATACTCTATTCCACACCTGAGCCTCACTTTGACCAGGGACCTCTGGTCCCATTCTGGGCCTCAAACTAAACTGGTTACCCTGGTTCCCCCTCTGGTACTCACCCTTACATGGTGACTCTGGTCACCCCTTGGTTTTCACTTGGGCCTGGTGAATCTGGTCCTTAGCTGGTCCGCACCTGGATGTTGTGACTGGTCGCCACCTGGGCCTCACCTGGACTTGGTGAATCCTGTTGCCACCTTGGCCTCACCTGGACCTTGTGACTGTGGTCCTACCTGGACCTTACCTGGATCTGGTGGCTCTAGTTCCCATATGGGGTTCTCCTCGACCTGGTTCCTTGGTCTCCATCTGGCCTCCCTTGGAAAACAATGACTCTGATCCACATTTGGGCCTCTCCTGGATCTGTTGACTTTGGTCCTTCCCTGGGCATCATTGGGACCTGGATACTCTCTTATATACCTGGGCCTTACCTGGACCTTGTGACTGTGGTCCCACGTGGGCCTCACCTGGACGAGGTGACTGGTTCCCACAGGGCCCTCACCTGGACCTGGTGACTCAGGTCCTCATATGGGCATCATGGGACCTGGTTTCTCAGTTCCACATCGGGGCCTCACCTGGACCTAGTGATTTTCGTCCCCCTCTGGGCCTCTCCGTGACGTGGTGACTCTGGTCCCCACCTGGATATCACCAGAAGCGGGTGACTCTGGTCCCTCTCTGGGTCTCACCCGGAGCTGGGGACACCGGTCCTAAACAGGGCCTCAACAGGACCTATTGAATCTACTCCTCACTTTGGCCTCGTCTGTACCTTATGACACTTTTCCCACCTGGCATCAATGGGACATGGATATTCTGTTCCCCACCTGGGCCTCACCTGGACATGGTAACTTTTCTCCACACTTTGGCCTCAACTGGTGCTGATGACTCTGGTCCCCCGACCTAGGCCTCAATCTGGACCTGGTGACTGTGGTCCCCACCTGGGTCTCACCTGGACCTGGTGACTCTCGTTCCCACATGAACAACACCTGGACCTGGTGTTGTGGTGTTCTTGTAGACTCACATTTACCTGGTGACTCCGGTCCCCACTAGGGCCTCACCTGGATCTGGTGACTCTGGCCTACAGGTTGGCCTCACCTGGTCCCGGTGAGTGGGTTGCCTCTAGGGCCTCACCCATACCTGGTGACTCAGGTCCCCATGTGAGCCTCTTGGACCTGGTGAATCTGGTCCTTACCTGGTCCTCTCCCAGACCCGATGACTCTGGTCACCACCTGGGCCTCACCTTGATCTGGTGAATTTGGTCCCAATCTGGGCCTCACCCATTCTTGATGACTTTGTTCCACACCTGAGCCTCACCTGGTCATGATGACTCTGGAACTTCTCTGGGCCTCACCCTGACCTGGTGACTCTGGTCCCCATTAGGACGTAACCTGGACTGGGTGATTCTGGTTCCCATCTAGGCCTCAAGCAGATCTGGTGATTCTGGTCCTCAACTGGGCCTCACGTGGACTTAGTGAATATGCTCCATCTTGGCCTCATTTGGACCTGGTGACTCGGTTCCCTAACTAGGCATCATCGGGACATGGTTCTGCGCATCGCCTGCAGGTTGGTCTCACCTGCAACTGGTGAGTGGGATTGCCATCTGTGGCTCACCCATACCTGGTGACTCAGGTCCCCACGTGGGCCTCTTGGACCTGGTGAATCTGGTCCTTACCTCGTCTTCTCCCAACCTGGGGACTCTGGTCATCACCTGGGCCTCACCTGGAGAAGGGAAACTGGTCCCCATCTGGGCCTCACCCAGTCCTGGTTACTTTGTTCCCCACCTGGAACTGATTGCTGTGGACTCTTTCTTTGCCTCACCTGCAACTGGTGACTCTGATCCTATCTGCGCGTCACCCAGATCTGTTGATTCTGGTCCTCATGTGGACATCTTGGTACCTGGTGACTCAGTTCCACACCTGAGCCTCACCTGGACATGATGACTCTGGAACCTCTCTGGGCCTCACCCTGTCCTGGTGACTTTGGTCCCCATCTGGATGTCACCTGGACCAGGTGATTTTGGTACCCCTCTGAGCCTCAACCAGATCTGGTGACTCTGGTCCTCAACTGGGCCTCACCTGGACCTAGTTAATATGCTCCATCTGGGCCTCATTTGGACCTGGTGACTCTGGTCCCTCCCTCGGCATCATCGGTACATGGTTCCACTGCATGGCCTGCAGGTTGACATCACCTGGACCTGGTAACTCTGGTTCCTACATGGGCATCATCGGGACACGGTTCCTCTGCATGGCGCGAAAGATGGCCTCTCCTGGACCTGGTGAGTGTGGTTGCCACCTGTGCCTCACCCGTGCCTGGGGACACAGGCCCCTCGTCGGCCTCTTGGACCTGGTGAATCTGGTCCTTACCTGGTCGTCTCCCATACCCGGGGTCTCTGGTCACCCCCTGGGCCTCACCTGGACCTGGTGAATCTGGTCCCCATCTGGGCATCACCCAGTCCTGGTGACTTTGTTCCCCACCTGGATGATTGCTGTGGACAATTTCTTGGCCTCACCTTGAACTGGTGACTCTGATCGTATCTGCGCATTACCCAGACCTGGTGACTCTGGTCCTCACCTGGGCATCATTGGTACCTGGTGACTCTGTTCCACACCTGAGCCTCACCTGGACCCGATGACTCTGGAACCACTCTGAGCCTCCCCCTGACCTGGTGACTCTCGTCCCCATCTGGATATCACCTGGACCAGGTGATTCTGGTACCCTTCTAAGACTCAAGTAGATATGGTGAAACTGGTCCTCAACTGGGCCTCACCTGGACCTAGTGAATATGCTCCATCTGGGCCTTATATGGACCTGGTGACTCTGGTCCCTACCTGGGCATCATCGGGATATGGTTCCACTGCATCGCCTGCAGATTGGTCTCAACTGGACCTGGCAAATCTGGTCCCTACCTGAGCATCACCGGGACATGGTTCCTCTGCATGGCCTGCAGGTTGGCCTCACCTGGACCTGGTGAGTGGGGTTGCCACCTGGGCCTCCCCCATACCTTGTGACACAGGGCCCCACGTGGGCCTCCCTTTGACCTGTTGAATCTGGTCCTTACCTGGTCCTCACTCGGAACTAGTAAGTCTGGTCACAACATGGGAATCATCTGGACCTGGTGAATCTGGTCCCCATTGGGCCTCACCCAGTCCTGATGACTTTGTTCCCACCTGAACCTGATTGCTGTGGACTCCTTTTGGGCCTCACCTGGAACGGGTGACTCTGATCCTAACTGGGCCTCACCCAGATCTGGTGACTCTGGTCCTCACCTGTGGACCATTATGACCTGGATACTCTGTACCTCACCTGAGACTCACCTGGAAATGATGATGCTGGATCCCCTCTGGGCCTCAGCCTGACATGGTGACTCTGGTCCCCATTTGGATATCACCAGAATCGGGTGACTCTGTTCCCCCTCTGGGACTCACCCGGTGCTGGGACACTGGTCCTCACCTGGGCACAACTGGACCTGGTGAATCTACTCCTCACTTAGGTCTCGTCTGGACTTTGTGACTCTTTTCCCACCTGGCATCAATGGGACATGGTTACTCTGTTCCCACTGGGCCTCACCTGGACATGATAACTTTGCTCCACACTTTGGCCTCAACTGGTCCTGATGACTCTGATCCCCCCTCCTAGGCCTCAAACTGAACCTGGTGACTGTGGTCCCCACCTGGGTCACACCTGGACCTGGTGGTCTCGTTCTTACATGAACCACGCCTGGACCTGGTGACTCTGGCGTTCTTGTAGACTCACTTTTACCTGGTGAATCTGGTCCCCACTAGGGACTCACATGGATCTGGTGACTCTGGCCTGCAGGTTGGTCTCACCAGGACCTGGTGAGTGGGGTTGCCACCTGGGCCTCACCCATACCTGGTGACTCAAGTCCCTACGTGGGCCTCTTGGACCTGGTGAATCTTGTCCTTTCCCGGTCCTCTCCTAGACCCGGGGACTCTTGTCACCACCTGGGCCTCACCTGGACCTGGTGAATCTGGTCCCCATCTGGGCCTCACCCAGTCCTGGTGACTTTGTTCCCCACCTGGACCTGATTGCTGTGCCCTTTCTTGGCCTCACCCGGACTGGTGAGTCTGATCCTATCTGTGCGTCACCCAGACCGGGTGACTCTTGTCCTCACCTGGGCATCATTGTTACCTGGTGACTCTGTACCACACCTGAGCCTCACCTGGAAATGTTGACTCTGGAACCGCTCTGGGCCTCACCCTGACCTAGTGACTCTGGTCCCCATCTGGATGTCCCATGGACAAGGTGATTCTGGTACCCCCTAGGACTCAAACAGATCTGGTGACTCTGGTCTTCAAAGGGGACTCACCTGTACATAGTGAATATGCTCCATCTGGGCCTCATTTGGACCTGGTGACTCTGGTCCGTACCTGGGCATCATCGGGATATGGTTCCACTGCATGCCCTGCAGGTTGGCCTCACCTGGACCTGGTAAGTCTGGTCTCTACCTGGGCATCATCTTGATATGTTTCCACTGCATGGCATGCAGGTTGGCCTCACCTGGACCTGGTAAATAATCTCCCTACCTGGGCATCATCGGGATATGGTTCCACTGCATGGCCTGCAGGTTGGCCTCACCTGGACCTGGTGAGTGTTATTGCCACCTGGGCCTCACCCATACCTGGTGACTCAGGTCCACGTGGGCCTCTTGGACCTAGTGAATCTGGTCCTTACCTGGTCCTTTCCCAGAACGGGTACTCTGGTCACCACCTGTGCCTTACCTGGACCTGGTGAATCTGTTACCCCTCTAGGCCTCAACAAGATCTGGTGACTCTGATCCTATCTGCGCGTCACTCAGACCTGGTGACTCTGGTCCTCACCTGAGCATCATTGGAACCTGGTGACTCTGTTCCACACCTGAGCCTCACCTGGACATGATGACTCTGGAACCTCTCTGGGACAACCCTGACCTGGTGACTGTGGTCCCCATCTGGATGTCACCTGGACCAGGTGATTCTGGTACCCTTCTAGGCCTCAACCAGATCTGGTGACTCTGGTCATCAACTGGGCCTCACTTGGACCTAGTGAATATGCACCATCTGGGCCTCTTTTGGACCTGGTGACTCTGGTCCCTACCTGGGCATCATTGGGACATGGTTCCACTGCATGGCCTGCACGTTGGCCTCACTTGGACCTGGTAAGTCTGGTCTCTACATGGTCATCATCGGGACATGGTTCCTCTGCACGGCCTGCAGGTTGGCCTCACCTGGACCTGGTCAGTGGGGTTGCCATCTGGGCCTCACCTATGCCTGGTGACACAGGTCCCCACGTGGGCCTCACTTGGACCTGGTGAATCTTGTCCTTACCTGGTCCTCACCCGGAACTGGTAAGTCTGGTCACCACCTGGATATCACCTGGATCTTGTGTATCTGGTCCCCATCTAGGCCTCACCCAGTCCTGTTGACTTTGTTCCCCACCTGGACCTGATTTCTGTGGACTCCTTCTTGGCCACACCTGGAACTGGTGACTCTGGTACTCAGTTTGGCCTCACCTGGAACTGGCGTCTCTCGTCCCCACTTTGACCTAACTCAGAACTGCTGAATCTAGCCCAACTTAGGCAGCACCCAGACCTGGTGACTTTTGTCCCCAGCTATGCCTCAATTCGACCTAATGTATCTGGTCCTCACGGGAGCCTCACCTGGACCTGGGACTCAGCTGTAGGGTGGCTCTGGTTCCCGCAAGGGGCTCAGCTGATACTGCTGACTGTGGTCTTATTGTATGCCTCACCAGGACCTAGTGATTCTGTTCCCCATCTGGGCCTGCATGGCCCCAGTGACTCTGGTCCTCACCCAGGCATCATTGGGTGATGGACCCAATGATCCTCACCCTGGATACGCTATTACCCACCTGGGCCTCACTTTGACCAGGGACCTCTGGTCCAATTCTGAGCCTCAAACTAAACAGGTTACTCTGGTTCCCCCTCTGGGGCTCACCCTTACCTGGTGACTCTGGTCTCCCTTTGGGCTTCACTTCGGCCTGGTGAATCTGGTCCTTAGCTGGTCCGCTCCTGGATGTGGTGACTGGTCGCACCTAGTCCTCACCTGGACTTGTTGAATCCTGTTGCCACCTGCGCCTCACCTGGACCTTGTGACTGTGGTCCCACCTGGACCTCACCTGGATCTCGTGGCTCTGGTTCCCATATGGGGCTCTCCTGGACCTGGTTCTTGTGGTCTCCATCTGACCTCACCTGGAACACAATGACGCTGATCCGTATTTGCGCCTCTCCTGGACCTGTTGACTCTGGTCCTTACCTGGGCATAATTGGGACCTCGATACTCTCTTATATACCTGGGCCTCACCTGGACATTGTGACTGTGGTCCCACCTGGGCCTCACCTGGACGAGGTGACTGGTTCCCACAGAGACCTCACATGGACCTGGTGACTCAGGTCCTCTTATGGGCATCATGGTACCTGGTTTCTCAGTTCCAAATCGGGCCTCACCTGGAGCTAGTGATTCTCGTCCCCCTCTGGGCCTCATTCTGACGTGGTGACTCTGGTCCCCACCTGGATATCATCAGAAACGGGTGACTCTGGTCCCCCTCTGAGACTCTCCGGAGCTGTGGACACTGGTCCTCAACTGGGCCTCAACAGGACCTGATGAATCTACTCTTCACATAGGCCTCGTCTGGAACCTGTGACTCTTTTCCCACCTGGCATCAATGGGACATGGTTACTCTGTTCCCCACCTGGGCCTCACCTGGACATGATAATTTTGCTCCACACTTTGGCCCTCACATGGTCCTGATGACTCTGGTCCCCCCTCCTAGGCCTCAATCAGGACCTGGTGACTGTGGTCCCCACCTGGGTCTCACCTGGACCTGGTGACTCTCGTTCCCAAATGATTCACACCTGGACCTGGTGACTGTGGTGTTCTTGTAGACTCACATTTACCTGGTGAGTCCGGTACCCACAAGGGCCTCACCTGCATCTGGTGACTCTGGCCTGCAGGTTGGCCTCCCCTGGACCTGGTGAGTGGGGTTGCCACCTGGGCCTCACCCACACCTGATGATTCAGGTTCTCACGTTGGTCTCTTGGACCTGGGGAATCTGGGCCTTACCTGGTCCTCTCCCAGACCCGGGGACTCTGGTCACCACTTGGGCCTCACCAGGAACTGGTGAATCTAGTCCCCATCTGGGCCTCCCCCAGTCCTGGTGACTTTGTTCCCACATGGACCTGATTGCTGTGGACGCTTTCTTGGCCTCACCTGGAACTGGTGACTCTGATCCTATTGTGCATCTCCCAGATCTGGTGACTCTGGTCCTGACCTGGCATCATTGATACCTGGTTAGTCTGTTCCACACCTGAGCCTCACCGGGATATGATGACTCTGGAACCTCTCTGGGACTCACTCTGACCTGGTGACTCTGGTCCCCATTTGGATATCACCTGGACCAGGTGATTCTGGTACACCTCTAGGGCTCAAGGTGATCTGGTGACTCTGGTCCTCAACTGGGCCTCACCTGGACCTAGTGAATATACCCCATCTGGGCCTCATTTGGACCTGGTGACTCCAGTCCGTACCTGGGCATCATCGGGATATGGTATCACAGCATGGCCTGCAGGTTGGCCTCACCTGGACCTGGTGAGTGGGGGTTTTCCTCAACTGGGCAAAATTGGGACCCGGTGACTGTGTTCCACAAGTGGCCTCACCTGGACCAAGTGACTCTGGTCCCCCTCTGGGTGTCACCATGTCCTAGTGACTGTGAACCCCAATTTGGCCTGACTTGGACCTGCTGACCCTGGTTGCCACCTGCGCCTGACCTCGAACTGTTGACTCTGGTTCTTTCAAGGGCCTCCCCTGGACCTGGTGATCCTGGTCCCCACCTGGGTCTCACCTGGACGTGGTGACTCTTGTCACCACCGGGGCCTCACCGGGACCCTGCTTACTTTGTTCCACACCTGGGCCTCAAGTAGACCTGTTGACCATGGTCCCCAAGCCAGACTCACATGGACATGTTGCCTCTGATCCCCCCCGGGGCCTCACGTGTACCTGGTAACTCTGGTCCTCACCTGGGCCTCATCTGGACCTAGTGACTCTGGTTCCCACCTGGACTTCACCTGGATCTGGTGACTCTGGTCCACCCCAGGACCTCTCCTGGACCTGGTGACTCCTTTCCAACATGGACCTCATGTGGATTGGTGAATCTGGTCCTCAGTTTGGCCTCACCTGGACTTGGTGTCTCTCGTCCCCACTTTGACCTAACTCAGAACTGCTGAATCTTGCCCCACCTAGGCCGCACCCAGACCTTGTGACTCTTGTCCCTAGCTTTGCCTCAATTCACCCTGATGAATCTGGTCCTCACGTGTGCCTCACATGTACCTGGGACTCAGCTGGATAAAGTGGCTCTAGTTCCCACAAGGGGCACACCTGATACTGCTGACTGTGGTCTTATTCTATGCCTCACCAGGACGTAGTGATTCTGTTCCCCATCTGGGCCTGCATGGCCCTAGTGCCTCTGGTCCTCACCCAGGCATCATTGGGTGATGGACCCAATGATCCTCACCCTGGATACTCTATTCCACACCTGTGCCTCACTTTGACCAGGGACTTCTGGTCCCATTCTGGGCCTCAAGCTAAACTGGTTACTCTGGTTCCACTCTGGGCCTCACCCTTACCTGGTGACTCTGGTCACCCCTTGGGCTTCACTAGGGTCTGGTGAATCTGGTCCTTAGCTGGTCCGCACCTGGATCTGGTGACTGGTCGCCACCTGGGCCTCACCTGGACTTGGTGAATCCTGTTGCCACCTGTGCCTCACCTGGACCTTGTGACTTTGGTCCCACCTGGACCTCACCTGGATCTGGTGGATCTCGTTTCCCATATGGGGCTCTCCTGGACCTGGTTCCTGTGGTCTCCATCTGGCCTCACTTGGAACACAATGACTCTGAACAATATTTGGGCCTCTCTTGTACCTGTTGACTCTGGTCCTTACTTGGGCATCACTGGGAGCTGGATACTCTGTTATATACCTGGGCCTCACATGGACCGGTGACTGTGGTCCCACCTGAGCCTCACCTGGACGAGTTGACTGGTTCCCACAGGGAGCTCACCTGGACCTGGTGACTCAGGTCCTCATATTGGCATCATGGGACCTGGTTTCTCACTTCCACATCGGGGCCTCACATGGACCAAATGATTCTCGTCCCACTCTGGGCCTCACCCTGATGTGGTGAATCTGGTCCCCATCTAGGCCTCACCCAGTACTGGTGACTTTGTTCCCCACCTGGACCTGATTGCTGTGGACTCTTTCTTGGCCTCACCTGGAACTGGTGACTCTGAACCTATCTGCGCGTCACCCAGATCTGGTGACTCTGGCCCTCACCTGGGCATCATTGGTACCTGGTGACTCTGTTCCTCACTTGAGCCTCACCTGGACATGATGACTCTGGAACCTCTCTGGGCCTCTCCCTGACCTGGTGACTCTAGTCCCTAACTGGGCATCATCGGGACATGGTTCCACTGCATTGCCTGCAGGTTGGCCTCACCTGGATGTGGTAACTCTCGTCCTTACCTGGGTATCATCGGGACATGGTTCCTCTGCATGGCCTGCAGGTTGGCCTCACCTGGACCTGGGGTGCCTTGCCACCTGGCCTCACCAATACCTGGTGACTCAGGTCCCCACGTGGGCCTCATTTGGACCTGGTGAATCTGGTCCTTACCTGGTCGTCACCCGGAACTGGTATGTCTGGTCACCACCTAGGGAATAACCTGGGCCTGGTGAATCTGGTCCCAATCTGGGCCTCACCCTGTCCTGGTGACTTTGTTCCCCACCTGGATCTGATTGCTGTGGACTCCTTCTTGGCCTCACCTGGAACTGGTGACTCTGATCCTAACTGGGCCTCCCCCAGATCTGGTGACTCTGGTCCTCACCTGTGGACCATTATGATCTGGATACTCTGTTCCACACCTGAGCCTCACCTGGACATGATTACTCTGGATCCTCTCTGGACCTCACCCTGACATGGTGACTCTGGTCCCCATGTGGATGTCACCTAGACCAGGTATATCTGGTACCCCTCTAGGCCTCAACTAGACCTGGCTGACTGTGGTCGTCAACTGGGCCTCACCGGGACCTAGTGGATATGCTCCCCTCTTGCGCCTCATCTGAACCTGGTGACTCTGGTTCCACCTGGGCATCACTGGGACCTGGATACTCTCTTATATACCTGGGCCTCACCTGAACCTGATGACTGTGGTCACACCTGGGCCTCACCTGGACCTGGTGAATCTGGTCCCCATCTGGGCCTCACCCAGTCCTTGTGACTTTGTTCCCCACCTGGACTTGATTGCTGTGGTCCCATTCTTGGCCTCACCTGGAACTGGTGACTCTGATCCTATATGCGCGACTCCCAGATCTGGTGACTCTGGTCCTCACCTGGGAGTTATTGGTACCTGGAGACTCTGTTCCACACCTGAGCCTCATCTGGAACTGATGACTCTGGAACCTTTCTGGGTCTCACCCTGACCTGGTGACTCTGGTCCCCATCTGGATGTCACCTGGACCAGGTGATACTGGTACTCCTCTAGGCCTCAACCCGATCTGGTGACTCTGGTCCTCAACTGGGCCTCAACTGGACCTATTGAATATGCTCCATCTGGGCCTGATTTGGACCTGGTAACTCTGGTCACTACCTCGGCATCATCGGGTCATGTTTCCACTGCATGGCCTACAGGTTGCACTCACCTGGACCTGCTTACTGTGTTCCACACCTGGGACTCAAAGTAGACCTGTTGACCATGGTCCCCAAGCCTGCCTCACATGGACCTGTTGCCTCTGATCCCCACCGGGGCCTCACGTGTACCTGGTAACTCTGGTCCTCACCTGGGCCTCATCTGGACCTAGTGACTCTGGTCCCCACCTGGACTTCAACTGGATCTGGTGACTCTGGTCCCCACCTGGACTTCAACTGGATCTGATGACACTGGTCCCCACCTGGACCTCACCTGGACCTGGTGACTCTGGTCCTCAGTTTGGCCTCACCTGGACCTGTTGACTCTTGTCCCCACTTTGACCTAACTCAGAACTGCTGAATCTTGCCCCACCTAGGCCGCACCCAGACCTGGTGACTCTTGTCCCCAGCTATGCCTCAATTCGACCTGTTGAATCTGGTCCTCACGTGGGTCTCACATGGACCTGGCACTCAGCTGGATAGAGTGGCTCTGGTTCCCACAGGGGCTCACCTGATACTGCTGAATGTGGTCTTATTCTATGCCTCACCAAGACCTGGTGATTCTGTTCCCCATCTAGGCCTGCATGGCCCTAGTAACTCTGTTCCTCACCCAGGCATCATTGGGACCTGGATACTCTATTCCACACCTGGGCTTCACTCTGACCAGGGACCCTCTGGTCCCATTCTGGGCCTCAAACTAAACTGGTTACTCTGGTTACCCATCTGGGCCTCACCCTTACCTGGTGACTCTGGTCACCCCTTTGACTTCCCTTGGGCCTGGTGAATCTGGACCTTAGCTGGTCCCGCACCTGGATGTCGGTGACTGGTCGCCACCTGGGCCTCCCCTGGACTTGGTGAATCCTGTTGCCAGTTGCGCCTCACCTGGACCTTGTGACTGTGTTCCCATCTGGAACCTCTACATGGATCTGGTGGCTCTGGTTCCCATATTGGTCTCTCCTGGACCTGGTTCCTGTGGTCTCCATCTGGCCTCACCTGGAAAACAATGATTCTGATCCATATTTGGGCCTATCCTGGATCTGTTGTCTCTGGTCCTTACCTGGCCTCATTGGGACCTGGATACTCACTTATTTACCTGGGCCTCACCTGGACCTGGTGAATGTGGTCCCACCTGGGCCTCACTTGGACGAGGTGCCTGGTTCCCACAGGGATCTCACCTGGACCTGGTGACTCAGGTCCTCATATGGGCATCATGGGACCTGGTTTCTCAGTTCCACATCGGGGCCTCACCTGGACCTAGTGATACTCGTCCCCCTCTAGGCCTCACCCTGACGTGGTGACTCTGGTCTCCAGCTGGATATCACCAGAACCAGGGTGACTCTGGTCCCCCTCTGGGACTCACCCGGAGCTGGGGACACTGCTCCTCAACTAGGCCTCAACAGAACCTGGTGAATCTACTCCTCACTTAGGCCTCGTCTGGACCTTGTGAATCTTTTCCGACCTGGCATCAATGGGACATGGTTACTCTGTTCCCCACCTGGGCCTCACCTGGACATGATAATTTGCTCCGCACTTTGGCCTCAACTGGTCCTGGATGACTTTGGTCCCCCACCTAGTCCTCAATCTGGACTTGTTGACTGTGGTCCCCACCTGGGTCTCACCTGCACCTGGTGACTCTCGTTCCCACATGAACCACACCAGGACCTGGTGACTGTGGTGTTCTTGTAGACTCACATTTACCTGGTGACTCTGGTCCCCATTAGGGCCTCACCTGCAACTCGTAACTCTGGTCCATACCTGGGCATTATCGGACACCGTTCCTCTGCATGGCCGGAAGGGTGGCCTCCCCTGGACCTGGTGAGTGGGGTTGACATCTGGGCCTCACCCATACCGGTGACACAGGTCCCCACGTGGGCCTCACTTGGACCTGGTGAATCTGGACCTTACCTGGTCCTCACCCGGAAATGGTAACTGTGGTCACCACCTGGGAATCACCTGGACCTGGTGAATCTGGTCCCCATCTGGGCCTCACCCAGTCCTGGTGACTTTGTTCCCCACCGGGACCTGATTGCTGTGGACAATTCTTGGCCTCACCTGGTACTGGTGAGTCTGATGCTATGTGGGCCTCACCCAGATCTGGTGACTCTGGTCTTCACCTGTGGACCATTATGACCTGGATACTCTGTTCCACACCTGACCCTCACCTGGACATGATGACTCTGGATCCCCTCTGGGCCTCACCCTGACATCGTGACTCTGGTCCCCATCTGGATGTCACCTAGACCAGGTGAATCTGGTACCCCTGTAGGCCTCAACTAGACCTGGGCATTTTGGTCCTCAAATGGGCCTCACCGGGACCTAGTGAATATGCTCCCCACCTGCGCCTCATCTGGACCTGGTGACTCTGGTTCTACCTGGGCATCATCGGGACATGGTTACTCTATTCCCCACTGGGACTGACCTGATCCTGGTAACTCTGGTCCTGACCTTGGCCTCTTCTGTCCCAGGTGACTCTGGCTCCACCTGGTCCTCGCCTCTAGCTGGTGACTCTGATCCTAAGCATGGCCTCACCAGACCTGGTGACTGTCGTTCCCAATGGAACCTCACCTGGACCTCATGTCTCTGGTCCCTCCTGACCCTCACCAGGACCTGGTGTCTCTGGTACCCACCAGGGTAGCATCAGGATATGGTTACACTGTTCACTAACAGTGACCCAGGCGGAACTATTAACTCTGGTCTTCACCTGGGCCACACCTGGACAGGGTGTCACTGGTTCCCACCAGGGTCTCACCTGGACATGGTGTGTCGGATCCCCACCTGGTCCTCACCTGTAACTGGTGATTCTCGTTCCCACATGGACATCATGTGGACCTGGTGGCTGCAGTGTTTCTAGCTTCTCATGTACCTCGTGACTCTGGTCCCCACCAGGGCCTCACCGGGACCTGGTGAGTGTGGTTGCCACCTGCACCTCACCTGGACCTGGTGATTCTGGTCTGCACCTGAGACTACCCTGGATCTGGTGACTCTGGTCCCCACCTGGGCTTCACCTGTTTTTGGGGACTCCGGTCCCCATCTGTGTCTCACATGGCCCTTTTGACCATGGTCCTCAACTGGGCAAAATTGGGACACTGGTGACTGTGTTCCACAACTGGACCTCATCTCGACCAGGTCACTCTGGTCCCCCTCTGGGTGTCACCGTGCCCTAGAGACTGTGAACCCCACTTTGGCCTGACTTGGACCTGCTGACCCTGGTTGCCACCTACGCCAGACCTCGAACTGTTGACTCTGGTTCTTTCAAGGGCCTCCCCTGTACCTGGTGATCCTTGTCCCCACCTGCTCCTCAACTGGACGTGGTGACACTTGTCCCAACCGGGGACTCACCTGGACCTGCTTACTGTGTTCCACACCTGGGCCTCAAGTAGACATGTTGACCATGGTCCCCAAACCGGCCTCACATGGACCTGTTGCCTCTAATCCCCACCGGGACCTCACGTGTACCTTGTAACTCTGGTCCTCAACTGGGCGTCATCTGGACCTAGTGACTCTGGTCCCCACCTGGGCTTCACCTGGATCTGGTGACTCTGGTCCCCACCTGGACTTCACCTGGATCTGGTGACTCTGGTCTCCAACTGTACCTCTGCTGGACCTGGTGACTCTCTTTCAAACATGGACCTCACCTGGATCTGGTGACTCTGGTCCTCAGTTTGGCCTCACCTGGACCTGGCGTCTCTCGTCCCCACTTTGACCTAACTCAGAACTGCTGAATCTTTCCCCAATTAGGCCGCACCCATACCTGGTGACTCTTGTCCCCAGCTATGCCTCAATTCGACCTGATGAATCTGGTCCTCACGTGGGCCTCACATGGACCTGCTACTCAGCTGGATAGAGTGGCTCTGGTTCCCACATTGGGTTCACCTGATACTGGTGACTGTGGTTTATTCTATGCCTCACCAGGACCTAGTGATTCTGTACCCCATATGGGCCTGCATGGTCCTAGTGACTCTGGTCCTCACCCAGGCATCACTGGGACCTGGATACTCTATTCCACATCTGGGACTCACTCTGACCAGGGACCTCTGGTCCCATTCTGGGCCTCAAACTAAACTGGTTACTCTGGTTCCCCCTCTGGGACTCACCCTTACCTGGTGACTCTGGTCACCCCTTGGGCTTCACTTGGGCCTGGTGAATCTGGTCCTTAGCTGGTCCGCACCTGGATGTGGTGACTGTTCGCCACCTGGTCCTCACCTGGACTTGGTGAATCCTGTTGCCACCTGCGCCTCACCAGGACCTTGTGACTGTGGTCCCACCTGGACCTCACCTGGATCTGGTGGGTCTGGTTCCCATATGGGGGTCTCCTGGACCTGGTTCCTGTGGTCTCCATCTGCCTCAGCTGAAACACAATGACTCTGATCCATATTTGAACCTCTACTGGACCTGTTGACTCTGGTCCTTACCTGGGCATCTTTGGGAGCTGGATACTCTTATATAACTGGGCCTCACCGGGACCTGGTGACTGTGGTCCCACCTGGCCCTCACCGGGACGAGGTGACTCGTTCCCACAGGGACCTCACCTGGACCTGGTGACTCAAGTCCTCATATGGGCATCATGGGACCTGGTTTCTCAGTTCCACATCGGGGCCTCACCTGGACCTAGTGATTCTCGTCCCCCTCTGGACCTCACCCTGACGTGGTGACTCTGGTCCCCACCTGGATATCACCAGAACCGTGTGAGTCTGTTCCCCCTCTGGGACTCACCCAGAGCTTGGGATATTGGTCTTCAACTGGGGCCTCAACAGGACCTGGTGAATCTACTCCTCACTTAGGCCTCGTCTAGGACCTTGTGATCTCTTTTCCCACCTGGCATCAATGGGACATGGTTACTCTGTTCTCCACCTGGGCCTCACCTCCACATGATAACTTTGCTCCACACTTTACCTCAACTGGTCCTGATGACTTTGTTCCCCACACCTATGCCTCAGTCTGGACCTGGTGACTGTGGTGCCCACCCGGGTCTCACCTGTACCTCGTGATTCCGTTCCCACATGAACCTCACCTGGACCTGGTGACTGTGGTGTTCTTGTAGACTCACATTTACCTGGTGACACTGGTCCCCACTAGGGCCTCACCTGGATCTGGTGACTCTGGCCTGCCTGTTGGCCTCACCTTGACCTGGTGAGTGGGGTTGCTTCCTGGGCCTCACACATAGCTGGTGACTCAATTCCCCTCGTGGGCCTCTTGGACCTGGTGAATCTGGTCCTTACCTGGTCCTGTCCCAGACCCGGGGACTCTGGTCACCACCTGGGCCTCACCTGGACCTGGTGAATCTGGTCCCCATCTGGGCCTCACCCAGTCCTGGTGACTTTGTTCCCCACGTGGCCCTCATTGCTGTGGACTCTTTCTTGGCCTCACCTGGAACTGGTGACTCTGATCCTATCTGCGCGTCACCCAGATCTGGTGACTCTGGGCCTCACCTGAGCATCATTGGTACCTGGAGACTCTGTTCCACACCTGAGCCTAACCTGGACATGATGACTCTGGAACCACTCTGGGCCTCTCCCTGAACTGATGCCTCTGGTCCCCATCTGGATGTCACCTGGACGAGGTGATTCTGGTACCCCTCTAAGCCTCAACCAGATCTGGTGACAGTGGTCCTCAACTGGGCCTCACTGGACCTAGTGAATATTCTCCATCTGGGTCTCATTTGGACCTGGAGACTCTGGTCCCTACCTGGGCATCATCGGGACATGGTTCCACTGCATGGCCTGCATATTGGCCTCACTTGGACCTGGTAACTCTGTTCCCTACCTGGGCATTATCGGGACATGGTTCCTCTGCATGGACTGCAGGTTGGCCTCACCTGGACCTGGGGAGTGGGGTTGCCACCTGAGCCTCACCCATGCTTGGTGACACAGGTACCCACGTGGGCTCACTTGGACCTGGTGAATCTGGTCCTTACCTGGTCGTCACCCGGAACTGGTAACTCTGGTCACCACCTGGGTATCACCTGGACCTGGTGAATCTGGTCCCCATCTGGGCCTCACCCAGTCCTCGTGACTTTGTTCCCCACCTGGACCTGATTGCTGTGGACTCCTTCTTGGCCTCACCTGGAACTGGTGACTCTGATCCTAACTGGGGCTCACCCAGATCTGGTGACTCTGGTCCTCACCTGTGGACCATTATGATCTGGATCTCTGTTCAACACCTGAGCCTCACCTGGACATGATGACTCTGGGTCCCCTCTGGGCCTCACCCTGACATGGTGACTCTGCTCCCCATCTGGATGTCACCTAGACCAGGTGAATCTGGTACCCCTCTAGGACTCAACTAGACCTGGGGATTCTGGTCCTCAAGTGCGCCTCACCGAGACCTAGAGAATATGCTTCCCACCTGCTACTAATCTGGACTTGGGGACTCTGGATCTACCTGCGCATCATCGGGACATGGTTACTCTATTCCCCACTGGGACTGACCTGATCCTGGTAACTCTGGTCCTGACTTTGGCATCTTCTGTACCAGGTGACTCTGGCTCCTCCTGGGCCTCACCAGTAACTGGTGACTCTGATCCTAAGCATGGCCTCACCTGACCTGGTGACTGTGGTTCCCATCGGGACCTCACCTGGACCTCATATCTCTGGTCCCACCTGGGCCTCACCGGGTCCTGGTGTCTCTGGTACCCACCAGGGTAGAATCAGGATATGGTTACACTGTTCACTAACAGTGACCCAGCCGGACCTATTAACTCTGGTCTTCACCTGGGCCACACCTGGACATGGTGACACTGGTTCCCACCTGGGTCTCACCTGGACATGGTGAGTCGGATCCCCACCTGGTCCTCACCTGTAACTGGTGATTCTCGTTCCCATATGGACATCCTGTGGACCTAGTGGCTGCAGTGTTTCTAGCTTCTCATGTACCTCGTTACTCTGGTCCCCACCAGGGCCTCACCGGGACCTGGTGAGTGTGGTTGCCACCTGCACCTCACCTGGACTTGGTGATTCTGGCCTGCACCTGAGACTTTCCTGTATCTGGTGACTGTGGTCCCCACCTTGTCTTCACCTGGATTTGGGGACTCCGGTACCCATCTGGGCCTCACCTGGCCCTGTTAACCATGGTCCTCAACTGGGCACAATTGGGGCCCGGTGACTGTGTTCCACAAATGGACCTCACCTGCACCATGTGACTCTGGTCCCCCTCTTGGTCTCACCGTGCCCTAATGACTGTGAACCCCACTTTGGCCTGACTTGGACCTGCTGACCCTGGTTGCCACCTGCGCTTGACTTCGACCTGTTGACTCTGGTTCTTTCTTTTTTCTTTTTTTTTTAATTTATTTTTTATTATTGGTGTTCTATTTACTAACATACAGAATAACCCCCAGTGCCCGTCACCCATTCACTCCCACCCCCCGCCCTCCTCCCCTTCTACCACCCCTAGTTCGTTTCCCAGAGTTAGCAGTCTTTACGTTCTGTCTCCCTTTCTGATATTTCCCACACATTTCTTCCCCCTTCCCTTATATTCCCTTTCACTATTATTTATATTCCCCAAATGAATGAGAACATATAATGTTTGTCTTTCTCTCCGACTGGCTTACTTCACTCAGCATAATACCCTCCAGTTCCATCCACGTTGAAGCAAATGGTGGGTATTTGTCATTTCTAATAGCTGAGTAATATTCCATTGTATACATAAACCACATCTTCTTTATCCATTCATCTTTCGTTGGACACCGAGGCTCCTTCCACAGTTTGGCTATCGTGGCCATTGCTGCTATAAACATCGGGGTGCAGGTGTCCCGGCGTTTCATTGCATTTGTCTCTTTGGGGAAAATCCCCAACAGTGCAATTGCTGGTCGTAGGGCAGGTATATTTTTAACTGTTTGAGGAATCTCCACACAGTTTTCCAGAGTGGCTGCACCAGTTCACATTCCCACCAACAGTGTATGAGGATTCCCTCTTTCTCCGCATCCTTTCCAACATTCGTTGTTTCCTGTCTTGTTAATTTTCCCCATTCTCACTGGTGTGAGGTGGTATCTCATTGTGGTTTTGATTTGTATTTCCCTGATGGCAAGTGATGCAGAGCATTTTCTCATGTGCATGTTGGCCATGTCTATGTCTTCCTCTGTGAGATTTCTGTTCATGTCTTTTGCCCATTTCATGATTGGATTGTTTGTTCTTGGTGTTGAGTTTGATAAGTTCTTTATCAGATCTTGGAAACTAGTCCTTTATCTGATATGTCATTGCAATATGTCTCCCATTCGTAGGTTGTCTTTGAGTTTTGTTGACTGTATCCTTTGCTGTGCAAAAGCTTCTTATCTTGATGAAGTCCCAATAGTTCATTTTTGCTTTTGTTTCTTTTGCCTTCGTGGATGTATCTTGCAAGAAGTTACTATGGCCGAGTTCAAAAAGGGTGTTGCCTGTGTTCTTCTCTAGGATTTTGATGGAATCTTGTCTCACATTTAGATCTTTCATCCATTTTGAGTTTATCTTTGTGTATGGTGAAAGAGAGTGGTCTAGTTTCATTCTTCTGCATGTGGATGTCCAATTTTCCCAGCACCATTTATTGAAGAGACTGTCTTTCTTCCAATGGATAGTCTTTCCTCCTTTATCGAATATTAGTTGCCCATAAAGTTCAGGGTCCACTTCTGGATTCTCTATTCTGTTTCACTGATCTATGTGTCTGTTTTTGTGCCAGTAGACTCTAGTTCTTTCAAGGGCCTCAACGTACTTGGTGATCCTGGTCCCCACCTGGGACTCAACTGGACGTGGTGACTCTTTTCACCACCGGGGACTCACCTGGACCTGCTTACTGTGGTCTCCATCAGGCATCACCTGGAACAAAATGACTCTGTCCATATTTGGCCTCTCCTGGACTGTTGACTCTGGTCCTTACCTGGGCACATTGCGACCTGGAACTCTCATATATACCTGGGCCTCACCTGGACCTGGTGACAGTGGTCCCACCTGGGCCTCACCTGGACGAGATGACTGGTTCCCACAGGACCCTCACCTTGACCTGCTGACTCAGGTCCTCATATGGGTATCATGGGACCTGGTTTCAGTTCCCCCTGGCCAGGTGATTCTGTACCCTTCTAAGACTCAAGTAGATTGGTGAAAACTGGTCCTCAACTGTGGGCCTCACCTGGACCTAGTAATATCTGCCATCTGGCCTTATAATGGACCTGTGACTCTGGTCCCTACTGGGCATCATCGGGATATGGTTCCCTGCAATCGCCTGCAGAGTGGCTCCTGGACCTTGGCAAAGCTGGTCCCTACCTGAGCATCACGTGACATGTTCCCTCTTTCAATGGCTGCAGGTTGGCCTCACCTGGACCGGTGATTGGGCTTTGCCACCTGGGCCTCCCCATACCTTGTGACCAGGGCCCCACGTGGGCCTCCCTTTGACCTTTGAATCTGGGTCCTTACACCTTACCTGGTCCTCACTCGGAACTAGTAAGGTCCTGGTCACAACATGGGAATCATCTGGAACCTTGTGAATCTGGTCCCCATTGTGGCCTCACCCCGTCCTGATGATTGTTTCCCCCTGAAACCTGATTGCTGTGGACTCCTTTTTGGGCCTCACCTGGAACGGGTGACTCTGATCCTAACTGGGCCTCACCCAGATCTGGTGACTCGGTCCTCAATCCTTTGGCAGCTCATTATGACCTGGATCTCTGTACCTCCACCTGAGACTCACCTGGAATGATGAAATCTTGATCCCCCTGGGCCTTCAGCCCTGACATGGGTGACTCTGGTCCCAATTTGGATATCAACCATGAATCGGGTGACTCGTTTTCCCCTCTGGGACTCACCCGGTGGCTGGGACACTGGTCCTCACCTCGGGCACAACTGACCTTGTGAAATCTACTCCTCACAAGCTAGGTTCTCGTCTGGACTTTGTGCCTCTTTTTCCCACCTGTGCATCATGGACATGGTTTACTCTGTTCCCACTGGGCCCACCTGGACATGATAGCCTTTGCTCCACAACGTTTGGCCTCACCTGGTCTGATGACTCTGAGTCCCCCCTCCTATGCCTCAATGGACCTGGGGACTGGGGTCCCCCCCTGGGTCACACCTGGACCTGTGGTCTCGTTCTTACATTAACCACGCTGGACTGGTTACTCTTGGCGTTCTTGTAGACTCACTTTTATACCTGTGAATCTGGTCCCCACTAGGACCTCACATGGATCTGTGACGCTGGCCTGCAAAGTTGGTCCTCACCAGGACCTTGTGAGTGGGTTTTGCCACCTGTGCCTCACCTATACTGGTGACTCAATCCACTACGTGGGCCTCTTGGACCGTGGTGAATCTTGTCCTTTCCCGGTCCCTCTCCTAGACCCGGTGGACTCTGGTCCACCACCTGGGCCTCACCTGGGACCTGGTGAATCTGTCCCCATCCTGGGCCCACCCAGGTCCCCGTGACTTTTGTTCCACCTGGACCTGATGGCTGTGGGCCCTTGTCTCTTGGCCTCAGCCCCCGGAACTGTAGCTTATCCTATCTGTGCGTCACCCAGCCGGGTGACTCTTGTCCTCACCTGGCATTCATGTTACCTGGTGACTCTGTACACACCTGAAGCCTCACCTGGAAAATGTTGACTCTGGAACCAGCTCCGTGGGCCTCACCTGACCTGTACCTGTCCCCCATCTGGATGCCCATGGGAACAGGTGATTCTTGTACCCCCCCTAGGACTCAAACAAATCTGGTGACTCTGGGTCTTCAAAGGGGACTCACCGTACTAGTGATATGCTCCATCTGGGCCTATTTGGACCTGTGAACCTCTGTCCGTACAGGGCACCTCGGTATATTGTTTTTCCACTGCATGCCTGCAGGTTGGCCTCACCTGGAAACCTGGTAAGTCTGGTCCTCTACCTGGGCATCATCTTGATATGTTTTCCACTGCAGGGGCATGCAGGGTGGCCTCCTCACCTGACCTGGTAATATCTCCCTACCTGGGCATCAATCGGGATATGGTCCACTGCATGCCTGCAGGTTGGCCTCACCCCTGACCTTGTGAGTGTTATGGCCACCTGGCCTCAACCTACCTGGTGACTCAGGTCCACGTGGGCCGCTTGGACCTAGTGAATCTGGTCCGTCCTGGTTCCTTTCCCGAACGGGTTACTCTGGGTCACCACCGGTGCCTTACCTGGACCTGGTGAATCTGTTTTACCCCCCCTCTATGCTCACACGATCTGGTGACTCTGATCCTTCTCTGCGCGTCACTCATACCTGGTTGACTCTGGTCCCTCACCGAGCAGCATTGAACCTGGTGACTTGTTCCACACCTGAGCCTCACCTGGACATGATGACTCTGGAACCCTCTCTGGGACAACCCTGACTGGTGACGTGGTACCCATCTGGATGTCACCTGGACCAATTATTCTGGTACCCTTCTGGCCCAACCATAATCTGGTGACACTGGTCATCACCTGGGCCTCACTTGGACCTAGTGAATATGTGCACCATCCTGGGCCTCTTTTGGACCTGGTGACTCTGGTCCCCTACCTGGGCATATTGGGACCATGGTTCCACTGCATGGCCGCACGTTGGCCGCACTTGGACCTGTTAAGTCTGGTCTCTACATGGCATCATCGGAACATGGTTCCTCTGCCGGCCTGCCAGGTTGGCCTCACCTGGACGCTGGTCAGTGGGGTGATTGCCATCTGGGCCTCACCTATGCCTGGTGCACAGGTCCGCCACGTGGGCCTCACTTGGACCTTGTGACTTCTTGTCCCTACCCTGGTCCTCACCCGTAACTGGTAAGTCTGGCACCACCCTGGATATCACCTTGATCTTGTGTATCCTGGTCCCCATCTAGCGGCCCACCCAGTCCTGTTTGCTTTGTTCCCCCCCACCTGGACCTGATTTCTGTGGACTCCTTCTTGGCCACACCTTGAACTGGGACCTGGGTACCACTTTTTTGGCGCTCACCTGAACATGGCCGTCTCTCGTCCCCACTTTGACCTAACTCAGAACTGCTGATCTAGCCCAACTTAGGCCAACCCTACCTGGTGACTTTTGTCCCAGCTATGCCTCACTTCGACCTAATGTATCTGGTCCTCCGGGAGCCTCACCTGGACCTGGGACTCAGCTGTAGGGTGGCTCCTCTGGTTCCCAGCCAGTGCTTCAGCTGATACTGGCTGACTGTGGTCTTTTGTATGGCCTCACCAGGACCCTATTATGATTCTTGTTCCCCATCTGGGCCTGCATGGCCCCAAGTGGACTCTTGTCCTACCCAGGCATCATTGGGTGATGGACCCAATGATCCTCACCCTGGATAACGCTATTACCCTTTACCCCCCCCTGGGCCCTCACTTGTTGACAGGGACCCTCTGGTCCAATTCTGAGCCTCAAACTAAACAGGTTACTCTGGTTCCCCCTCTGGGGCTCACCCTTACCTGGTGACTCTGGTCTCCCTTTGGGCCGTCACTTCGGCCTGGTGAATCTGGGTCCTTAGCTGGTTCCCCGCTCCTGGATGTGGTGACTGGTCGCCACCTAGTTCCTCACCGGACTTGTTGATCCTGTTGCACGCTGCGCCTCCCGGACCTTGTGACTGTGGTCCCCAATCAACTGACTCACCTGGATCGTGGCTTCTGGTTTCCCATATGGGCGCTACCTGGACCTGGTGGCTGTGGGTCTCCCACTGCCTCACCTGAACACAATGACGTCTGAAACCTATTTTGCGCCTCTCCTGGACCTGTGTGACTCTGGCCTCCCTTCCCTGGGCATAATTGGACCGCTCGGATACTCTCTCTTATTATACCTGGCCTCACCGGCACTGGTGACTGTGGTCACCTGGGCCTCACCTTGACGAGGTGACGGTTCCCCACAGCAGGACCTCACACTGGACCCTGGTGGATCAGGTCCTCTATGGGCATCATGGGACCTGGTTTCCTCAGTTTCCAAATCGGGGCCTCACCTGAGCTAGTGATCTCGTTCCCCCTCTGGGCTCCATCTGACGTTGGTGACTCTGGTCCCCACGCTGGAATAATCACCAGAACCGGTGTACTCTGGTCCCCCCTCGGACTCACTCTCGAGAGCTGTGGGACACCTGTCTCAACTGGGCCTCAACGGACCTCTGATGAATCTACTCCCATAGGCCTCGTCTGGAACTGTGACCTATTTACCGCACCTGGCATCAATGGGACATGAGTTACTCTGTTTCCCCACCTGGGCCTCACCCTACCTGGACATGATAATGTTTGAGCCACAACTATTGGCCTCCATGCCTGATTTGACTCTGGTCCCCCCTCCTATGCCTCAATCGAACCTGGTGACTGGGTCCCCCCGTGGGTCCTCACCTGGACTGGTGACTCTCGTTCTCCCAACATGATCCCCCTGGCCTGGTGACTGTGGTGTTCTTTAGACTCAACATTACCTGTGAGCCTCCGGTACCCCCATAGGGCCCTCACACTTCGATCTGGTGACCTCTGGACCCGTGTGTTGGCCTCCCCTTGACCCTGGTAGTGGGGGTTGCCACCGTGGCCTCACCATACTGGTGATTCAGGTTCCTCACGTTGTGCCTCTTGCGACCTGGGAATCTGGGCCTTACCGGTCCCTCCCCATACCCGGACTCTGGTTCACCCACCTTGGGCCGACACCATGGAACTGGTGAATCTATGGTCCCTCGGGCCTCCACCCATTCTGGTGGACTTTGTGCTCCCCCACTGGACCTATTGCTGTGGAGTTTCTTGGCCTCACGAAAACTGTTGACCTCTATCCTTTGTGTCAATCTCACACAGATCCTGGTGGACTCTGGTCCCTCCCTGGCGCATCATTGGACCTGGTTATCGGTTCCACACCTGAGCCTCAACCTGGATATGATGACTCTGGAAACCTCTCTGGGACCTCACACTGACCTGGCGACTCTGGTCCCCCATTCTGGATATCACCTGGACCAGGTGATTCTGGTACCTCTCTAGGGCTCCAAGTGTCTGGTGGACCTCTGGTCCTCAACTGGGCGCTCACCTGGAACCTTAGTGAATATCCCCCCATCTGGGCCTCATTTGGACCTGGTACTCCAGTCCGTACCTGGGCAATCATCTCCTGGATAGGGTATTCACGGCATGGCCTGCAGTTGGCTCTCACCTGGACCTGGGAGTGGGGTTTTTCCTCAACTGGGCAAAATGTGGGACCCCCGGACTGTGTTTCCACACAGTGGCCTACACCTGGACCAAGTGACTTGGTCCCCCTCTTGCACCATGGTCCTAGTGACTGGTGAACCCCAACTTGTTGGCCTGCTTGTGACCTGCTGACCCTGGTTGCCACACTGCGCCTGACCCTCGAACTGTTTGACTCCTGTTCCTTTTCAAGGGCCTCCCCTGGACCATGGTGAATCCTGTCCCCCACCTGTCCTCACCTGGACGTTGGTGAGTCTTGTCGCCCACCGCGGGCCCTCACCGGACTGCTTACTTTGTTCCACCCACACCTGGGCCTCTAAGATAACCTTTTGGCCCATGGTCCCCAAGCCAGAGCTCACATGGACATGTTTCCTCATGATCCCCCACCGGGGCCCGTCACGTGTACCTGGTAACTCTGGTACCCTCACCTTGGCCTCATCTGGACCGAGTGACTCTGTTCCCCCTGGCCGTCACCTGGATCTGTGACTCTGTCCACCCCAGGACCTCTCCTGGAACCTGGGACTCCCTTTCCACATGGACCTCATGTTGGATCTGGTGAACTCTGGTCCTCAGTTTGGGCCTCACCTGGAATTGGGTGTCTCTCGTCCCCACTTTGACCCTACTCGAACTGCTGAAATCTTGCCCCAACCTAAGGCCGCACCCAGACCTGGTGACTCTTGTCCCTCAGCTTTGCCCAATCACACCTGTTGAATCTGGGTCCTCAACGTGTGCCCTCACATGTACCTGGGACTCAGGGGATAAAGTGGGCTGCTAGGTTTCCCCAGGGGTCACACCTGATCTGTGCTGCTGTGCTTTACTTCTATGCCTCACCAGGACTGTAGGTGAATTCTGTTCCCGCATCGGGCCTGCAGTGCACCTAGTGCCCCGTCTGGTCCTCACCCAGCACATTGGGTGATGGACATCCAATGTATCCTCACCTGGATCTCTAATTCCACCACCTGTGCTCCTACTTGGACCGATGGACTTCTGTTCCCCCATTCTGGGCCTTCAACTAAACTGGTTACTCCTGGTCCACTCGGGCCTCACCCTTACCTGGTGACTCGGTCACCCCTTGGGCTTCACTAGGGCTCTGGGATCTGGTCCTTAGCTGTCCCACCTGGATCTGGTGACTGGTCGCCACCTGGGCCTCACCTGGACTTGGTGAATCCTGTTGCCACCTGTGCCTCACCTGACCTTGTGACTTTGGTCCCACCTGGACCTCACCTGGATCTGGTGGTCTTCGTCCCATATGGGGCTCTCCTGGACCGGTCCTGTGGTCCCATCTGGCCTCACTTGGAAACACAATGACTCTGAACAATATTTGGGGGCCTCTCTTGTCCTGTTGACTCTGGCCTTACTTGGGCATCACTGGGAGCTGGATACTCTGTTATATCCCTGGGCCTCAAATGGACCGTGACTGTGGGTCCCCTGAGCCTCACCTGGACGATTGTACTGGGTTCCCACAGGGAGCTCACCTGGACCTGTATACAGGTCCTCATATTGGACTCATGGGACCTTGTTTCTCACTTCCACATCGGGGCCTCACATGGACCAAATTGATTCTCGTCCAACTCTGGCCTCACCCTTGATGTGGTGATCTTGGTCCCCCATCTATGCCTCCCCAGTACTGGTGACTTTGTCTCCCCCTGGACCTGATTGCTGTTGAGCCTCTTCTTGGCCTCACCTGGAACTGGTGACTGTGAACCTATCGCGCGCGTCACCCCAGATCTGGTGACTCTGCCCTCACCTGGGGCATCATTGGTACCCGCGGGTGGTGACTCTGTTCCTCACTTGAGCCTCACCTGGACATATGAACTCTGGAACCTCTCTGGGCCCTCCCCCTGACCTGGTGACTCTAGTCCCTAACTGGCATCATCGGGACTGGTTTACCTCTGCAATGCCTGCAGGTTGGCCTCACCTGGAGTGGTAACTCTCGTCCTTACCGGGTTCATCGGAACATGGTTCCTCTGCCATGGCCTGCAGTTGCCCACTGACCTGGGTGCCTGCACTGCTCACCAATACCTGGTGACTCAGGTCCCCACGTGGGCCTCATTTGGTGGACCTGGTGAATCTGGTCCTTACCTGGTCGTCACCAGGAACTGGTATGTCGGGTCCAACCTAGGAATAAAACCTGGGCCTGGTGACTCTGGTCCCAATCTGGGCCTCACCCTGTCCTGGTGACTTTGTTCCCCACTGGATCTGATTGCTGTGGACTCCTTCTTGGCCTCACCGGAACTGGTGACTCTGATCCTAACTGGCCCTCCCCAGATCTGGTGACTCTGGTCCTCACCTGTGGACCATTATGACTGGATACTCTGTTCCACACCTGAGCCTCACCTGACATGATTACTCTGGATCTCTCTGGACCCACCCTGAATGGTGACTCTGGTCCCATGTGGATGTCCACCAACCAGTAATGGTACCTCTAGGCCTCACTAGACCTGGCGACTGGTCATCAACTGGGCCTCACCGAACTAGTGGATATGCTCCCCTCTGCGCCTCATCTGAACCTGGTGACTCTGGTTCCACCTGGGCATCCTGGGAACCTTGATACTCTCTTATATACCTGGGCCTCACTGAACCTGATTGACTGTGGTCACACCGCTGGCCTCACCGGACCTGTGAATCTGGTCCCCATCTGGGCCTCACCCGTCCTTTGACTTTGTTCCCCCCCTTGACTTATTGCTGTGGTCCCATTCTTGGCCTCACCTGGAACTGGTGACTCTGATCTATATTTGCGCTAAGCACTCCAGATCGGTGACTCTGGTCCCACCTGGGAGTTATTGGCACCTGGAGACTCTGTTCCACACCTGAGCCTCATCTGGAACTGATGACTCTGGAACCTTTCTGGGTCTCACCCTGACCTGGTGACTCTGGTCCCCATGGATGTCACCTGGACCAGGTATACTGGTACTCCTAGGCCTCAACCCGACTGGTGACTCGGGTCCTCAACTGGGCCTCAATGGACCTATTGTAATATGCTTCATCTGGCCTGATTTGGACCTGGTAACTCTGGTCACTACCACCTACTCGGCATCATCGGGTCATGTTTCCACTGCATGGCCTACAGGTTGCACTCCCTGGACCTGCTTTACTTGTGTTCCACACCTGGGACTAAGTAGACCTTTTTGACCATGGTCCCCAAGCTGCCCTCCCATGGACCTGTTCCCTCGATCCCCCGGGCCTCAAGTGTACCTGGTACCCTCTGGTCCCACCTGGGCCTCTCTGGACCTAGTGACTCTGGTCCCCACCTGGACTTCAACTGGATCTGGTGACTCTGGTCCCCACCTGACTTCACCTGGATCTGATGACACTGGTCCCCTACCTGGACCTCACCTGGACCTGGTGACTCTGGTCTCGGCGTTGGCTCACCTTACCTTTGACTCTTGTCCCCACTTTGAGCTTAACTCGAACTGCTGAATCTTGCCCCACCTAGGCCGCACCCAGACCTGGTGACTCTTGTCCCCACTATGCCTCATTCGACCTTTGAATCTGGTCCCTCAGTGGGTCTCACATGACCTGGCACTCAGCTGGATGAGTGGCTCTGGTTCCCACAGGGCTCCCCTGATACTGTCTGAATGTGTTCTTATTCTAGCCTCACCAAGACCTGGTGATTCTGTTCCCCATCTAGGCCTCAGGCCCTAGTAACTCTGTCTCCTCACCCAGCATCATTGGGACCTGGATACTCTATTCCACACCTGGTCTTCACTCTGACCAGGGACCTCTGGCCCATTCTGGCCTCAAACTAAACTGGTTCTCTGGTTACCCATCTGGGCCTCACCCTTACCGGTGACTCTGTCACCCTTTGACTTCCCTTGGGCCTGGTGAATCTGGACTTACTAGCGGGCCGCACCTGGATGTCGTGACTGGTCGCCACCTGGGCCTCCCCTGCTTGTGAATCCTGTTGCCAGTTTCGCCTCACCTGTGAACTTGTGACTGTGTTCCCATCTGAACCTCTCCTGGATCTGGTGGCTCTGGTTCCCATATGTTCTCTCCTGGAACCTGGTTCCTGTGGTCCTCCATCTGGCCTCACCTGGAAAACAATGAATTCTGATCCATATATTGTGGCCATCCTGATCTGTTGTCTCTGGTCCTTACCTGGCCTCATGGACCTGGATACTCACTTATTTACCTGGGCCATCACTGGACTGTGAATGTGGTCCCACCTGGGCCTCCTTGGACGAGGTGCCTGGTTTCCCACAGGGATCTCACCTGGACCTGGTGACTCAGGTCCTCTATGGGCATCATGGTAACTGGTTTCTCAGTTCCATCCGGGGCCTCACCTGGACCTAGTGAACTCCGTCCCCCTCTAGGCCTCACCCTGCACGTGGTGACTCTGTCTCCAGCTGGATATCCACCAGAACACGGTGACTCTGGTCCCCCTCTGGACTCCCCGGAGTCTGGGGACACTGCTCCTCAACTGGGCCTCAACAGAACCTGGTGAATCTACTTCCTCACTTAGCCTCGTCTGGACCTTGTGACTCTTTTCCGACTGGCATCAATGGGACATGGTTACTCGTGTTCCCCACCTGGGCCACCTGGACATGATAATTTGCTCCGCACTTTGGCCTCAACTGGTCTGATGACTGTAGTCCCCCACCTATCCAATACTGGACTTGTTGACTGTGGTTCCCCACCTGGGTCTCACCTGGCACCTGTTGACTCCGTTCCGCACATGAACCACACCAGACCTGGTGACTGTGGGTTTCTTTGTAGAATTCACATTTACCTGGTGACTCTGGTCCCCTTAGGGCCTCACCTGCAACTCGTAACTCTGGTCCATACCTGTGACTTATCGGACAGCCGTTCCTTGCATGGCCGAAGGTTGGCCCTCCCCTGGACCTGTGAGTGGGGTTGTACATCTGGGCCTCACCAATACCGGTGACACAGGTCCCAACTTGGGCCTCACTTGGACCTGGTGAATCTGGACCATACCTGGTCCTCACACCGGAAAATGGTAACTCTGGTCACCACCTGGGAACACCTGGGACCTGGTGAATCTGGTCCCCTCTGGGCTCACCAGTCCTGGTGACTTTGTTCCCCACCGGACCTGATTGCCGTGGACAATTCTTGGCCTCACCTGGTACTGGTGAGTCTGATGCTATGTTGGCCCCCCAGATCTGGTGACTCTGGTCTTCACCTGTGGACCATTATGACCTGGATACTCTGGTCCACACCTGACCCTCACCTGGACATATGACTCTGGATCCCCTGGCTGGGCCTCCGCTGACATCCGTGACTCTGGTCCCCATCTGGATGTCACCTAGACCAGGTAATCTGGTACCCCGTAGCCTCAACTAGACCTGGGCATTTTGGTCCTCAAATGGGCCTCACCGGGGACCTAGTGAATGCTCCCCACCTGCGCCTCATCTGGACCTGTGACTCTGGTTCTACTGGGCATATCGGGACATGGTTACTCTTCCCCACTGGACTGACCTGATCCTGGTAACTCTGGTCCTGACCTTGGCCCTTCTGTCCCAGTGTACTCTGGCTCCCCCTGGTCCTCGCCTCTAGCTGTGACTCGATCTAAGCATGGCCTCACCAGACCTGGTGACTGTCGTTCCCAATGGAACCTCACCTGACCTCATGTCTCTGGTCCCTCCTGACCCTCACCAGGACCTGGTGTCTCTGGTACACCACCATGTAGTACATCAGGATATGGTTACACATGTTCACTAACAGTGACCCAGGCGGAACTATTAAAACTCTGGTCTTCACCTGGGCCACACCTGGACAGGGTGTCACTGGTTCCCACCAGGGTCCACCTGACATGGTGGTCGGATCCCCACCTGGTCCTCACCTGTAACTGGTGATTCTCGTTCCACATGGACATCAGTGGACCTGGTGGGCTGCAGTGTTTCTAGCTTCTCATGTACCTCGTGATCTGGTCCCCCCCCGGGACCTCACCGGACCTGGTGATGTGGTTGCCACCTGCACCTCACCTGGACCTTTGATTCTGGTCTGCACCTGAGACTACCCTGGATCTGGTGACTGTGGTCCCCACCTGGGCTTCACAGTTTTTTGGGACTCTCCGGTCCCCATCTGTGTCTCACATGACCCTTTTTGACCATTGGTCCTCAACTGGGCAAATTTGGACAGGTGACTGTGTTTCCACAACTGGACCTCATCTCGACCAGGTCACTCTGTCCCCCCTTGGGTTCACCGTGCCCTAGAGACTGTGAACCCCACTTTGGCCTGACTTGACCGCTGACCCTGGTTGCCACCTACCCAAGACCTCGAACTGTTGACTCTGGTTCTTCAAGGGCCCCCCTGTACCTGGTGATCCTTGTCCCCACCTCTCCTCAACTGGACGTGGTGACACTTGTCCCAACCGGGGACTCACCTGGACTCTTACTTGTTTCCACACCTGGGCCCTCAAGTAGACTGTTGACCGTCCCCAAACCGGCCTCACATGGACCTGTTTGCCTCTAATCCCCACCGGGACCTCAAGCGGTACCCTTGTACTCTGTCCTCACTGGGCGTCATCTGGACCTATTGACTCTGGTCCCCCCTCTGCTTCACCTGGATCTGGTGACTCTGGTCCCCCACCTGGCTTCACTTGTCGGTGACTCTGGTCTCCCAACTGTACCTTCTGCTGGACCTGGTGATCTCTTTCAAACATGGACCCACTGTTCTGGTGACTCTGCCTCAGTTTGGCCCCACCTGGACCTGGCGTCTCTCGCCCCCACTTTGACCTAACTCAGAACTGTTGAATCTTCCCCAATTAGGCCGCACCCTACCCTGGTGACTCTTGTCCCCAGCTATGCCTCAATTCGACCTGATGAACTGGTCCTCACGGGGCCTCACATGGAACCTGCTACTCAGGTGGATGAGTGGCTCTGTTCCTCCACATTGGGTTCACCTGATACTGGTGACTTGGGTTTATTCATGTCCTCACCAGGACCTTGATCTGTACCCCATATGGCCTGCATGGTCCTAGTGACTCTGGTCCCACCCAGGCATCACTGGACCTGGATACCCTATTCCACCTCTGGGACTCACTCGTGACCAGAACCTCTGGTCCATTCTGGGCCTCAAACTAACTGGTTACTCTGGTTCCCCTCTGGGACTCACCCTTACCTGTTGACTCTGGTCCCCCTTGGGCTTCATTCACTTGGGCCTGGTGAATCTGTTCCTTAGCTGGTCCGCACCTATGTGGTGACTGTTCGCCACTGGTCCTCACCTGGACTTGGTGAATCCTGTTGCCACCTGCGCCTCACCAGGAACCTTGTACTGTGGTCCACCTGGACCTCACCTGGATCTGGTGGTCTGGTTCCCATATGGGGGTCTCCTGGACCTGGTTCCTGTGGTCTCCATCTCCTCGCTGAACACAATGACTCTAATCCATATTTGAACCTCTACTGGACCTGTTACTCTGGTCCTTACCTGGGCATCTTGGGAGCTGGATACTCTTATATACTGGGCCTCACCGGGACCTGGTGACTGTGGTCCCACCTGGCCTCACCGGGCCGAGGTGACTTGTTCCCACAGGGACCTCACCTGACCTGGTGACTCAAGTCCTCATATGGGCATCATGGGACCTGGTTTCTCAGTTCCACATCGGGGCCTCACCTGGACCTAGTGATTCTCTCCCTCTGGACTCTCACCCTGAGTGGTGACTCTGGTCCCCACCTGGATATCACCAGAACCGTGTGAGTCTGTTCCCCATCTGGGACTCACCCAGAGCTTGGGCATATTGGTCTTCAAAACTGGGCCTCAACAGGACCTGTGTGAATCTACTCCTCAGTTAGGCCTCGTCTGGACCTTGTGACTTTTTTCCCACCGGCATCAATGGGACATGGTAACTCTTTCCCACCTGGGCCTCACCTCCATGATAATTTGCTCCACACTTTTGGCCTCAACTGGTTCCTGAGTGACTTTGTTACCCCACAACCATTGCCTCAGTCTGGACATGGTGACTGTGGTGCCCACCCGGTCTCACCTGTACCTCGTGTTTTCCCGTTCCCACATGAAACCTCACCTGGACCTGGTGCTGTGGTGTTCTTGTAGACTCACATTTACCTGGTACATCCTGGTCCCCACTAGGGCCTCACCTGGATCTGTGACTCTGGCCTGCCGGTTGGCCTCACCTTGAACTGGTGAGTGGGTTGCTTCCTGGGCCTCAACACAAGCTGGTGACTCAATTCCGCCTCGTGGGCCTCTTGGACCTGGTGAATCTGGTCCTTACCTGGTCCTGTCCCAGACCGGGGACTCTGGTCACCATCTGGGCCTCACCTGGACCTGGTGAATCTGGTCCCCATCTGGGCCTCACCCAGTCCTGGTGACTTTGTTCCCCACTGGCCCTCATTGCTGTTGGACTCTTTCTTGTGCCTCACCTGGAACTGGTGACCTCTGATCCTATCTGCGCGTCACCCAGATCTGGTACTCTGGCCTCACCGAACATCATTGGTACCTGGTGACTCGGTTCCACCACCTGAGCCAACTGGACACAATGACTCTGAACCACTCTGGCCCCTCCCTGAACTGATGCCTCTGGTCTCCCCATCTGGATGTCACCTGGACAGGTGATTCTGGTTAACCCCTCTAAGCCTCAACCAGATCTGTTGGACAGTGGTCCTCATGGGCCTCACTGGACCTTAGTGAATATTCTCCCCATCTGGTCTCATTTGGACCTGGTGACTCTGGTCCCTACCTGGGCATACATCGGACATTGTTCCACTGCATGGCCTGCATATTGGCCTCACCTGGACCTGGTAACTCTGTTCCCTACCTGGCATTATCGGGACATGGTTCCTCTGCATGGACTGCAGTTGGCCTCACCTGGACCTGGGGAGTGGGGTTTGCCCACCTGTAGGCCTCACCCATGCTTGGTGACACAGGTACCCACGTGGCTCACTTGACCTGGGTGAATCTTGTCCTTACTGGTCGTCACACCCGGAACTGGTAACTCTGGTCACCATCTGGGTATCACCTGGACCATGGTGAATCTGGTCCACCTGATCCGTCGGACCTCACCCAGTTCCTCGTGACTGTTTGTTCCCCACCGGCGACCTATGCTGTTGTACTCCTTCTTGGCCTCACTGGAACTGTGACTCTGATCCTAACTGTGGGCTCACCCAGATCTGAGTGACTCTGGTCCTCACCTGTGGACCATTATGATCTGGATCTCTGTTCAAACCCTAGCCTCACCTGGACATGATGACTCTGGTCCCCTCTGGGCTCACCCTGTACATTGTGACTCTGCCCCCATCTGGATGGCACCTAGACCATTGAATCTGGTAACCCCTCTAGGACTCAACTAGACCTGGGGATTCTGGTCCTCAGTGCGCCTCACCGAGACCTAGTGATCATGCTCCCACCTCTACCATCTGGACTTGGTGGCCTCTGGTTCTACTGCGCATCATCGACCATTGTTACTCTATTCAACGCCTGGGACTACCTGAATCCGTTAACTCTGGTCCTGACTTTGGCATCTCGTACCAGGGACTCTGGCTCCTCCTGGCCTCACCAGTAACTGGTGACTCCCTATCCTTGAATCCTGTGCCACCTTGGCCTCACCTGGACCTTGTTACTGTGGGGTCCTACCGGACCTTACCTGGATCTGGTGGCTCTAGTTCCCATATGGGGTTCTCCTCGACCTGGTTCCTTGGTCTCCATCTGGCCTCCCTTGGAAACAATGACTCTGATCCACATTTGGGCCTCTCCTGGATCTGTTGACTTGGTCCTTCCCTGGGCATCATTGGGACCTGGATACTCTCTTATATACCTGGGCCTTACCTGGACCTTGTGACTGTGGTCCCACGTGGGCCTCACCTGGACGAGGTGACTGGTTCCCACAGGGCCCTCACCTGGACCTGGTGACTCAGGTCCTCATATGGGCATCATGGGACCTGGTTTCTCAGTTCCACATCGGGGCCTCACCTGGACCTAGTGATTTTCGTCCCCTCTGGGCCTCTCCGTGACGTGGTGACTCTGGTCCCCACCCTGGATATCACCAGAAGCGGGTGACTCTGGTCCCTCTCTGGGTCTCACCCGGAGCTGGGGACACCGTCCTAAACAGGGCCTCAACAGGACCTATTGAATCTACTCCTCACTTTGGCCTCGTCTGTACCTTATGACACTTTTCCCACCTGCATCAATGGACATGGATATTCTGTTCCCCACCTGGGCCTCACCTGGACATGGTACTTTTCTCCACACTTTGGCCTCAACTGGTGCTGATGACTCTGGTCCCCCGACCTAGGCCTCAATCTGGACCTGGTGACTGTGGTCCCCACCTGGGTCTCACCTGGACTGGTGACTCTCGTTCCCACATTAACAACACCTGGACCTGGTGTTGTGGTGTTCTTGTAGACTCACATTTAACCTGGTGACTCCGGTCCCCACTAGGGCCTCACCTGGATCTGGTGACTCTGGCCTACAGGTTGGCCTCACCTGGTCCCGGTGAGTGGGTTGCCTCTAGGGCCTCACCCATACCTGGTGACTCAGGTCCCCATGTGAGCCTCTTGGACCTGGTGAATCTGGTCCTTACCTGGTCCTCTCCCAGACCCGATGACTCTGGTCACCACCTGGGCCTCACCTTGATCTGGTGAATTTGGTCCCAATCTGGGGCCTCACCCATTCTTGATGACTTTGTTCCACACCTGAGCCTCACCTGGTCATGATGACTCTGGAACTTCTCTGGGCCTCACCCTGACCTGGTGACTCTGGTCCCCATTAGGACGTAACCTGGACTGGGTGATTCTGGTTCCCATCTAGGCCTCAAGCAGATCTGGTGTTCTGGTCCTCAACTGGGCCTCACGTGGACTTAGTGAATATGCTCCATCTTGGCCTCATTTGGACCTGGTGACTCGGTTCCCTAACTAGGCATCATCGGGACATGGTTCTGCGCATCGCCTGCAGGTTGGTCTCACCTGCAACTGGTGAGTGGGATTGCCATCTGTGGCTCACCCATACCTGGTGACTCAGGTCCCCACGTGGGCCTCTTGGACCTGGTGAATCTGGTCCTTACATCGTCTTCTCCCAACCTGGGGACTCTGGTCATCACCTGGGCCTCACCTGGAGAAGGGAAACTGGTCCCCATCTGGGCCTCACCCAGTCCTGGTTACTTTGTCCCCACCTGGAACTGATTGCTGTGGACTCTTTCTTTGCCTCACCTGCAACTGGTGACTCTGATCCTATCTGCGCGTCACCCAGATCTGTTGATTCTGGTCCTCATGTGGACATCTTGGTACCTGGTGACTCAGTTCCACACCTGAGCCTCACCTGGACATGATGACTCTGGAACCTCTCTGGGCCTCACCCTGTCCTGGTGACTTTGGTCCCCATCTGGATGTCACCTGGACCAGGTGATTTTGGTACCCCTCTGAGCCTCAACCAGATCTGGTGACTCTGGTCCTCAACTGGGCCTCACCTGGACCTAGTTAATATGCTCCATCTGGGCCTCATTTGGACCTGGTGACTCTGGGTCCCTCCCTCGGCATCATCGGTACATGGTTCCACTGCATGGCCTGCAGGTTGACATCACCTGGACCTGGTAACTCTGGTTCCTACATGGGCATCATCGGGACACGGTTCCTCTGCATGGCGCGAAAGATGGCCTCTCCTGGACCTGGTGAGTGTGGTTGCCACCTGTGCCTCACCCGTGCCTGGGGACACAGGCCCCTCGTCGGCCTCTTGGACCTGGTGAATCTGGTCCTTACCTGGTCGTCTCCCATACCCGGGGTCTCTGGTCACCCCCTGGGCCTCACCTGGACCTGGTGAATCTGGTCCCCATCTGGGCATCACCCAGTCCTGGTGACTTTGTTCCCCACCTGGATGATTGCTGTGGACAATTTCTTGGCCTCACCTTGAACTGGTGGACTCTGATCGTATCTGCGCATTACCCAGACCTGGTGACTCTGGTCCTCACCTGGGCATCATTGGTACCTGGTGACTCTGTTCCACACCTGAGCCTCACCTGGACCCGATGACTCTTGGAACCACTCTGAGCCTCCCCCTGACACTGGTGACTCTCGTCCCCATCTGGATATCACCTGGACCAGGTGATTCTGGTACCCTTCTAAGACTCAAGTAGATATGGTGGAAACTGGTCCTCAACTGGGCCTCACCTGGACCTAGTGAATATGCTCCATCTGGGCCTTATATGGACCTGGTGACTCTGGTCCCTACCTGGGCATCATCGGGATATGGTTCCACTGCATCGCCTGCAGATTGGTCTCAACTGGACCTGGCAAATCTGGTCCCTACCTGAGCATCACCGGGACATGGTTCCTCTGCATGGCCTGCAGGTTGGCCTCACCTGGACCTGGTGAGTGGGGTTGCCACCTGGGCCTCCCCCATACCTTGTGACACAGGGCCCCACGTGGGCCTCCCTTTGACCTGTTGAATCTGGTCCTTACCTGGTCCTCACTCGGAAACTAGTAAGTCTGGTCACAACATGGGAATCATCTGGACCTGGTGAATCTGGTCCCCATTGGGCCTCACCCAGTCCTGATTGACTTTGTTCCCACCTGAACCTGATTGCTGTGGACTCCTTTGGGCCTCACCTGGAACGGGTGACTCTGATCCTAACTGGGCCTCACCCAGATCTGGTGACTCTGGTCCTCACCTGTGGACCATTATGACCTGGATACTCTGTACCTCACCTGAGACTCACCTGGAAATGATGATGCTGGATCCCCTCTGGGCCTCAGCCTGACATGGTGACTCTGGTCCCCATTTGGATATCACCAGAATCGGGTGACTCTGTTCCCCTCTGGGACTCACCCGGTGCTGGGGACACTGGTCCTCACCTGGGCACAACTGGACCTGGTGAATCTACTCCTCACTTAGGTCTCGTCTGGACTTTGTGACTCTTTTCCCACCTGGCATCAATGGGACATGGTTACTCTGTTCCCACTGGGCCTCACCTGGACATGATAACTTTGCTCCACACTTTGGCCTCAACTGGTCCTGATGACTCTGATCCCCCCCTCCTAGGCCTCAAACTGAACCTGGTGACTGTGGTCCCCACCTGGGTCACACCTGGACCTGGTGGTCTCGTTCTTACATGAACCACGCCTGGACCTGGTGACTCTGGCGTTCTTGTAGACTCACTTTTACCTGGTGAATCTGGTCCCCACTAGGGACTCACATGGATCTGGTGACTCTGGCCTGCAGGTTGGTCTCACCAGGACCTGGTGAGTGGGGTTGCCACCTGGGCCTCACCCATACCTGGTGACTCAAGTCCCTACGTGGGCCTCTTGGACCTGGTGAATCTTGTCCTTTCCCGGTCCTCTCCTAGACCCGGGGACTCTTGTCACCACCTGGGCCTCACCTGGACCTGGTGAATCTGGTCCCCATCTGGGCCTCACCCAGTCCTGGTGACTTTGTTCCCCACCTGGACCTGATTGCTGTGCCCTTTCTTGGCCTCACCCGGACTGGTGAGTCTGATCCTATCTGTGCGTCACCCAGACCGGGTGACTCTTGTCCTCACCTGGGCATCATTGTTACCTGGTGACTCTGTACCACACCTGAGCCTCACCTGGAAATGTTGACTCTGGAACCGCTCTGGGCCTCACCCTGACCTAGTGACTCTGGTCCCCATCTGGATGTCCCATGGACAAGGTGATTCTGGTACCCCCTAGGACTCAAACAGATCTGGTGACTCTGGTCTTCAAAGGGGACTCACCTGTACATAGTGAATATGCTCCATCTGGGCCTCATTTGGACCTGGTGACTCTGGTCCGTACCTGGGCATCATCGGGATATGGTTCCACTGCATGCCCTGCAGGTTGGCCTCACCTGGACCTGGTAAGTCTGGTCTCTACCTGGGCATCATCTTGATATGTTTCCACTGCATGGCATGCAGGTTGGCCTCACCTGGACCTGGTAAATAATCTCCCTACCTGGGCATCATCGGGATATGGTTCCACTGCATGGCCTGCAGGTTGGCCTCACCTGGACCTGGTGAGTGTTATTGCCACCTGGGCCTCACCCATACCTGGTGACTCAGGTCCACGTGGGCCTCTTGGACCTAGTGAATCTGGTCCTTACCTGGTCCTTTCCCAGAACGGGTACTCTGGTCACCACCTGTGCCTTACCTGGACCTGGTGAATCTGTTACCCCTCTAGGCCTCAACAAGATCTGGTGACTCTGATCCTATCTGCGCGTCACTCAGACCTGGTGACTCTGGTCCTCACCTGAGCATCATTGGAACCTGGTGACTCTGTTCCACACCTGAGCCTCACCTGGACATGATGACTCTGGAACCTCTCTGGGACAACCCTGACCTGGTGACTGTGGTCCCCATCTGGATGTCACCTGGACCAGGTGATTCTGGTACCCTTCTAGGCCTCAACCAGATCTGGTGACTCTGGTCATCAACTGGGCCTCACTTGGACCTAGTGAATATGCACCATCTGGGCCTCTTTTGGACCTGGTGACTCTGGTCCCTACCTGGGCATCATTGGGACATGGTTCCACTGCATGGCCTGCACGTTGGCCTCACTTGGACCTGGTAAGTCTGGTCTCTACATGGTCATCATCGGGACATGGTTCCTCTGCACGGCCTGCAGGTTGGCCTCACCTGGACCTGGTCAGTGGGGTTGCCATCTGGGCCTCACCTATGCCTGGTGACACAGGTCCCCACGTGGGCCTCACTTGGACCTGGTGAATCTTGTCCTTACCTGGTCCTCACCCGGAACTGGTAAGTCTGGTCACCACCTGGATATCACCTGGATCTTGTGTATCTGGTCCCCATCTAGGCCTCACCCAGTCCTGTTGACTTTGTTCCCCACCTGGACCTGATTTCTGTGGACTCCTTCTTGGCCACACCTGGAACTGGTGACTCTGGTACTCAGTTTGGCCTCACCTGGAACTGGCGTCTCTCGTCCCCACTTTGACCTAACTCAGAACTGCTGAATCTAGCCCAACTTAGGCAGCACCCAGACCTGGTGACTTTTGTCCCCAGCTATGCCTCAATTCGACCTAATGTATCTGGTCCTCACGGGAGCCTCACCTGGACCTGGGACTCAGCTGTAGGGTGGCTCTGGTTCCCGCAAGGGGCTCAGCTGATACTGCTGACTGTGGTCTTATTGTATGCCTCACCAGGACCTAGTGATTCTGTTCCCCATCTGGGCCTGCATGGCCCCAGTGACTCTGGTCCTCACCCAGGCATCATTGGGTGATGGACCCAATGATCCTCACCCTGGATACGCTATTACCCACCTGGGCCTCACTTTGACCAGGGACCTCTGGTCCAATTCTGAGCCTCAAACTAAACAGGTTACTCTGGTTCCCCCTCTGGGGCTCACCCTTACCTGGTGACTCTGGTCTCCCTTTGGGCTTCACTTCGGCCTGGTGAATCTGGTCCTTAGCTGGTCCGCTCCTGGATGTGGTGACTGGTCGCCACCTAGTCCTCACCTGGACTTGTTGAATCCTGTTGCCACCTGCGCCTCACCTGGACCTTGTGACTGTGGTCCCACCTGGACCTCACCTGGATCTCGTGGCTCTGGTTCCCATATGGGGCTCTCCTGGACCTGGTTCTTGTGGTCTCCATCTGACCTCACCTGGAACACAATGACGCTGATCCGTATTTGCGCCTCTCCTGGACCTGTTGACTCTGGTCCTTACCTGGGCATAATTGGGACCTCGATACTCTCTTATATACCTGGGCCTCACCTGGACATTGTGACTGTGGTCCCACCTGGGCCTCACCTGGACGAGGTGACTGGTTCCCACAGAGACCTCACATGGACCTGGTGACTCAGGTCCTCTTATGGGCATCATGGTACCTGGTTTCTCAGTTCCAAATCGGGCCTCACCTGGAGCTAGTGATTCTCGTCCCCCTCTGGGCCTCATTCTGACGTGGTGACTCTGGTCCCCACCTGGATATCATCAGAAACGGGTGACTCTGGTCCCCCTCTGAGACTCTCCGGAGCTGTGGACACTGGTCCTCAACTGGGCCTCAACAGGACCTGATGAATCTACTCTTCACATAGGCCTCGTCTGGAACCTGTGACTCTTTTCCCACCTGGCATCAATGGGACATGGTTACTCTGTTCCCCACCTGGGCCTCACCTGGACATGATAATTTTGCTCCACACTTTGGCCTCACATGGTCCTGATGACTCTGGTCCCCCCTCCTAGGCCTCAATCAGGACCTGGTGACTGTGGTCCCCACCTGGGTCTCACCTGGACCTGGTGACTCTCGTTCCCAAATGATTCACACCTGGACCTGGTGACTGTGGTGTTCTTGTAGACTCACATTTACCTGGTGAGTCCGGTACCCACAAGGGCCTCACCTGCATCTGGTGACTCTGGCCTGCAGGTTGGCCTCCCCTGGACCTGGTGAGTGGGGTTGCCACCTGGGCCTCACCCACACCTGATGATTCAGGTTCTCACGTTGGTCTCTTGGACCTGGGGAATCTGGGCCTTACCTGGTCCTCTCCCAGACCCGGGGACTCTGGTCACCACTTGGGCCTCACCAGGAACTGGTGAATCTAGTCCCCATCTGGGCCTCCCCCAGTCCTGGTGACTTTGTTCCCACATGGACCTGATTGCTGTGGACGCTTTCTTGGCCTCACCTGGAACTGGTGACTCTGATCCTATTGTGCATCTCCCAGATCTGGTGACTCTGGTCCTGACCTGGGCATCATTGATACCTGGTTAGTCTGTTCCACACCTGAGCCTCACCGGGATATGATGACTCTGGAACCTCTCTGGGACTCACTCTGACCTGGTGACTCTGGTCCCCATTTGGATATCACCTGGACCAGGTGATTCTGGTACACCTCTAGGGCTCAAGGTGATCTGGTGACTCTGGTCCTCAACTGGGCCTCACCTGGACCTAGTGAATATACCCCATCTGGGCCTCATTTGGACCTGGTGACTCCAGTCCGTACCTGGGCATCATCGGGATATGGTATCACAGCATGGCCTGCAGGTTGGCCTCACCTGGACCTGGTGAGTGGGGTTTTCCTCAACTGGGCAAAATTGGGACCCGGTGACTGTGTTCCACAAGTGGCCTCACCTGGACCAAGTGACTCTGGTCCCCCTCTGGGTGTCACCATGTCCTAGTGACTGTGAACCCCAATTTGGCCTGACTTGGACCTGCTGACCCTGGTTGCCACCTGCGCCTGACCTCGAACTGTTGACTCTGGTTCTTTCAAGGGCCTCCCCTGGACCTGGTGATCCTGGTCCCCACCTGGGTCTCACCTGGACGTGGTGACTCTTGTCACCACCGGGGCCTCACCGGGACCTGCTTACTTTGTTCCACACCTGGGCCTCAAGTAGACCTGTTGACCATGGTCCCCAAGCCAGACTCACATGGACATGTTGCCTCTGATCCCCCCCGGGGCCTCACGTGTACCTGGTAACTCTGGTCCTCACCTGGGCCTCATCTGGACCTAGTGACTCTGGTTCCCACCTGGACTTCACCTGGATCTGGTGACTCTGGTCCACCCCAGGACCTCTCCTGGACCTGGTGACTCCTTTCCAACATGGACCTCATGTGGATTTGGTGAATCTGGTCCTCAGTTTGGCCTCACCTGGACTTGGTGTCTCTCGTCCCCACTTTGACCTAACTCAGAACTGCTGAATCTTGCCCCACCTAGGCCGCACCCAGACCTTGTGACTCTTGTCCCTAGCTTTGCCTCAATTCACCCTGATGAATCTGGTCCTCACGTGTGCCTCACATGTACCTGGGACTCAGCTGGATAAAGTGGCTCTAGTTCCCACAAGGGGCACACCTGATACTGCTGACTGTGGTCTTATTCTATGCCTCACCAGGACGTAGTGATTCTGTTCCCCATCTGGGCCTGCATGGCCCTAGTGCCTCTGGTCCTCACCCAGGCATCATTGGGTGATGGACCCAATGATCCTCACCCTGGATACTCTATTCCACACCTGTGCCTCACTTTGACCAGGGACTTCTGGTCCCATTCTGGGCCTCAAGCTAAACTGGTTACTCTGGTTCCACTCTGGGCCTCACCCTTACCTGGTGACTCTGGTCACCCCTTGGGCTTCACTAGGGTCTGGTGAATCTGGTCCTTAGCTGGTCCGCACCTGGATCTGGTGACTGGTCGCCACCTGGGCCTCACCTGGACTTGGTGAATCCTGTTGCCACCTGTGCCTCACCTGGACCTTGTGACTTTGGTCCCACCTGGACCTCACCTGGATCTGGTGGATCTCGTTCCCATATGGGGCTCTCCTGGACCTGGTTCCTGTGGTCTCCATCTGGCCTCACTTGGAACACAATGACTCTGAACAATATTTGGGCCTCTCTTGTACCTGTTGACTCTGGTCCTTACTTGGGCATCACTGGGAGCTGGATACTCTGTTATATACCTGGGCCTCACATGGACCGGTGACTGTGGTCCCACCTGAGCCTCACCTGGACGAGTTGACTGGTTCCCACAGGGAGCTCACCTGGACCTGGTGACTCAGGTCCTCATATTGGCATCATGGGACCTGGTTTCTCACTTCCACATCGGGGCCTCACATGGACCAAATGATTCTCGTCCCACTCTGGGCCTCACCCTGATGTGGTGAATCTGGTCCCCATCTAGGCCTCACCCAGTACTGGTGACTTTGTTCCCCACCTGGACCTGATTGCTGTGGACTCTTTCTTGGCCTCACCTGGAACTGGTGACTCTGAACCTATCTGCGCGTCACCCAGATCTGGTGACTCTGGCCCTCACCTGGGCATCATTGGTACCTGGTGACTCTGTTCCTCACTTGAGCCTCACCTGGACATGATGACTCTGGAACCTCTCTGGGCCTCTCCCTGACCTGGTGACTCTAGTCCCTAACTGGGCATCATCGGGACATGGTTCCACTGCATTGCCTGCAGGTTGGCCTCACCTGGATGTGGTAACTCTCGTCCTTACCTGGGTATCATCGGGACATGGTTCCTCTGCATGGCCTGCAGGTTGGCCTCACCTGGACCTGGGGTGCCTTGCCACCTGGCCTCACCAATACCTGGTGACTCAGGTCCCCACGTGGGCCTCATTTGGACCTGGTGAATCTGGTCCTTACCTGGTCGTCACCCGGAACTGGTATGTCTGGTCACCACCTAGGAATAACCTGGGCCTGGTGAATCTGGTCCCAATCTGGGCCTCACCCTGTCCTGGTGACTTTGTTCCCCACCTGGATCTGATTGCTGTGGACTCCTTCTTGGCCTCACCTGGAACTGGTGACTCTGATCCTAACTGGGCCTCCCCCAGATCTGGTGACTCTGGTCCTCACCTGTGGACCATTATGATCTGGATACTCTGTTCCACACCTGAGCCTCACCTGGACATGATTACTCTGGATCCTCTCTGGACCTCACCCTGACATGGTGACTCTGGTCCCCATGTGGATGTCACCTAGACCAGGTATATCTGGTACCCCTCTAGGCCTCAACTAGACCTGGCGACTGTGGTCGTCAACTGGGCCTCACCGGGACCTAGTGGATATGCTCCCCTCTTGCGCCTCATCTGAACCTGGTGACTCTGGTTCCACCTGGGCATCACTGGGACCTGGATACTCTCTTATATACCTGGGCCTCACCTGAACCTGATGACTGTGGTCACACCTGGGCCTCACCTGGACCTGGTGAATCTGGTCCCCATCTGGGCCTCACCCAGTCCTTGTGACTTTGTTCCCCACCTGGACTTGATTGCTGTGGTCCCATTCTTGGCCTCACCTGGAACTGGTGACTCTGATCCTATATGCGCGACTCCCAGATCCGGTGACTCTGGTCCTCACCTGGGAGTTATTGGCACCTGGAGACTCTGTTCCACACCTGAGCCTCATCTGGAACTGATGACTCTGGAACCTTTCTGGGTCTCACCCTGACCTGGTGACTCTGGTCCCCATCTGGATGTCACCTGGACCAGGTGATACTGGTACTCCTCTAGGCCTCAACCCGATCTGGTGACTCTGGTCCTCAACTGGGCCTCAACTGGACCTATTGAATATGCTTCATCTGGGCCTGATTTGGACCTGGTAACTCTGGTCACTACCTCGGCATCATCGGGTCATGTTTCCACTGCATGGCCTACAGGTTGCACTCACCTGGACCTGCTTACTGTGTTCCACACCTGGGACTAAAGTAGACCTGTTGACCATGGTCCCCAAGCCTGCCTCACATGGACCTGTTGCCTCTGATCCCCACCTGGGCCTCAAGTGTACCTGGTAACTCTGGTCCTCACCTGGGCCTCATCTGGACCTAGTGACTCTGGTCCCCACCTGGACTTCAACTGGATCTGGTGACTCTGGTCCCCACCTGGACTTCACCTGGATCTGATGACACTGGTCCCCACCTGGACCTCACCTGGACCTGGTGACTCTGGTCCTCAGTTTGGCCTCACCTGGACCTGTTGACTCTTGTCCCCACTTTGACCTAACTCAGAACTGCTGAATCTTGCCCCACCTAGGCCGCACCCAGACCTGGTGACTCTTGTCCCCAGCTATGCCTCAATTCGACCTGTTGAATCTGGTCCTCACGTGGGTCTCACATGGACCTGGCACTCAGCTGGATAGAATGGCTCTGGTTCCCACAGGGGCTCACCTGATACTGCTGAATGTGGTCTTATTCTATGCCTCACCAAGACCTGGTGATTCTGTTCCCCATCTAGGCCTGCATGGCCCTAGTAACTCTGTTCCTCACCCAGGCATCATTGGGACCTGGATACTCTATTCCACACCTGGGCTTCACTCTGACCAGGGACCTCTGGTCCCATTCTGGGCCTCAAACTAAACTGGTTACTCTGGTTACCCATCTGGGCCTCACCCTTACCTGGTGACTCTGGTCACCCCTTTGACTTCCCTTGGGCCTGGTGAATCTGGACCTTAGCTGGTCCGCACCTGGATGTCGTGACTGGTCGCCACCTGGGCCTCCCCTGGACTTGGTGAATCCTGTTGCCAGTTTCGCCTCACCTGGACCTTGTGACTGTGTTCCCATCTGAACCTCTCCTGGATCTGGTGGCTCTGGTTCCCATATTGTTCTCTCCTGGACCTGGTTCCTGTGGTCTCCATCTGGCCTCACCTGGAAAACAATGATTCTGATCCATATTTGGGCCTATCCTGGATCTGTTGTCTCTGGTCCTTACCTGGCCTCATTGGGACCTGGATACTCACTTATTTACCTGGGCCTCACCTGGACCTGGTGAATGTGGTCCCACCTGGGCCTCACTTGGACGAGGTGCCTGGTTCCCACAGGGATCTCACCTGGACCTGGTGACTCAGGTCCTCATATGGGCATCATGGTAACTGGTTTCTCAGTTCCACATCGGGGCCTCACCTGGACCTAGTGATACTCGTCCCCCTCTAGGCCTCACCCTGACGTGGTGACTCTGGTCTCCAGCTGGATATCACCAGAACCGGGTGACTCTGGTCCCCCTCTGGGACTCACCCGGAGCTGGGGACACTGCTCCTCAACTGGGCCTCAACAGAACCTGGTGAATCTACTCCTCACTTAGGCCTCGTCTGGACCTTGTGACTCTTTTCCGACCTGGCATCAATGGGACATGGTTACTCTGTTCCCCACCTGGGCCTCACCTGGACATGATAATTTGCTCCGCACTTTGGCCTCAACTGGTCCTGATGACTGTAGTCCCCCACCTAGTCCTCAATCTGGACTTGTTGACTGTGGTCCCCACCTGGGTCTCACCTGGACCTGGTGACTCTCGTTCCCACATGAACCACACCAGGACCTGGTGACTGTGGTGTTCTTGTAGAATCACATTTACCTGGTGACTCTGGTCCCCATTAGGGCCTCACCTGCAACTCGTAACTCTGGTCCATACCTGGGCATTATCGGGACACCGTTCCTTTGCATGGCCGGAAGGTTGGCCTCCCCTGGACCTGGTGAGTGGGGTTGACATCTGGGCCTCACCCATACCGGTGACACAGGTCCCCACGTGGGCCTCACTTGGACCTGGTGAATCTGGACCATACCTGGTCCTCACCCGGAAATGGTAACTCTGGTCACCACCTGGGAATCACCTGGACCTGGTGAATCTGGTCCCCATCTGGGCCTCACCCAGTCCTGGTGACTTTGTTCCCCACCGGGACCTGATTGCTGTGGACAATTCTTGGCCTCACCTGGTACTGGTGAGTCTGATGCTATGTGGGCCTCACCCAGATCTGGTGACTCTGGTCTTCACCTGTGGACCATTATGACCTGGATACTCTGTTCCACACCTGACCCTCACCTGGACATGATGACTCTGGATCCCCTCTGGGCCTCACCCTGACATCGTGACTCTGGTCCCCATCTGGATGTCACCTAGACCAGGTGAATCTGGTACCCCTGTAGGCCTCAACTAGACCTGGGCATTTTGGTCCTCAAATGGGCCTCACCGGGACCTAGTGAATATGCTCCCCACCTGCGCCTCATCTGGACCTGGTGACTCTGGTTCTACCTGGGCATCATCGGGACATGGTTACTCTATTCCCCACTGGGACTGACCTGATCCTGGTAACTCTGGTCCTGACCTTGGCCTCTTCTGTCCCAGGTGACTCTGGCTCCACCTGGTCCTCGCCTCTAGCTAGTGACTCTGATCCTAAGCATGGCCTCACCAGACCTGGTGACTGTCGTTCCCAATGGAACCTCACCTGGACCTCATGTCTCTGGTCCCTCCTGACCCTCACCAGGACCTGGTGTCTCTGGTACCCACCAGGGTAGCATCAGGATATGGTTACACTGTTCACTAACAGTGACCCAGGCGGAACTATTAACTCTGGTCTTCACCTGGGCCACACCTGGACAGGGTGTCACTGGTTCCCACCAGGGTCTCACCTGGACATGGTGTGTCGGATCCCCACCTGGTCCTCACCTGTAACTGGTGATTCTCGTTCCCACATGGACATCATGTGGACCTGGTGGCTGCAGTGTTTCTAGCTTCTCATGTACCTCGTGATTCTGGTCCCCACCAGGGCCTCACCGGGACCTGGTGAGTGTGGTTGCCACCTGCACCTCACCTGGACCTGGTGATTCTGGTCTGCACCTGAGACTACCCTGGATCTGGTGACTGTGGTCCCCACCTGGGCTTCACCCGTTTTTGGGGACTCCGGTCCCCATCTGTGTCTCACATGACCCTTTTGACCATGGTCCTCAACTGGGCAAAATTTGGACATGGTGACTGTGTTCCACAACTGGACCTCATCTCGACCAGGTCACTCTGGTCCCCCTCTGGGTGTCACCGTGCCCTAGAGACTGTGAACCCCACTTTGGCCTGACTTGGACCGCTGACCCTGGTTGCCACCTACGCCAGACCTCGAACTGTTGACTCTGGTTCTTCCAAGGGCCTCCCCTGTACCTGGTGATCCTTGTCCCCACCTGCTCCTCAACTGGACGTGGTGACACTTGTCCCAACCGGGGACTCACCTGGACCTGCTTACTGTGTTCCACACCTGGGCCTCAAGTAGACATGTTGACCATGGTCCCCAAACCGGCCTCACATGGACCTGTTGCCTCTAATCCCCACCGGGACCTCACGTGTACCTTGTAACTCTGGTCCTCAACTGGGCGTCATCTGGACCTAGTGACTCTGGTCCCCACCTCTGCTTCACCTGGATCTGGTGACTCTGGTCCCCACCTGGACTTCACTTGGATCTGGTGACTCTGGTCTCCAACTGTACCTCTGCTGGACCTGGTGACTCTCTTTCAAACATGGACCTCACCTGGATCTGGTGACTCTGGTCCTCAGTTTGGCCTCACCTGGACCTGGCGTCTCTCGTCCCCACTTTGACCTAACTCAGAACTGTTGAATCTTTCCCCAATTAGGCCGCACCCATACCTGGTGACTCTTGTCCCCAGCTATGCCTCAATTCGACCTGATGAATCTGGTCCTCACGTGGGCCTCACATGGACCTGCTACTCAGGTGGATAGAGTGGCTCTGGTTCCCACATTGGGTTCACCTGATACTGGTGACTGTGGTTTTATTCTATGCCTCACCAGGACCTAGTGATTCTGTACCCCATATGGGCCTGCATGGTCCTAGTGACTCTGGTCCTCACCCAGGCATCACTGGGACCTGGATACCCTATTCCACATCTGGGACTCACTCTGACCAGAGACCTCTGGTCCAATTCTGGGCCTCAAACTAAACTGGTTACTCTGGTTCCCCCTCTGGGACTCACCCTTACCTGGTGACTCTGGTCACCCCTTGGGCTTCACTTGGGCCTGGTGAATCTGGTCCTTAGCTGGTCCGCACCTGGATGTGGTGACTGTTCGCCACCTGGTCCTCACCTGGACTTGGTGAATCCTGTTGCCACCTGCGCCTCACCAGGACCTTGTGACTGTGGTCCCACCTGGACCTCACCTGGATCTGGTGGGTCTGGTTCCCATATGGGGGTCTCCTGGACCTGGTTCCTGTGGTCTCCATCTGCCTCAGCTGAAACACAATGACTCTAATCCATATTTGAACCTCTACTGGACCTGTTGACTCTGGTCCTTACCTGGGCATCTTTGGGAGCTGGATACTCTTATATAACTGGGCCTCACCGGGACCTGGTGACTGTGGTCCCACCTGGCCCTCACCGGGACGAGGTGACTTGTTCCCACAGGGACCTCACCTGGACCTGGTGACTCAAGTCCTCATATGGGCATCATGGGACCTGGTTTCTCAGTTCCACATCGGGGCCTCACCTGGACCTAGTGATTCTCGTCCCCTCTGGACCTCACCCTGACGTGGTGACTCTGGTCCCCACCTGGATATCACCAGAACCGTGTGAGTCTGTTCCCCCTCTGGGACTCACCCAGAGCTTGGGATATTGGTCTTCAACTGGGCCTCAACAGGACCTGGTGAATCTACTCCTCAGTTAGGCCTCGTCTGGACCTTGTGACTCTTTTCCCACCTGGCATCAATGGGACATGGTTAATCTGTTCCCCACCTGGGCCTCACCTCCACATGATAACTTTGCTCCACACTTTGGCCTCAACTGGTCCTGATGACTTTGTTCCCCACACCTATGCCTCAGTCTGGACATGGTGACTGTGGTGCCCACCCGGGTCTCACCTGTACCTCGTGATTCCCGTTCCCACATGAACCTCACCTGGACCTGGTGACTGTGGTGTTCTTGTAGACTCACATTTACCTGGTGACACTGGTCCCCACTAGGGCCTCACCTGGATCTGGTGACTCTGGCCTGCCGGTTGGCCTCACCTTGACCTGGTGAGTGGGGTTGCTTCCTGGGCCTCACACATAGCTGGTGACTCAATTCCCCTCGTGGGCCTCTTGGACCTGGTGAATCTGGTCCTTACCTGGTCCTGTCCCAGACCGGGGACTCTGGTCACCATCTGGGCCTCACCTGGACCTGGTGAATCTGGTCCCCATCTGGGCCTCACCCAGTCCTGGTGACTTTGTTCCCCACATGGCCCTCATTGCTGTGGACTCTTTCTTGGCCTCACCTGGAACTGGTGACTCTGATCCTATCTGCGCGTCACCCAGATCTGGTGACTCTGGGCCTCACCTGAGCATCATTGGTACCTGGTGACTCTGTTCCACGCCTGAGCCTAACCTGGACATGATGACTCTGGAACCACTCTGGCCCTCTCCCTGAACTGATGCCTCTGGTCCCCATCTGGATGTCACCTGGACGAGGTGATTCTGGTACCCCTCTAAGCCTCAACCAGATCTGGTGACAGTGGTCCTCAACTGGGCCTCACTGGACCTAGTGAATATTCTCCATCTGGGTCTCATTTGGACCTGGTGACTCTGGTCCCTACCTGGGCATCATCGGGACATTGTTCCACTGCATGGCCTGCATATTGGCCTCACCTGGACCTGGTAACTCTGTTCCCTACCTGGGCATTATCGGGACATGGTTCCTCTGCATGGACTGCAGGTTGGCCTCACCTGGACCTGGGGAGTGGGGTTGCCACCTGAGCCTCACCCATGCTTGGTGACACAGGTACCCACGTGGGCTCACTTGGACCTGGTGAATCTTGTCCTTACCTGGTCGTCACCCGGAACTGGTAACTCTGGTCACCATCTGGGTATCACCTGGACCTGGTGAATCTGGTCCCCATCTGGGCCTCACCCAGTCCTCGTGACTTTGTTCCCCACCTGGACCTGATTGCTGTGGACTCCTTCTTGGCCTCACCTGGAACTGGTGACTCTGATCCTAACTGGGGCTCACCCAGATCTGGTGACTCTGGTCCTCACCTGTGGACCATTATGATCTGGATCTCTGTTCAACACCTGAGCCTCACCTGGACATGATGACTCTGGGTCCCCTCTGGGCCTCACCCTGACATGGTGACTCTGCTCCCCATCTGGATGTCACCTAGACCAGGTGAATCTGGTACCCCTCTAGGACTCAACTAGACCTGGGGATTCTGGTCCTCAAGTGCGCCTCACCGAGACCTAGTGATCATGCTCCCCACCTGCTACTCATCTGGACTTGGTGACTCTGGTTCTACCTGCGCATCATCGGGACATGGTTACTCTATTCAACGCTGGGACTGACCTGATCCTGGTAACTCTGGTCCTGACTTTGGCATCTTCTGTACCAGGTGACTCTGGCTCCTCCTGGGCCTCACCAGTAACTGGTGACTCTGATCCTAAGCATGGCCTCACCTGACCTGGTTACTGTGGTTCCCATCGGGACCTCACCTGGACCTCATATCTCTGGTCCCACCTGGGCCTCACTGGGACCTGGTGTCTCTGGTACCCACCAGGGTAGAATCAGGATATGGTTACACTGTTCACTAACAGTGACCCAGCCGGACCTATTAACTCTGGTCTTCACCTGTGCCACACCTGGACATGGTGACACTCGTTCCCACCTGGGTCTCACCTGGACATGGTGAGTAGGATCCCCACCTGGTCCTCACCTGTAACTGGTGATTCTCGTTCCCATATGGACATCCTGTGGACCTAGTGGCTGCAGTGTTTCTAGCTTCTCATGTACCTCGTGACTCTGGTCCCCACCAGGGCCTCACCGGGACCTGGTGAGTGTGGTTGCCACCTGCACCTCACCTGGACTTGGTGATTCTGGCCTGTACCTGAGACTACCCTGTATCTGGTGACTGTGGTCCCCACCTGGTCTTCACCTGGATTTGGGGACTCCGGTCCCCATCTGGGCCTCACCTGGCCCTGTTAACCATGGTCCTCAACTGGGCACAATTGGGGCCCGGTGACTGTGTTCCACAAATGGACCTCACCTGCACCATGTGACTCTGGTCCCCCTCTTGGTCTCACCGTGCCCTAATGACTGTGAACCCCACTTTGGCCTGACTTGGACCTGCTGACCCTGGTTGCCACCTGCGCTTGACTTCGACCTGTTGACTCTGGTTCTTTCTTTTTTCTTTTTTCTTTTAATTTATTTTTTATTATTGGTGTTCTATTTACTAACATACAGAATAACCCCCAGTGCCCGTCAGCCATTCACTCCCACCCCCCGCCCTCCTCCCCTTCTACCACCCCTAGTTCGTTTCCCAGAGTTAGTAGTCTTTACGTTCTGTCTCCCTTTCTGATATTTCCCACACATTTCTTCCCCCTTCCCTTATATTCCCTTTCACTATTATTTATATTCCCCAAATGAATGAGAACATATAATGTTTGTCTTTCTCCGACTGGCTTACTTCACTCAGCATAATACCCTCCAGTTCCATCCACGTTGAAGCAAATGGTGGGTATTTGTCATTTCTAATAGCTGAGTAATATTCCATTGTATACATAAACCAGATCTTCTTTATCCATTCATCTTTCGTTGGACACCGAGGCTCCTTCCACAGTTTGGCTATCGTGGCCATTGCTGCTATAAACATCGGGGTGCAGGTGTCCCGGCGTTTCATTGCATTTGTCTCTTTGGGGAAAATCCCCAACAGTGCAATTGCTGGGTCGTAGGGCAGGTATATTTTTAACTGTTTGAGGAATCTCCACACAGTTTTCCAGAGTGGCTGCACCAGTTCACATTCCCACCAACAGTGTATGAGGATTCCCTTTTCTCTGCATCCTTTCCAACATTCGTTGTTTCCTGTCTTGTTAATTTTCCCCATTCTCACTGGTGTGAGGTGGTATCTCATTGTGGTTTTGATTTGTATTTCCCTGATGGCAAGTGATGCAGAGCATTTTCTCATGTGCATGTTGGCCATGTCTATGTCTTCCTCTGTGAGATTTCTGTTCATGTCTTTTGCCCATTTCATGATTGGATTGTTTGTTTCTTTGGTGTTGAGTTTGATAAGTTCTTTATAGATCTTGGAAACTAGTCCTTTATCTGATATGTCATTTGCAAATATCGTCTCCCATTCTGTAGGTTGTCTTTGAGTTTTGTTGACTGTATCCTTTGCTGTGCAAAAGCTTCTTATCTTGATGAAGTCCCAATAGTTCATTTTTGCTTTTGTTTCTTTTGCCTTCGTGGATGTATCTTGCAAGAAGTTACTATGGCCGAGTTCAAAAAGGGTGTTGCCTGTGTTCTTCTCTAGGATTTTGATGGAATCTTGTCTCACATTTAGATCTTTCATCCATTTTGAGTTTATCTTTGTGTATGGTGAAAGAGAGTGGTCTAGTTTCATTCTTCTGCATTGGATGTCCAATTTTCCCAGCACCATTTATTGAAGAGACTGTCTTTCTTCCAATGGATAGTCTTTCCTCCTTTATCGAATATTAGTTGCCCATAAAGTTCAGGGTCCACTTCTGGATTCTCTATTCTGTTTCACTGATCTATGTGTCTGTTTTTGTGCCAGTAGACTCTAGTTCTTTCAAGGGCCTCAACGGTACTTGGTGATCCTAGTCCCCACCTGCGACTCAACTGGACGTGGTGACTCTTTTCACCACCGGGGACTCACCTGGACCTGCTTACTGTGGTCTCCATCAGGCATCACCTGGAACAAAATGACTCTGGTCCATATTTGGGCCTCTCCTGGACTGTTGACTCTGGTCCTTACCTGGGCATCATTGCGACCTGGATACTCTCATATATACCTGGGCCTCACCTGGACCTGGTGACAGTGGTCCCACCTGGGCCTCACCTGGACGAGATGACTGGTTCCCACAGGGACCTCACCTTGACCTGCTGACTCAGGTCCTCATATGGGTATCATGGGACCTGGTTTCAGTTCCACATCGGGACCTCACCTGTAGCTAGTGATTCTCGTCCCCCTCTGGGATCACCCTGACGTGGTGACTCTGGTCCCCACCTGGATATCACCGGAACCGTGTGACTCTGGTCCCCCTCTGGGACCCACCCGGAGCTGGGGACACTGGTCCTCAACTGGGCCTCACCTGAACCTGGTGAATCTGGTTCCCATTTGGGCCTAACCCAGTACTGGTGACTTTGTTCCCCACCTGGACCTGATTGCTGTGGAGTCTTTCTTGGTCTCACCTGGAACTGGTGACTCTGAACCTATCTGCGCGTCACCCATATCTGGTGACTCTGGTCCTCACGTGGGCATCATTGCTACCTGGTGACTCTGTTCCTCACCTGAGCCTCACCTGGACATGATGACTCTGGATCCCTGACATGACATGACATGGTGACTCTGGTCCCCATCTGGATGTCACCTAGACCAGGTGAATCTGGTACCCCTCTAGGCCTCAACTGGACCTGGGTATTCTGGTCCTCATCTGGGCCTCACCGAAACCTAGTGATCATGCTCCCCACCTGCTCCTCATCTGGACCTGGTGACTCTCGTTCTACCTGGGCATCATCGGTACATGGTTACTCTATTCACCACTGGGACTGAACTGATCCTGGTAACTTTGGTCCTGACTTTGGCCTCTTCTGACCAGGTGACTCTGGCTCCACCTGGGCCTCACCAGTAACTGATGACTCTGATCCAAAGCGTGGCCTCACCAGACCTGGTGACTGTGGTTCCCATCGGGACCTCACCTGGACCTCATGTCTCTGGTCCCACCTGGGCCTCACCAGGACCTGGTGACTCTGGTACCCACCAGGGTAGCATCAGGATATGGTTGCACTGTTCACTAACAGTGACCTTGCCGGACCTATTAACTCTGGTCTTCACCTGGGCCACACCTGGACATGGTGACAATGGTTCCCACTTGGGTCTCACCTGGACATGCTGTGTCGGATCCCCACCAGTTCCTCACCTGTAACTGGTGATTCTCGTTCCCACATGGACATCATGTGGACCTGGTGGCTGCAGTGTTTCTACCTTCTCATGTTCCTCGTGACTCTGGTCCCCACCAGAGCCTCAACGGTACCTGGTGAGTGTGGTTGCCACCTGCACAACACCTGGACCTGGTGATTCTGGTCTGCACCTGAGACTACCCTGGATCTGGTGACTGTGGTCCCCCCCTGTCTTCACCGGGATTTGGGGACTCCGGTCCCCATCTGGGCCTCACCTGGCCCTGTTGATCATGGTCCTCACTCGGCAAAATTGGGGCCCGGTGACTGTGTTCCACAAATGGACCTCACCTGGACCAGGTGACTCTGGTCCCCCTCTGGGTCTCACCGTGCCCTAATGACTGTGAACCCCATTTTGGCCTGACTTGGACCTGTTGACCCTGGTTGCCACCTGCGCTTGACTTCGACCTGTTGACTCTGGTTCTTTCAAGGGCCTCCCCTGTGCCTGGTGATCCTGGTCCCCACCTGGGACTCACCTGTACGTGGTGACTCTTGTCACCACCGGGGACTCACCTGGACCTGCTTACTGTATTCCACACCAGGGCCTCAAGTAGACCTGTTGACCATGGTCCCCAAGCCGGCCTCACATGGACCTGTTGCCTCTGATCCCCACCGGGGCCTCATGTGTACCTGGTAACTCTGGTCCTCACCTGGGCCTCATCTGGACCTAGTGACTCTTGTCCCCACCTGGGCTTCACCTGAATCTGGTGACTCTGGTCCCCACCTGGACTTCACCTGGATCTGGTGACTCTGGTCCCCACCTGGACCTCTCTTGGACCTGGTGACTCTCTTTCCAACATGGACCTCACATGGATCTGGTGACTCTGGTCCTCAGTTTGGCCTCACCTGGACCTGGCGTCTCTCGTCCCTACTTTGACCTAACTCAGAACTGCTGAATCTTGCCCCACCTAGGCCGCATCCATACCTGGTGACTCTTGTCCCCAGGTATGCCTCATTTCGGCCTAATGAATCTGGTCCTTACGTGAGCCTCACATCACCTGGGACTCAGCTGGATAGAGTGGCTCTGGTTCCCGCAAGGGACTCAAATGATACTGCTGACTGTGGTCTTATTCTATGCCTCACCAGGACCTAGTGATTCTGTTCCCCATCTGGGCCTCAATGGCCCTAGTGACTCTGGTCCTCACAGGCATCATTGGGACCTGGATACACTATTCCACACCTAGGCGTCACTCTGACTAGGGACCTCTGGTCACATTCTGGGCCTCAAACTAAACTGGTTACTGTGGTTCTCCCTCTGGGAATCACCCTTAACTGGTGACTCTGGTCACCCCTTTGGCTTCATTTGGGGCTGGTGAATCTGGTCCTTAGCTTGTCCTCACTTGGATCTGGTGACTGGTCGCCACCTGGTCCTCACCTGGACTTGGTGAATCCTGTTGCCACCTGCGCCTCACCTGGACCTTGTGACTCTGGTCCCACCTGGAAGTCACCTGGATCTGGTGGCTCAGGTTCCCATATGGGGCTCTCCTGGACCTGGTTCCTGTGGTCTCCATCAGGCATCAACTGGAACAAAATGACTCTGATCCATATTTGGGCCTCTGCTGGACCTGTTGACTCTGGTCCTTACTTGGGCATCATTGGGACCTGGATACTCATTATATACCTGGGCCTCACCTGGACCTGTTGACAGTGGTCCCACCTGGGCCTCACCTGGACGAAGTGACTGGTTCCCACAGGGACCTCACCTGGACCTGGAGACTCAGGTCCTCATATGGGCATCATGGGACCTTGTTTTTTCAGTTCCACATTGGGGCCTCACCTGGACCTAGTGATTCTCGTCCCGCTCTGGTCCTCACCCTGACGTGGTGACTCTGGTCACTACCTCGATATCACCAGAACCAGTGACTGTGGTCCCCCTCTGGGACTCACCCGGAGCTGGGGACAGTGGTCCTAATCTGGGCCTCATCAGGACCTGGTGAATCTACTCCTCAGTTAGACCTCGTCTGGACCTTGTGACTCTTTTCCCACCTGGCATCAATGGGACATGGTTACTCTGTTCCCCACCTGGGCCTCACCTGGACATGATAACTTTGCTCCGCACTTTGTTCTCAACTGGTCCTGATGACTCTGGTCCCCCCATTAGGCCTCAATCTGGACCTGGTGACTGTGGTCCTCACCTGGGTCTCACCTGGAACTGTTGATCTCATTCCCACCTGTAATACACCTGGACCTGGTTACTGGTTTTCTTGTAGACTCACATTTACCTGGTGACTCCGGTCCCCACTAGAGCCTCTCCTGGATCTGGTGACTCTGGTCTGCAGGTTGGCCTCACCTGGACCTGGTGAGTGCGGTTGCCACCTGGGCCCAACCCGTACCTGATGACTCAGGTCCCCACGTGGGCCTCTTGGACCTGGTGAATCTGGTCATTATCTGGTCCTAACCCAGACCCGGGGACTCTGGTCACCACCTGGTTCTCACCTGGACCTGGTGAATCTGGTCCCCATCTGGGCCTCACCCAGTCCTTGTGACTTTGTTCCCCACCTGGACCTGATTGCTGTGGACACCTTCTGGGGCTCACCTGGAACTGGTGACTCTGATACTAACTGGGCCTCACCCAGATCTGGTGACTCTGGTCCTCACCTGTGGACCATTATGAACTGGATACACTGTTCCACACGTGAGCCTCACCTGGACATGTTGAATCTGGATCCCCTCTGGGCCTCAGCCTGACATGGTGACTCTGGTCCCCATCTGGATTTCACCTAGACCAGGTGAATCTGGTACCCCTCTAGGCCTCAACTTGACCTCGTGACACTGGTCCTCAACTGGGCCTCACCGGAACCTAGTGAATATGCTCCCCATCTGCGCCGCTTCTGGGCATGGTGACTCTGGTTTTACCTGGGCATCCTCGGGAAATGGTTACTGTATTCCCCACTGGGACTGACCTGATTCTGGTAACTCTGATCCTGACTTTGGCCTCTTCTGTACCAGGTGACTCTGGCTCCACCTGGACCTCACCTGTAACTTGTGACTCTGATCCTAAGCATGGCCTCACCTGACCTGGTGACTGTGTTTCCCATCGGGACCTCACCTGGACCTCAGGTCTCTGGTTCCACCTGGACCTCACCAGGACCTGGTGTCTCTGGTACCCACCTGGGTAGCATCAGGATATGGTTACACTGTTCACTAACAGTGACCCAGCCTGACCTATTAACTCTGGTCTGCACCAGGGCCACACCTGGACATGGTGACACTGGTTCCCACGTGGGTCTCACCTGGACATGGTGAGTCGGATCCCCACCTGGCCCTCACCTGTAACTGGTGATTCGCGTTCCCATATGGACATCATGTGGACCTGGTTGCTGCAGAGTTTCTAGTTTCTCATGTACCTCGTGACTCTGTCTCCTCCAGGGCCTCACCGGGACCTGGTGAGTGTGGTTGACACCTGCACCTCACCTGGACTTCGTAATTCTGCTCTGCACCTGAGACTACCCTGGATCTGGTGACTGTGGTCCCCACCTGGACTTCACCAGGATTTGGGGACTCAGGTCCCCATCTGGGCCTCACCTGGCCCTGTTGACCACGGTCCTCAACTGGGCAAAATGGGGACCAGGTGAGTGTGTTCCACAACTGGACCTCACCTGGACCAGGTGACTCTGGTTCCCCTCTGGGTCTCACCATGCACTAGTGACTGTGAACCCCACTTTGGCTTTACTGGGACCTGCTGACCCTGGTTGCCACCTACGCCTGTCCTCGAACTGTTGACTCTGGTTCTTTCAAGGGCCTCCCCTGGACCTGCTGATCCTGGTCCCCACCTGGGCCTCACCTGGATGTAGTGACTCTTGTCACCACCGGGGACTCACCTGGATCTGCTTACTGTGTTCCACTCCTGGGACTCAAGTATACCTGTTCACCATGGTCCCGAAGCCGGACTCACATGGACGTGTTGCCTCTGATATCCACCAGGGCCTCATGTGTACCTGGTAACTCTGGTCCTCACCTGGGCCTCATCTGGACCTAGTGACTCTGGTCCCCACCTGGGCTTCACCTGGATCTGGTGACTCTGGTCTCCACCTGGAATTCACCTGGATCTGGTTACCCTGGTCCCCACATGGACCTCACCTGGATCTGGTGACTCTGGTCCTCAGTATGGCCTCACCAGGACCTGGTGTCTCTCATCCCCACTTTGACCTAACTCAGAACTACCGAATCTTGCCCGATCTAGGCCGCACCCAGACCTGATGACTCTTTTCCCCAGCTATGCCTCAATTCGACCTGATGAATCTGGTCCTCACGGGGGCCTAACATGGACCTGGGACTCAGCTGGATAGAGTGGCTCTGGTTCCCACAAGGGGCTCACCTGATACTGCTGACTGTGGTCGTATTCTATGCCTCACCAAGACCTAGTGATTCTGTTCCCCATCTGGGACTCCATGGCCATAGTGACTCTGGTACTCACCCAGGCATCATTGGGACCTGGATACTCTATTCCACACTGGGCCTCACTTTGACCAGGGACCTCTGGTCCCATTCTGGGCCTCAAACTAAAGTGGTTACTCTGCTTCCCTCTCTGGGACTCACACTTACCTGGTTACTCGGGTTACCCCTTGGGCTTCACTTGCGCCTGGTGAATCTGGTCCTTAGCTGGTCCGCACCTGGATGTGGTGACTGGTCGCCACCTGGGCTTCACCTGGACTTGGTAAATCCTGTTGCCACCTGCGCCTCACCTGGACCTTGTGACTGTGGTCCCACCTGGACCTCACCGGGATCTGGTGTCTCTGGTTCCCATATGGGGCTCTCCTGGACCTGGTTCCTGTGGTCTCCATCTGACCTCACCTGGGACACAATGACTCTGATCCATATTTGGGCCTCTCCTGGACCTGTTGACTCTGGTCCTTACCTGGGCATCATTGGGACCTGGATACTCTCTTATATGTCTTGGCCCCACCTGGCCCTGGTGACTGTGGTCCCACATAGGCCTCACCTGGACAGGTGACTGGTTCCCACAGGGACATCTCCTGGACCTGGTGACTCAGGTCCTCATATGGGCATCATGGGACCTGGTTTCAGTTCCACATCGGAGCCTCACCTGTACCTAGTGATTCTCGTCCCCCTGGGCCTCACATGGACATGATAACTTATCTCCGCACTTTGGCCTCAACTGGTCCTGATGACCCTGGTCCCCCAACCGAGGCCTCAATTTGGACCTGGAGGCTGTCGTCCCCACCTGGGTCTCACCTGGACCTGGTGACTCTCGTTCCCACAGGAACCACACCTGGACCTGGTGACTGTGGTGTACTTGTAGACTCACATTTACCTAGTGACTCCGGTCCTCACTAGGGCCTCACCTGGATCTGGTGACTCTGGCCTGCAGGTTGGCCTCACTTGGACTGGTGAGTGGGGTTGCCACCTGGGCCTCACCCAAACCTGGTGACTCAGGTCCCCACGTGGGCCTCTTTGACCTATTAATCTGGTCCTTACCTGGTCCTCTCCCAGACCCGGGGACTCTGCTCACTACCTGGGCTTCACCTGGAGCTGGTGAATCTGGTCCCCATCTGGGCCTCACCCATTCCTGGTGACTTTGTTCGCCACCTGGACCTGATTTTTGTGGACTCCTTCTTGGCCTCACCTGGAACTGGTGACTCTGATCGTATCTGCACGTCACCCAGATCTGGTGACTCTGGTCCTCACCTGGGCATCATTGGTACCTTGTCACTCTGTTCCACACCTGAGCCTCACCTGGACATGATGACTCTGGAACCTCTCTGGGCCTCACCCTGACCTGGTGACTCTGGTCCCCATTTGGATGTCACCTGGTCCAGGTGATTCTGGTACTCCTCTAGGACTCAATCAGATCTGGTGACTGTGATCCTCAACTGGGCCTCACCTGCACCTAGCGAATATGCTCCATCTGGGCCTCATTTGGACCTGGTGACTCTGATCCCTACCTGGCCATCATCGGGACATGTTCCACAGCATGGCCTGCAGGTTGGCCTCACCTGGACCTGAGAACTCTAGTCCCTACCTCGGCATCATCTGGATATGGTTCCTCTGCATGGCTTTCAGGTTGGCCTCACCTGTACCTGGTGAGGGGGGTTGTCACATGGGCCTCACAAATGTCTGGTGACACAGGTCCCCACTTGGGCCTCACTTGGACCTGGTGACTCTGGTCCTTACCTGGTCCTCACCCGGAACTCGTAACTCTGTTCACCACCTGGGAATAACCTGGACCTGGTGACTCTGGTCCCCATCTGGATGTCACCTGGACCAGGTGTTTCTGGTACCCCTCTAGGCCTCAACCTGATCTGGTGACTCTGGTCCTCAACTGGGCCTCACTGGGACCTAGTGAACATGCTCCCCACCTGCGCCTCATCTGGACCTGGTGACTCTGGTTCTACCTGGGCATCATCGGGACCTGGTTACTCTATTCCCCACTGGGAATGACCTGATCCTGGTAACACTGGTTCTGACTTTGGCCTCTTCTGTACTTAGTGACTCTGGCTCCACTTGGGCCTCAGCTGTAACTGGTGACTCTGATCCTAAGCATGGCCTCACCTGACCTGGTGACTGTGGTTCCCATCGGGACCTCACCTGGACCTCATATCTCTGGTCCAACCTGGGCCTCACCAGGACCTGGTGTCTCAGGTACCATCCTTGGTAGCATCAGGATATGGTTACACTGTTCACTAACAGTGACCCAGCCGGACCTATTAACTCTGGTCTTCACCTGGGCCACACCTGGACATGGTGACACTCGTTCCCACCTGGGTCTCACCTGGACATGGTGAGTCGTATCCCCACCTGGTCCTCACCTGTAACTGGTGATTCTCGTTCCCACATGGACATCATCTGGACCTGGTGGCTGCAGTGTTTCTAGCTTCTCATGTACCTCTTGACTCTGGACCCCACCGGGGCCTCACCGGGACCTGGTGAGTGTGGTTGCCACCTGCACCTCACTTGGACCTGTTGATTCTGGTCTGCACCTGAGACTACCCTGGATCTGGTGACTGTGGTCCCGACCTGGACATCACCTGGATTTAGGGTCTCCGGTCCCCATCTGGGCCTCACCTGGCCCTGTTGATCAAGGTCTCATCTGGGCAAAATTGGGACCCGGTGACTGTGTTCCACAACTGGACCTCACCTGGACCATATGACTCTGTTTCCCCTCTGGGCCTCACCGTACCCTAGTGACTGTGAACCCTACTTTGGCCTGACTTGGACCTGCTGACCCTGGTTGCCACCTGCGCCTGACCTCGAACTGTTGACTCTGGTTCTTTCAAGGGACTCCCCTGGACCTGGTGATCCTGGTCCCCACCTGGGACTTACCTGGACGTGGTGACCCTTGTCACCACCGGGGACTCACTTGGACCTGCTTACTGTGTTCCACACCTGGGCCACAAGTATACCTGATCACCATGGTCCCCAAGACAGAATCACATGGACCTTTTGCCTCTGATCCCCACCGGGGCCTCACGTGTACCTGGTAACTCTGGTCCTCACATGGGTCTCATGTGGACCTAGTGACTCTCGTCCCCACCTGGGCTTCACCTGGATCTGGTCACTCTGGTCCCCACCTGGAATTCACCTGAATCTGGTGACTCTGGTCCCCACCTGGACCTCACCTGGATCTGGTGAGTGTGGACCCACCTGGGCCTCACCTGGACGAGGTGACTGGTTCCCACAGGAACCTCAGCTGGACCTGGTGACTCAGCCCCTCATACGGGCTTCATGGGACCTGGTTTCTCAGTTCCACATCGGGGCCTCACCTGGACCTAGTGATTCTCGTACCCCTGTGGGCCTCACCCTGAAGTGGTGACTCTGGTCCCCACCTGGATATCACCAGAACGTGGTGACTCTGGGCCCCGTCTGGGACTCAACTGGACCTGGGGAAAGTGGTCCTCAACTGGGCCTCATAGGACTTGGTGAATCTACTCCTCACTTAGGCCTCGTCTGGACCTTGTGACTCTTTTCCCACCTGGCATCAATGGGACATGGTTAATGTTCCCCACCTGGGCGTCACCTGGACATGATAAGTTTACTCCACACTTTGGCCTCAACTAGTCCTGATGACTCTGGACCCCCAACTAGGCCTCAATCTGGACCTGATGACTGTGGTCCCCACCAGGGTCTCACCTGGACCTGGTGACTCTCGTTCCCACATGAACAACACTTGGACCTGGTGACTGTGGTGTTCTTGTAGACTCACATTTACCTAGTGAAACAGGTCCCCACTAGGGCCTCACCTGGATCTGGTGACTCTGGCCTGCAGTTTGGCCTCACCTGGACTGGTGAGTGGGGATGCCACCTGGGCCTCACCCATACCTGGTGACTCAGGTCCCCACGTGGGCCTCTTGGCCCTGGTGAATCTGGTCCTTACCTGGTCCTCTCCCAGTCCCGGGGACTCTGGGAACCACCTGGGGCTCACGTTGACCTGGTGAATCTCGTCCCCATCTGGGCCTCACGCAGTCCTGGTGACTTTGTTCCCCACCTGGGCCTGATTGCTGTGGACTCATTCTTGGCCTCACCTGGAACTGGTGACTCTGATACTATCTGCGCGTCACCGAGATCTGGTGACTCTGGTCCTACCCTGGGCATCATTGGAACCTGTTGACTCAGTTCCACACCTGAGCCTCACCTGGACATGATGACTCTGGAAACGCTCTGTGTCTCACCCTGACCTGGACACTGGTCTCCATCTGGATGTCACCTGGACCAGGTGATTCGGGTACCCCTCTAGGACTCAACCAGATCTGGTGACTCTGGTCCTCAACTGGGCCTCACTGGGACCTAGTGAATATGCTCCCCAACTGTGCCTCATCTGGACCTGGTGACTCTGGTTCTACCTGGGCATTATCGGGACACGGTTACTGCATTCCGCACTGGGACTGACCTGATCCTGGTAACTCTGGTCCTGATTTGGCCTCTTCTGTACCAGGTGACTCTGGGTCCACCTTCGGTTCACCGGATACTGGTGACTCTAATCTTAAGCATGGCCTCAACTGACCTGGTGACTGTGGTTCCCATCGGGACCTCACCTGGACCTCATGACTCTGGTCCAACCTGGGCCTCACCAGGACCTGGTGTCTCTGGTTCCCACCTGGGTAGCATCAGGATCCGGTTACACTGTTCACTAACAGTGACCCAGCCGGACCTATTAACTCTGGTCTTCACCTGGGCCACACCTGGACATGGTGACACTCGTTCCCACCTGGGTCTCACCTGGACATGCTGAGTCGGATCCACAACTGGTCCTACCCTGTAAATGGTGATTCTCGTTCCCACAAGGACATCATGTGGACCTGGTGGCTGCAGTGTTTCTAGGTTCTCATGTACCTCGTGACTCTGGTCCCCACCAGGGACTCACCGGGACCTGTTGAGTGTGGTTGCCACCTGCACCTCACCTGGAGCTGGTGATTCTGGTCTGCACCCGAGACTACCCTGGATCTGCTGACTGCGGTCCCCACCTGGGCTTCACCTGGATTTGGGGATTCCGGTCCCCATCTGGGCCTCACCTGGCCGTGTTGACCATGGTACTCAACTGGGCAAAATTGGGACCCGGAGACTGTGTTCCACAACTGGACCTCACCTGGACCATGTGACTCTGGTCCCCCTCTGGGTCACCGTGCCCTAGTGACTGTGAACCCACTTTGGCCTGACTTGGACCTGCTGACCCTGGTTGCCACCTGCTCCTGACCTCGAACTGTTGACTCTGGTTCTTTCAAGGGCCTCCCCTGGACCTGGTGATCCTGGTCCCCACCTGGGACTCACCTGGACGTGGTGACCCTTGTCACCACCGGGGACTCACCGGGACCTGCTTACTGTGTTCCACACCTGGGCCTCAAGTAGACCTGTTGACCATGGTCCCCAAGCCAGACTCACATGGACATGTTGCCTCTGATCCCCACCGGGGCCTCACGTGTACCTGGTAACTCTGGTCCTCACCTGGGCCTCATCTGGACCTAGTGACTCTGGTCCCCACCTGGACTTCACCTGGAACTGGTGACTCTGGTCCACCCCAGGACCTCTCCTGGACCTGGTGACTCCTTTCCAGCATGGACCTCATGTGGATCTGGTGACTCTGGTCCTCAGTTTGGCCTCACCTGGACTTGGTGTCTCTCGTCCCCACTTTGACCTAACTCAGAACTGCTGAATCTTGCCCCACCTAGGCCGCACTCAGACCTGGTGACTCTTGTCCCCAACTATGCCTCAATTCGACCTGATGAATCTGGTAGTCACGTGGGCCTCACATGTACCTGGGACTCAGCTGGATAGAGTGGCTCTGGTTCCCACAAGGGGCACACCTGATACTGCTGACTGTGGTCTTATTCTATGCCTCACCAGGACGTAGTGATTCTGTTCCCCATCTGGGCCTGCATGGCCCTAGTGCCTCTGGTCCTCACCCAGGCAGCATTGGGTGATGGACCCAATGATCCTCACCCTGGATACTCTATTCCACACCTGCGCCTCACTTTGACCAGGGACTTCTGGTCCCATTCTGGGCCTCAAACTAAACTGGTTACTCTGGTTCCACTCTGGGCCTCACCCTTACCTAGTGACTCTGGTCACCCCTTGGGCATCAATAGGGTCTGGTGAATCTGGACCTTAGCTGGTCCGCACATGGATCTGGTAACTGGTCGCAACCTGGGCCTCACCTGGACTTGGTGAATCCTGTTGCCACCTGTTCCTCACCTGGACCTTGTGACTGTGTTCCCACCTGTACCTCACCTGGATCTGGTGGCTCTGGTTCCCATATGGGGCTCTCCTGGACCTGGTTCCTGTGGTCTCCAACTGGCCTCACTTGGAACACAATGACTCTGAACAATATTTGGTCCTCTCCTGTACCTGTTGACTCTGGTCCTTACTTGGGCATCATTGGGAGCTGGATACTCTGTTATATACCTGGGCCTCACCTGGACCGGTGACTGTGGTCCCACCTGGCCCTCACCGGGATGAGGTGACTTGTTCCCACAGGGACCTCACCTGGACCTGCTGACTCAGGTCCTCATATGGGCATCATGGGACCTGGGTTCTCAGTTCCACATCGGGGCCTCACTTCGACCTAGTGATTCTCGTCCCACTCTGGGCCTCACCCTGACGGGGTGAGTCTGGTCCCCACCTAGATATCACCAGAACCGCGTGACTCTGGTCCCCTCCTGGGACTCACCCGGAGCTGGGGACACGGGTCCTCAACTGGGCCTCAATAAGACCTGGTGAATCTACTCCTCATTCAGGCCTCGTCTGGACCTGTGACTCTTTTCCCACCTGGCATCAATGGGACATGGTTACACTGTACCCCACCTGGGCCTCACGTGGACATGATAACTCTGCTCCACACTTTGGCCTCAACTGGTACTGATGACTCTGGTCCCCCCACCTAGGCCTCAATCTGGACCTGGTGTCTGTGGTCCCCACCTGGGTCTCATCTGGCCCTGGTTACTCTTGTTCCCACATGAACCTCACCTGGACCTGGTGGCTGTGGTGTTCTTGTAGACTCATATTTACCTGGTGACTCCGGTCCGCACTAGGGCCTCACGTGGATCTGGTGACTCTGACCGGCAGGTTGGCCTCACCGGGACCTGCTGAGTGGGGTGGCACCTGGGCCTCACCCATACTTGGTGACTCAGGTCCCCACGTGGGCATCTTGGACCTGGTGAATCTGGTCCTTACCTGGTCCTCTCCCAGACCCGGGGACTCTGGTCTCCACCTGGGCCTCACCTGGACCTAGTGAATATGCTCCATCTGGGCCTAATTTGGACCTGGTGACTCTGGTCACTACCTGGGCAACATCGGGACATGATTCCACTGCATGGCCTGCAGGTTGGACTCACCTAGACCTGGTAAATCTGGACCCTCCCTGGGCATCATCGGGACACGGTTCTTCTGCATGGCCTGCACGTATGCCTCAACTGGCCCTGGTTTGTGGGTTTGCCACCTGGGCCTCACCCATATCTGGTGGCACAGGTCCCGACGTGGGCCTCACTTGGACCTGGTGAATCTTGTCCTTACCTGGTCCTCACAGGAACTGGTAACTCTGGTCACCACTTGGGAATCACCTGGACCAGTGAATCTGGTCCCCATCTGGACCTCACCCAGTCCTGGTGACTTTGTTCCCCACCTGGACCTCATTGCTGTGGACTCTTTCTTGGTCTGACCTGGAACTGGTGACTCTGATTCTATCTGCGCGTCACCCAGATCTGGGGACTCTGGTCCTCACCTGGGCATCATTGGTACCTGGTAACTCTGTTCCACACCTGAGCCTCACCTGGACATGATGACTCTGGAACCTCTCTGGGACTCACTCTGACCTGGAGACTCTGGTTCCCATCTCGATGTCACCTGAACCAGGTGATACTGGTACCCCTCTAGGCCTCAACGAGATCTGGTTACACTTGTCCTCAATTGGGCCTCACCTGGACCTAGTGAATATGCTCCATCTGGGCCTCATTTAGACCTGGTGACTCTGGTCACTACCTGGGCATCATCAGGACATGTTTCCACTGCATGGCCTGAAGGTTGGCCTCACCTGGATCTGGTAACTCTGGTCCCAACCAGGGCATCATCGTGACATGGTTCCTCTGCATGGCCTACAAGTTGGCCTCACCTGGACCTGGGGAGTGGGGTTGCCACATGGGCCTCACCCATACCTGGTTACACAGGTCCCCATGTGGCTGCAGTGTTTCTACCTTCTCATGTACCTCGTGACTCTGGTCCTTACCTGGTCCTCTCCCAGACCCGGGGACTCTGGTCCCCACCTGGGCCTCACCTGGACCTGTTGAATCTGGTCCCCATCTGGGCCTCACGCAGTCCTGGTGAGTTTGTTCCCCACCTGGACCTGATTGCTGTGGACTCTTTCTTCTCCTCACCTGGAACTGGTGACTCTGATCCTATATGCGCGTCACCCAGACCTGGGTACTCTGGTTCTCACGTGGGCATCATTGGTACCTGGTGAGACTGTTCCACACCTGAACCTCACCTGCACTTGATGACTCTGGAACCACTCTGGGCCTCACCCTGACCTGGTGACTCTGGTCCCCATCTGGATGTCACTTGGACCAGGTGATTCTGGTACCCCTCTAGTCCTCAACCAGATCTGGTGACTCTGGTCCTCACCTGGGCCTCACTGGGACCTAGTGATCATGCTCCGCACCTGTGCCGCATGTGGACCTGATGACTCTGGTTCTACCTGGGCATCATCGGGACATGGTTACTCTATTTCACACTCGAACGGACCTGATCCTGGTAACTCTGGTCCGGACTTTGGCCTCTTCTGTACCAAGTGACTCTGGCTCCACCTGGGTCACACCTGTTACTGGTGACTCTGATCCTAAGCATGGCCTCACCTGACCTGGTGACTGTGGTTCCAATTGGGACCTCACCTGGACCTCATGTCTCTGGTCCCAGTTGGGCCTCACCAGGACCTGGTGTCTCTGCTACCCACCTGGGTAGCATCAGGATATTGTTACACTGTTCACTAACAGTGACCCAGCCGGACCTATTAACTCTGGTCTTCACCTGGGCCACACCTGGACATGGTGACACTGTTTCCCACCTGGGTCTCACCTGGACATGGTGAGTGGGATCCCCACCTGGTCCTCACGTATAACTGGTGATTCTCGTTCCCACATGGAGATCATGTGGACCTGTTGGCCGCAGTATTTCTAGCATCTTTTTTTTTAATTTTTATTTATTTATGATAGTCACAGAGAGAGAGAGAGGCAGAGACACAGGCAGAGGGAGAAGCAGGCTCCATGCACCGGGAGCCCGACCTGGGATTCGATCCCGTGTCTCCAGGATCGCTCCCTGGGCCAAAGGCAGGCGCCAAACCGCTGCGCCACCCAGGGATCCCATGTGTTTCTAGCTTCTCATGTACCTCGTGACTCTGGTCCCCACCAGTGCCTCACCGGGACCTGGTGAGTTTGGTTGCCACCTGCACCACACCTGGACCTGGTGATTCTGGTCTGCACCTGAGACTTCCCTGGATCTTGTGACTGTGGTCCCACCTGGGCTTCACCTGGATTTCGGGACTCCGGTCCCCATCTGGGCCTCACCTGGCCCTGTTGACCATGGTCCTCAACTGGGCAAAATTGTGACCCATTGACTGTGTTCCACAACTGGACCTCACATGGACCAGGTGACTCTGGTCCCCCTCTGGGTCTCACCGTGCCCTAGTGACTGTGAACCCCACTTTGGCCTGACTTCGACCTGCTGAACCTGGTTGCCTCCTGCCCCTGACCTCGAACTGTTGACTCTGGTTCTTTCAAGGGCCTCCCCTGTACCTGATGATCCTGGTGTCCACCTGGGCCTCACCTGGACGTGGTGACTCTGGTCACCACCGGGGACTCACCTGACCTGCTTCCTGTGTTCCACACCTGAACCTGATTGCTGTGGACACTTTCTTGGCCTCACCTGGAACTGGTGACTCTGATCCTATCTGCGCGTCACCCAGATCCGTCACTCTGGTCCTCACCTGTGGACCAATATGACCTGGACACTGTGTCCACACCTGAGCCTCACCTGGACATGATGACCCTGGAGTCTCTCTAGGCCTCACCCTGACATGGTGACTCTGGTCCCCATCTGGATTTCACCTGGACCAGGTGATTCTGGTACCCCTCTAGGCCTCAACCAGATCGGGTGACACTCGTCCTCAACTGGGACTCACCTGGACTTAGTGAATATCCTCCATCTGGGCCTCAATTGGACCTGGTGACTCTTGTCTCTTCCTGGGCATCATCGGGACTTGGCTCCACTGCATGACTGCAGGTTGTCCTCACCTGGACCTGGTAACTCTGTTCCCTACCTGGGCATCATCGGGACATGGTTCCACTGCATGGCCTGCAGGTTGGCCTCACCTGGACCTGGTAACTCTAGTCCCTACCTGGGCATCATCGGGACATGGTTCCTCTGCATGGCCTGCAGGTTGCCCTCACCTGGACCTGGTGAGTGGGGTTGACACCTGGGCCTCACCCATGCCTTGTGACACAGGTCCCCACGTGGGTCTCACTTGGACCTGGTGAATCTGGTCGTTACCTGGACCTCACCCGGAACTGGTAACTCTGGTCACCACCTGGGAATAACCTGGACCTGGTGAATCTGGTCCCCATCTGGACCTCATCCAGTCCTGGTGACTTTGTTCCCCACCTGGGCCTGATTGCTGTGGACTTCTTCTTGGCCTCACCTTGAACTGGTGACTCGGATCCTAACTGGGTCTCACCCAGATCTGGTGACTCTGGCCTCACCTGTGGAACATTATGACCTGGATACTTTGTTACACACCTGAGCCTCACCTGGACATGATGACTCTGGATACCCTCTGACCCTCAGCCTGAGATGGTGACTCTGATCCCCATCTGGATGTCACCTAGACCAGGTGAATCTGGTACCCCCTCTAGGCCTCAACTTGACCTGGTGACTCTGCTCCCACCTGGGCCTAAACAGGACCTGGTGTCTCTGGTACCCACCTGGGTAGCATCAGGATATGGTTACACTGTTCACTAACAGTGACCCAGCCGGACCTATTAACTCTGGGTTCACCTGGGCCACACCTAGATATGGTGACACTGGTTCCCACCTGGGTCTCACCTGGACATGGTGAGTCCGATCCCCACCTGGTCCTCACCTGTAACTGGGAATTCTCGTTCCCACATGGACATGATGTGGACCTGGTGGCTGCAGTGTTTCTAGCTTCTCATGTACCTCGTGACTCTGGTCCCCACCAGTGCCTCACCGGGACTTGGTGAGTGTGGTTGCCACCTGCACCTCACCTGGACCTGGTGATTCTGGCCTGCACCTGAGAATACCCTGGATCTGGTGACTGTGGTCCCGATCTGGTCTTCACTTGGATTTGAGTCTCCGGTCCCCCATATCTGGCTCACCTGGCCCTGTTGACCATGGTCCTCAACTGGGCAAAATTGGGACTCAGTGACTGTGTTCCACAACTGGACATCACCTGGACCAGGTGACTCTGGTCCCCCTCTGGGTCTCACCGTGCCCTTGTGACTGTGAACCACACTTTGGCCTGACTTTCGAGCTGCTAACCCTGGTTGCCACCTGCCCCTGACATCAAACTGTTGACTCTGGTACTTTCAAGGGCCTCCCCTCTACCTGGTGTTCCTGGTCCCCACCTGGGTCTCACCTGGACGTGGTGACCCTTGTCACCACCGGGGACTCACCTGGACCTGTTTACTGTGTTCCACACCTGGGCCTCAAGTACACCTCTTGACCATGTTCCCCAAGCACGCCTCACATGGACCTGTTGCCTCTGATTCCCACCGGGTCCTCACGTTTACCTGGTAACTCTGGTCCTCACCTGGGCCTAATCTGGACCTAGTGACTGTGGTCCCCACCTGGACTTCACCTGGATCTGGTGACTCTGGTCCCCACCTGGACCTCACCTGGATCTGGTGACTCTGGTCCTCACTTTGGCCTCACCTGGACCTGGTGTCTCTCGTCCCACTTTGACCAAACTCAGAAACTGCTGAATCTTGCCCCACGTAGGCCGCATCCAGACCTGGTGACTCTTGTCCCCAACTATGCCTCAATTCGACCTGATGAATCTAGTCCTCACGTGGGCCTCACATGGACCTGGGACTCAGCTGGATAGAGTGGCTCTGGCTCCCACAAGGGGCTCACCTGTTACTGCTGACTGTGGTCTTATTCTATGCCTCCCCAGTACCTAGTTATTCTGTTCCACATCTGGGCCTGCATGTCGCTAGTGACTCTGGTCCTCACCCAGGCATCATTGGGACCTGGATACTCTATTCCACATCTGGGTCTCACTTTGACCAGGGATTTCTGGTCCCATTCTGGGCCTCAAACTAAATGGTTACCCTGGTTCCCCCTCTGGTCCTCACCCTTACTTGGTGACTCTGGTCACCCCTTGGGCTTCACTTGGGCCTGGTGAGTCTGGTCTTTAGCTGGTCCTCACCTGGATCTGGTGATTGGTCGCCACCTGGGCCTACCTGGACTTGGTGAATCCCGTTGCCACCTGTGCCTCAAATGGACCTTGTGACTGTGGTCCCACCTGGACCTCACCTGGATCTTGTGGCTCTGGTTCCCATATGGGGCTCTCCTTTACCTGGTTCCTGTGATCTCCATCTGGCCTCCCATGGAATACAATGACCTCTGATCCATATTTGGGCCTCTCCTGGACCTGTTGACTCTGGTCCATCCCTGGGCATCATTAGGACCTGGATACTCTCTTATATACCTGGGCCTCACCTGGACCTGGTGACTGTGGTCCCACCTGGGCCTCACCTGGATGAGGTGACTGGTTCCCACAGGGACCTCTCCTGGACCTGGTGACTCAGGTCCTCATATGGGCATCATGGGACCTGGGTTCTCAGTTCCACATCGGGGCCTCACTTCGACCTAGTGATTCTCGGCCACTCTGGGCCTCACCCTGACGTGGTGACTCTGGTCCCCACCTGGATATCACCAGAACCGGGTGACTCTGGTCCCCATCTGGGACTCAACCGGACCTGGGGACACTGTTCCTCAACTGGGCCTCAACAGGACCTGGTGAATCTACTCCTCACGTAGGCCTCTTCTGGACCTTGTGACTCTTACCACCTGGCATCAATGGGAAATGGTTATTCTGTTCCCCACCTGGGCCTCAACTGGTCATGATAACTTTGCTCCACACTTTGGCCTCAACTGGTCCTGATGACTCTGTTCCCCCCACCTAGGCCTCAATCTGGACCTGGTGACTGTGGTCCCACCTGGGTCTCACCTGGATCTGGTGACTCTCGTTCCACATGAACCACACCTGGACCCGGTGACTGTGGTGTTCTGGTAGACTCACATTTACATGGTGACTCTGGGGATCCCTGGGTGGCACAGCGGTTTGGCGCCTGCCTTTGGCCCAGGGCGCGATCCTGGAGACCCGGGATCGAATCCCATGTCGGGCTCCCAGTGCATGGAGCCTGCTTCTCCCTCTGCCTGTGTCTCTGCCTCATTCTCTCTCTCTCTCTCTGTGACTATCACAAATAATAAAAATTAAAAAAAAAATAAGTACATGGTGACTCTGGTCCCCGCTAGGGCCTCACCTATATCTGGGTGACTCTGGCCTGCAGGTTTGCCTCACCTGGACCTGGTGAGTGGGGTCGCCACCTGGGCCTCACCCACACCTGGTGATTCATGTCCTCACGTTGGTCTCTTGGACCTGGTGATCTGGTCCTTACCTGGTCCTCTCCCAGACCCGGGGACTCTGGTCACGACCTGGGCCTCACCTGGACCTGGTGAATCTGGTCCCCATCTGAGCCTCACCCAGTCCTGGTGACTTTGTTCCCCACCTGGACCTGATTGCTGTGATCTCTTTCTTGGCCTCACCTGGAACTGGTGACTGCTTATCCTATCTGCGCGTCACCCAGACCTGGTGACTCTGGTCCTCACCAGGGCATCATTGGTACCTGGTGACTCTGTTCCACACCTGAGCCTCACCTGGACCTGAGGCTCTGGACTCTCGAACCACTCTGGCCTAACCCTGCCTGCTGACTCTGGTCTCCATCTGGATGTCACCTGGACCAGGTGATTCTGGTACCCTCTCTGCCTCAACCACTTCTGTTGACTCTGTTCCTCAACTGGGCCTCACATGGAGCTAGTGAATATGCTCCATCTGGCCCTCCTTTGGAACTGGTGACTCTGGTCCCTATCTGGGCATCATCGGACATGGTTCCTCTGCATGGCCGCAGGTTGGCCTCACTGGACCTGGTGAGTGGCTTTGTCACCTTGGCCTCACCCAAGCTGGTGACACAGGGTCCCCACGTGGGTCTCACTTGGACCTTGTGATCTGGTCTTACCTGGTCCTCACCCGAAATCCTAACTCGGGTCACACTTGGGATCACATGAACCTGGTTAATCTGGTTCCCATCTGGTCCTCATCCAGTCCTGGTGACTTTATCAACCCACCTGGACTTGATTGCTGTAGACTCCTTCTTAGGCCCTCACCTGGAACTGGTGACTCTGAATCTAACTGGGCTTCACCCATATCTGGTGACTCTGGTCCTCACCTATGGACCATTATGACCTGGATACTCTGTTCTACACCTGAGCCTCACCCTGACATGATGACTATGGTCCCCATCCGGATGTCACCTAGACTAGGTGAATCTGGTATCCCTCTAGGCGTCAACTTGACCTGGTGACTCTGGTCCTCAACTGGGCCTCACGGGGACCTAGTGAACATGCTCCCCACCTGTGCCTCATCTGTACCTGGTGACTCTGGTTCTATCTGGGCATCATCGAGACATGGTTACTCTATTCCCCACTGGGACTGACCTAATCCTGGTAACTCTGGTCTTGACTTTGGCCTCTTCTGTACCAGGTGACTGTGGCTCCACCTGGGCCTCACCTGTAACTGGTGACTCTGATCCTAAGCCTGGCCTCACCTGACCTGGTGACTGTGGTTCCCATCGGGACCTCACCTGGACCTCATGTCTCCGGTCCCACCTGGGCCTTACCAGGACCTGGTGTCTCTGGTACCCACATGGGTAGCATCAGGATATGGTTACACTGTTCACTAACAGTGACCACAGCCGGACCTATTAACTCTAGTCTTCACCTGGGCCACACCTGGAACATGGTGACACTGGTTCCCACATGGGCCTCACCTGGACATTGTAAGTTGGATCCCCACCTGTCCTCACCTGTAACTGGAGATTCTCGTTCCCACATGGACATCATTGGACCTGGTGGCTGCAGTGTTCTAGGTTCTCATGTATCTCGTGACTCTGGTCCCCACCAGGGCCTCACAGGGACCTGGTGAGGTGTGGTTGCCACCTGCACCTCACCTGGACCTGGTGATTCTGGTCTGCACCTGAGGCTACCCTGGATCTGGTGACTGTGGTCCCCACCTGGGCTTCACCTGGAATTGGGGACCCCGGTCCCCATCTGGTCCTCACCTGGCCCTTTGACCATGGTCCTCAACTGGGCAAAATTTGGGACCCGGTGACTGTGTTCCACAACTGGACCTCACCTGGACAGGTGTCTCTGGTCCCCCTCTGGGTCTCACCGTGCCCTAGTGACTGTGAACCCACTTTGGCCTGACTTGGACCTGCTGACCCTGGTTGCCACCTGCGCCTGACCTCGAACTGTTGACTCTGGTACATTCAAGGGCCTCCCCTGGACCTGGTGATCCAGGTCCCCACCTGGGCCTCACCTGGACGTGGTGACCCTTGTCACCACTGGGGACTCACCTGGACCTGGTTACAGTGTTCCACACCTGGGCCTCAAGTAGACCTGTTGACCATGGTCCCCAAGCTGGCCTCACATGGACCTGTTGCCTCTGATCCCCACCGGGGCCTCAGGTGTACCTGTTAACTCATGGTCCTCACCTGGGCCTCATCTGCACCTAGTACTCTGCTCCCCACCTGGGCTTCACCTCGATCTGGTGACTGTTCCCCACCGGACTTGACCTGGATCTGGTGACTCTGGTCCCACCTAGGACCTCTTCCCTGGACCGTGGCGACTCTCTTTCCAACATGCACCCCCCCCTCAGCTGGATCTGGGTGACTACTGGTCCTCAGTTTGGTCTACTCACCTTGACCTGGTGACTCAGAGTCCTCATATGGGCATCATGGAACCTGGTTTCTCATTTCCCTCATCGGGGCCTCACCTGACCTAGTGATTCTCGTCCCCCTCCTGGGCTCTCTCCTGACGTGAGTGACTCTGGTCCCACCTGGATATCACCAGAAACCGGGTGACTCTGGGTCCCCTCTGGACTCACCCGGAGCTGGGGACACTGGTCCTAAACTGGGCCTCAACAGGACTTGGTGAATCTACTCCTCAATTAGACCTCTCGTACCTTGTGACTCTTTTCCCACCTGGCATCAATGGGACATGATTTCTCTGTTCCCCACTGGGGCTCACCTGGACATGATAACTTTGCTCCACACTTTGGCCTCAACTGGTCCTGATGACTCTGGTTCCCCCACCTAGGCCTCAATCTGGACCTGGTGACTGTGGTCCCCACCTGGGTCTCACCTGGACCTGGTGACTCTCGTTCCCACATAAACTAAACCTGGACCTGGTGACTGTGGTGTACTTGTAGACTCACATTTCGTGGTGACTCCGGTACCCACTAGGGCCTCACTGGATCTGGTGACTCTGGCCTGCAGGTTGGGCTCGCCTGGACCTGGTGAGTGGGGTTGCCACCTGGCCTCACCCATACCTGGTGACTCAGGTCCCCACGTGGGCCTCTTGGACCTGGTGAATCTGGTCCTTACCTGGTCCTCTCCCAGAACCGGGGATCTGGTCACCACCTGGCGCTCACCTGGATCCGGGTGAATCTTGGGCCTCACCCAGTCCTGGTGACTTTGTTCCCCACCTGGACCTGATTGCTGTGGACTCTTTCTGGCCTCACCTGGAACTGGTTGACTCTGATCCTATCTGTGCGTCACCCAGATCTGGTGACTCTGGTACCTCACCTGGGCATCATTGGTACCTGGTGAGTCTGTTCCACACCTGAGTCTCACCTGGACATGGTGACTCATGAACCTCTCTGTGCCTCACCTTGACCTGGTGACTCTGGTCTCCGTCGAGATGTCACCTGGTCCAGGGGATTCTGGTACCCCCTCAAGGTCTCAACATGTTCTGGTGACTCTGGTCCTCAACTGGGCCCTCACCTGGACCTAGTGAATATGATTATACTGGGCCTCATTTGGACCTGATGACTCCGGTCCCTACCTGGGCATCATCGGGACATGGTTCCACTGCATAGCCTGCAGGTTGCCATCACCTGGACCTGGTGAGTGGGTTTGCCACCTGGCCCTCACCCATACCTGGTGACACAGGTCCCCAGTGGGCTTCACTTGGACCTGGTGAATCTGGTCCTTGTCTGTTCCTCACCCGGAACTGGTAACTCTGGTCATCACCTTTGAATCACCTGGACCTGGTGAATCTGGTCCCCATCTGGGCCTCACCCAGTCCTGGTGACTTTGTTCCCCACCTGGACCTGATTGCCTGTGGACTCCTTTTTGGCCTCACCTGGAACTGTGACTCTGATCCTAACTGGACCTCACCATATCTATGGTGACTCTTGGTCCATCACCTGTGGACCATTATGACCTGGATACTCTGTTCCACACCTGAGCCTCAACTGGACATGATAACTTTGTTCCCAGTTGGTCCTCAACTGGTCCTGATGACCTGTTACCCTCTTAGGCCTCAATCCGGACCTGGTGGCTGTCGTCCCCACCTGTTGTCTCACCTGGAACTGGTGGCTCTCGTTCCACATGAACCACCCCTGGAGCTGGTGACTGGTAGTGTTCTTGTAGACTCACTTTTACCTGCTGTCACCGGTGCCGACTAGGGTCTCAAGTGGATCTGGTGACTTTGGCATGCAGGTTGGCCTCACCTGGACCTTGTGAGTGGTGTTGCCCCCTGGGCCTCACCCATACCTGGTGAGTCAGGGTCCCCGCGTGGGCCTCTTGGACCTGGTAAATCTGGTTCCTTACCTGGTCGTTTCCCCAGCCCCGGGGTCTCTGGTCACCACCTGGGCCTAACCTGGACCTGGTGAATCTGATCCCCATCTGGGCCTCACCCAGGCATGTTGACTTTGTTCCACTCCTGTATCTGATTGCTGTGGACTCTTTCTTGGCCTCACCTGGAACAGGTGACTCTGATCCTATCTGCCCGTCACCCAGACCTGGTGACTCTGGTCCTCACCTGGGCATCTTTGGGTACCTGGTGACTCTGTTCCACACCTGGACATGATGACTCTGGAACCTCGCTGGGCCTCATCCTGACCTGGTTACTCTGGTCCCATCTGGATGTCACCTGGACCAGTGATTCTGGTACCCCCTCTAGGCCTCAACCAGGTCTGGTGACTCTGGTCCTCCACTGGACCACACCTGGACCTAGTGAATATGCTCCATCTGGGCCTCATTGGACCTGGTGATCTGGTCCCTACCTGGCATCATCGGGACATGGTTCCACTGCATGGCCTGCAGGTTGGCCTCAACTGGACCTGGTAACCCTGGTCCCTACCTGGACATCATCAGGGCATGGTTCCACTGCATGGCCTGCAGATTGGCATCACGTGGACCTGGTGAGTGGTGTTGTCACCTGGGCCTCACTCATGCCTGGTGACAAGGTCCCCACGTGGGCTTCACTTGGACTTGGTGAATCTGGTCCTTACCTGGTCCTCATCCGGAACTCGTATTCTGGTCACCACCGGGGACTCACCTGGACCTGCTTATGTGTTCCACACCTGGGCCTCAAGTAGACCTGTTGACCATGGTCCCCAAGCTGGCCTCACATGGACCTGTTGTCTCTGATCCCCACCTGGGCCTCACGTGTACCTGGTAACTCTGGTCCTCACCTCGGCCTCATCTTGACCTAGTGACTCTGGTCCCCACCTTTGCTTCACCTGGATCTGGTGACTCTGGTCCCCACCGGGACTTCACCTGGATCTGGTGACTCTGGTCCCCACCTGGACCTCTCCTGGACCTGGTGACTCTCTTTCCAACATGGACCTCACCTGGATCTGGTGACTCTGGTCCTCAGTTTGGCCTCACATGGACCTGGTGTCTCTCGTCCCCACTTTGACCTAACTCAGAACTGCTGAATCTTGCCCCACCTAGGCCGCACAAAGACCTGGTGACTCTTGTCCCCAGCTATGCCTCAATTCGACCTGATGAATCTCGCCCTCACGTGGGCCTCACATGGACCTGGGACTCAGCTGGATAGAGTGACTCTGGTTCCCACAAGGGGCTCACCTGATACTGGTGACTGTGGTCTTATCCTATGCCTCACTAGGACCTAGTGATTCTGTTCGCCATCTGGGTCTCCATGGCCTAGTGACTCTGGCTCACCCAGGCATCATTGGGACCTGGATACTCTATTCCACTCCTCGGCCTCATTTTGACGAGGGATCTCTGGTCCCATTCTGGGCCTCAAACTAAACTGGTTACTCTGGTTCCCCCTCTGGGCCTCACCCTTAGGTGGTGACTCTGGTCACCCATTGGTCTTCACATGGACCTGGTGAATCTGGTCCTTCGCTGGTCCGCACCTGGATGTGGTGACTGGTCGCCACCTGGGCCTCACCTGGACATGGTGAATCCTGTTGCCACCTGTGCCTCACCTGGACCTTGTGACTGTGGTCCCACCTGGACCTCACTGGATCGGGTGCTCTGGTTCCCATATGGGGCTCTCCTGGACCTGGTTCCTGTGGTCTCCATCTGGCCTCACCTGGAATACAATGACTCTGATCCATATTTGGGCCTCTCCTGGACCTGTTGACTCAGGTCCTTACCTGGGCAACATTGGGACCTGGATACTCTCTTATATACCTGGGACTCACCTGGCCCTCGTGACTATGGTCCCACCTGGGCCTCACCTTGACAAAGTGACTGGTTCCCACAGGGACCTCACCTGGAACTGGTGACTCAGGTCCTCATTTGGGCATTATGGGACCTTTTTTCTCAGTTCCACAACGGGGCCTCACCTGAAACTAGTGATTCTCGTCCCCCTCTGGGCCTCACCCTGACGTGGTGATTCTTGTCCCCACCTGGATATCACCAGAACCGGGTGACTCTGGTCCCCCTCTGGGACTCACTCAGAGCTGGGGACACTGGTACTCAACTGGACGTCAACAGGACCTGGTGAATCTAGTCCTCATTTAGGCCTCTTTTGTACCTTCTGTCTCTTTCCCACTTGGCATCAATGGGATATGGTTACTCTGTTCCCCACATGGACATCTACTGGACATGATACCTTTGCTCCACACTTTGGCCTCAAATGATCCTGATGACTCTGGTCCCCCCACCGAGGCCCTCAATCTGGACCTGGTGACTATGGTCCTCACCTGGGTCTCACCTGGACCTGGTGACTCTCGTTCCCACATGAACCACACCTGGACCTGGTGAATGTGGTTTTCTTGTACACTCACATTTACCTGGTGACTCCAGTCCCCACTAGGGACTCACCTGGATCTGGTGATTCTGGCCTGCAGGTTGGCCTCACCTGGACTGGAGAGTGGGTTGCCACCTGCGCCTCACCATACCTGGTGACTCAGTTCCACACGTGGGCCTCTTGGACCTGGTGAATCTCGTCCTTACCTGGTCCTCTCCCAGACCCGGGGACTCTGGTCACCACCTCGCCTCACCTGGACCTGGTGAATCTGGTCCCCATCTGGGCCTCACCCAGTCCTGGTGACTTTGTTCCCCACCTGGACCTGATTGCTGTGGACTCCTTCTTGGCCTCACCTGGAACTGGTGACTCTGATCCTGTCTGCGCGTCACCCAGACCTGGTGACTCTGGTCCTCACCTGTGGACAATTATGACCTGGATACTCTGTTCCACATGTGTGCCTCACGTGGACATGATAACTCTGGATCCCCTCTGGGCCTCAGCCTGACATGGTGACTCTGTCCCCATCTGGATGTCACCTAGACCAGGTGAATCTGGTACCCCTCTAGGCCTCTACTTGACCTGGTGACTCTGGTCCTCAACTGGGCCTCACTGGGACCTAGTGAACATGCTCCCCACATGCGCCTCTTCTGGACCTGGTGACTCTGGTTCTACCTTGGCATCATCGGGACATAGTTACTCTATTCCCCACTGGGACTGACCTGATCCTGGTCACTCTGATCCTGACTTTGGCCTCTTCTGTACCAGGTGACTGTCGCTCCACATGGGCCTCACCTGTAACTGGTGACTCTGATCCTAAGAATGGCCTCACCTGACCTGGTGACTGTGGTTCCCATCGGGACCTCACCTGGACCTCATATCTCTGGTCCCACCTGGGCCTCACCAGGACCTGGCCCAGAGTCATCATGTCCAGGTGAGGCTAACATGGTGACTATGGTCCCCATCAGGATGTCATCTAGAACAGGTGAATCTGGTACCCCCTCTTGGCCTCAAGTAGACCTGGTGACTCTGGTCCGCAACTGGGCCTCACAGGGACCTAGTGAATATGCTCCCACCTGCGCCGATTCTGGACCTGGTGACTCTGGTCCCTACCTTGGCATCCGTGGGACACGGTTCTTCTTCATGGCCTACAGGTTGTCCTCACCTGGACCTGGTGATTGGGGGTGCCTCCTGTGCGATTGCTGTGGACACCTTATGGGGCTCACCTGGAACTGGTGACTCTGATACTAACTGGGCCTCACCCAGATCTGGTGACTCTGGTCCTCACCTGTGGACCATTATGAACTGGATACACTGTTCCACACGTGAGCCTCACCTGGACATGTTGACTCTGGATCCCCTCTGGGCCTCAGCCTGACATGGTGACTCTGGTCCCCATCTGGATTTCACCTAGACCAGGTGAATCTGGTACCCCTCTAGGCCTCAACTTGACCTCGTGACACTGGTCCTCAACTGGGCCTCACCGGAACCTAGTGAATATGCCCCCCATCTGCGCCGCATCTTGGCATGATGACTCTGGTTTTACCTGGGCATCCTCGGGAAATGGTTACTGTATTCCCCACTGAGACTGACCTGATCCTGGTAACTCTGATCCTGACTTTGGCCTCTTCTGTAGCAGGGGACTCTGGCTCCACCTGGACCTCACCTGTAACTTGTGACTCTGATCCTAAGCATGGCCTCACCTGACCTGGTGACTGTGGTTCCCATCGGGACCTCACCTGGACCTCATGTCTCTGGTTCCACCTGGGCCTCACCAGGACCTGGTGTCTCTGGTACCCACCTGGGTAGCATCAGGATATGGTTACACTGTTCACTAACAGTGACCCAGCCTGACCTATTAACTCTGGTCTTCACCAGGGCCACACCTGACATGGTGACACTGGTTCCCACCTGGGTCTCACCTGGACATGGTGAGTCGGATCCCCACCTGGCCCTCACCTGTAACTGGTGATTTGCGTTCCCATATGGACATCATGTGGACCTGGTTGCTGCAGAGTTTCTAGTTTCTCATGTACCTCGTGACTCTGTCTCCTCCAGGGCCTCACCGGGACCTGGTGAGTGTGGTTGCCACCTGCACCTCACCTGGACTTGGTGATTCTGGCCTGCACCTGAGACTACCCTGGATCTGGTGACTGTGGTCCCCACCTGGGCTTCACCTGGATTTGGGGACTCCGGTCCCCATCTGGGCCTCACCTGGCCCTGTTGACCACGGTCCTCAACTGGGCAAAATGGGGACCCGGTGAGTGTGTTCCACAACTGGACCTCACCTGGACCATGTGACTCTGGTTCCCCTCTGGGTCTCACCATGCACTAATGACTGTGAACCCCACTTTGGGTTTACTGGGACCTGCTGACCCTGGTTGCCACCTACGCCTGACCTCGAACTGTTGACTCTGGTTCTTTCAAGGGCCTCCCCTGTACCTGGTGATCCTGGTCCCCACCTGGGCCTCACCTGGACTTAGTGACTCTTGTCACCACCGGGGACTCACCTGGACCTGCTTACTGTGTTCCACTCCTGGGCCTCAAGTAGACCTGTTAACCATGGTCCCGAAGCCGGACTCACATGGACCTGTTGCCTCTGATCTCCACCAGGGCCTCACGTGTACCTGGTAACTCAGGTCCTCACCTGGGCCTCATCTGGACCTAGTGAATCTGGTCCCCACCTGGGCTTCACCTGGATCTGGTGACTCTGGTCCCCACCTGGAATTCACCTGGATCTGGTTACCCTGGTCCCCACATGTACCTCACCTGGATCTGGTGACTCTGGTCCTCAGTATGGCCTCACCTGGACCTGGTGTCTCTCATCCCCACTTTGACCTAACTCAGAACTACTGAATCTTGCCCCATCTAGGCCGCACCCAGACCTGATGACTCTTGTCCCCAGCTATGCCTCAATTCGACCTGATGAATCTGGTCCTCACGGGGGCCTCACATGGACCTGGGACTCAGCTGGATAGAGTGGCTCTGGTTCCCACAAGGGGCTCACCTGATACTGCTGACTGTGGTCTTATTCTATGCCTCACCAAGACCTAGTGATTCTGTTCCCCATCTGGGACTCCATGGCCATAGTGACTCTGGTCCTCACCCAGGCATCATTGGGACCTGGATACTCTATTCCACACTGGGCCTCACTTTGTCCAGGGACCTCTGGTCCCATTCTGGGCCTCAAACTAAACTGGTTACTCTGCTTCCCGTCTGGGACTCACCCTTACCTGGTTACTCGGGTTACCCCTTGGGCTTCACTTGCGCCTGGTGAATCTGGTCCTTAGCTGGTCCGCACCTGGATGTGGTGACTGGTCGCCACCTGGGCTTCACCTGGACTTGGTAAATCCTGTTGCCACCTGCGCCTCACCTGGACCTTGTGACTGTGGTCCCACCTGGACCTCACCGGGATCTGGTGTCTCTGGTTCCCATATGGGGCTCTCCTGGACCTGGTTCCTGTGGTCTCCATCTGACCTCACCTGGAACACAATGACTCTGATCCATATTTGGGCCTCTCCTGGACCTGTTGACTCTGGTCCTTACCTGGGCATCATTGGGACCTTAATACTCTCTTATATGTCTTGGCCCCACCTGGCCCTGGTGACTGTGGTCCCACATGGGCCTCACCTGGACAGGTGACTGGTTCCCACAGGGACCTCTCCTGGACCTGGTGACTCAGGTCCTCATATGGGCATCATGGGACCTGGTTTCTCAGTTCCACATCGGGGACTCACCTGGACCTAGTGATTCACGTCCCCCTCTGGGCCTCAACCTGATGGTGACTCTGGTCCCCACCTGGATATCACCAGAACCGGGGGACTCTGGTCCCCCTCTGGGACACACCCGGAGCTGGGGACACTGGTCCTCAGCTAGGCCTCAACAGGACCTGGTGAATCTCCTCCTCACTTAGGCCTCGTCTGGACCTTGTGACTCTTTTCCCACCTGGCAGCAATGGGACATGGTTACTCTGTTCCGCACCTGGGCCTCACATGGACATGATAACTTATCTCCACATTTTGGCCTCAACTGGTCCTGATGACCCTGGTCCCCCAACCGAGGCCTCAATTTGGACCTGGAGGCTGTCGTCCCCACCTGGGTCTCACCTGGACCTCGAGACTCTCGTTCCCACAAGAACCACACCTGGACCTGGTGACTGTGGTGTACTTGTAGACTCACATTTACCTGGTGACTCCGGTCCCCACTAGGGCCTCACCTGGATCTGGTGACTCTGGCCTGCAGGTTGGCCTCACTTGGACCTGGTGAGTGGGGTTGCCACCTGGGCCTCACCCAAACCTGGTGACTCAGGTCCCCACGTGGGCCTCTTTGACCTATTAATCTGGTCCTTACCTGGTCCTCTCCCAGACCCAGGGAACTCTGCTCACTACCTGGGCCTCACCTGGGCTGGTGAATCTGGTCCCCATCTGGGCCTCACCCATTCCTGGTGACTTTGTTCGCCACCTGGACCTGATTTTTGTGGACTCCTTCTTGGCCTCACCTGGAACTGGTGACTCTGATCGTATCTGCACGTCACCCAGATCTGGTGACTCTCGTCCTCACCTGGGCATCATTGGTACCTGGTCACTCTGTTCCACACCTGAGCCTCACCTGGACATGATGACTCTGGAACCTCTCTGGGCCTCACCCTGACCTGGTGACTCTGGTCCCCATCTGGATGTCACCTGGTCCAGGTGATTCTGGTACTCCTCTAGGACTCAAGCAGAAATGGTGACTGTGATCCTCAACTGGGCCTCACCTGCACCTAGTGAATATGCTCAATCTGGGCCTCATTTGGACCTGGTGACTCTGATCCCTACCTGGCCATCATCGGGACATGTTCACTGCATGGCTTGCAGGTTGGCCTCACCTGGACATGAGAACTCTAGTCCCTACCTCGGCATCATCTGGACATGGTTCCTCTGCATGGCTTGCAGGTTGGCCTCACCTGTACCTGGTGAGGGGGGTTGTCACATGGGCCTCACACATGCCTGGTGACACAGGTCCCCACTTGGGCCTCACTTGGACCTGGTGACTCTGGTCCTTACCTGGTCCTCACCCGGAACTGGTAACTCTGTTCACCACCTGGGAATAACCTGGACCTGGTGACTCTGGTCCCCATCTGGATGTCACCTGGACTAGGTGTTTCTGGTACCTCTCTAAGCCTCAACCAGATCTGGTGACTCTGGTCCTCAACTGGGCTTCGCTGGGACCTAGTGAACATGCTCCCCACCTGCGCCTCATCTGGACCTGGTGACTCTGGTTCTACCTGGGCATCATCGGGATGTGGTTACTCTATTCCCCACTGGGACTGACCTGATCCTTGTAACACTGGTCCTGACTTTGGCCTCTTCTGTACTTAGTGACTCTGGCTCCACCTGGGCCTCAGCTGTAACTGGTGACTCTGATCCTAAGCATGGCCTCACCTGACCTGGTGACTGTGGTTCCCGTCGGGACCCTCACCTGGACCTCATGTCTCTGGTCCAACCTGGGCCTCACCAGGACCTGGTGTCTCAGGTACCATCCTTGGTAGCATCAGGATATGGTTACACTGTTCACTAACAGTGACCCAGCCGGACCTATTAACTCTGGTCTTCACCTGGGCCACACCTGGACATGGTGACACTCGTTCCCACCTGGGTCTCACCTGGACATGGTGAGTCGTATCCCCACCTGGTCCTCACCTGTAACTGGTGATTCTCGTTCCCACATGGACATCATCTGGACCTGGTGGCTGCAGTGTTTCTAGCTTCTCATGTACCTCGTGACTCTGGTCCCCACCAGGGCCTCACGGGGACCTGGTGAGTGTGGTTGCCACCTGCACCTCACCTGGACCTGTTGATTCTGGTCTGCACCTGAGACTACCCTGGATCTGGTGACAGTGGTCCCGACCTGGACATTACCTGGATTTAGGGACTCCGGTCCCCATCTGGGCCTCACCTGGCCCTGTTGATCAAGGTCTCATCTGGGCAAAATTGGGCCCCGGTGACTGTGTTCCACAACTGGACCTCACCTGGACCATGTGACTCTGGTTCCCCTCTGGGCCTCACCATACCCTAGTGACTGTGAAACCCACTTTGGCCTGACTTCGACCTGCTGACCCTGGTTGCCACCTGCGCCTGACCTCGAACTGTTGACTCTGGTTCTTTCAAGGGCCTCCCCTGGTCCTGGTGATCCTGGTCCCCACCTGGGACTCACCTGGACGTGGTGACCCTTGTCACCACCGGGGACTCACTTGGACCTGCTTACTGTGTTCCACACCTGGGCCACAAGTATACCTGATCACCATGGTCCCCAAGACAGAATCACATGGACCTTTTGCCTCTGATCCCCACCGGGGCCTCACGTGTACCTGGTAACTCTGGTCCTCACATGGGTCTCATCTGGACCTAGTGACTCTCGTCCCCACCTGGGCTTCACCTGCATCTGGTCACTCTGGTCCCCACCTGGAATTCGCCTGGATCTGGTGACTCTGGTCCCCACCGGGACTTCACCTGGATCTGGTGACTCTGGTCCCCACCTGGACCTCTCCTGGACCTGGTGACTCTCTTTCCAACATGGACCTCACCTGGATCTGGTGACTCTGGTCCTCAGTCTGGCCTCACCTCAGTTCCTAATCGGGGACTCACCTGGACCTAGTGATTCTCGTCCCCCTCTGGGCCTCACCCTGACCTGTTGACTCTGGTCCTCACCTGGATATCACAAGAACCGGGAGACTCTGGTCCCCCTTTGGGACTCACCCAGAGCTGGGAAGACTGGTACTCAACTGGGCCTCAACACGATCTGGTGAATCTACTCCTCACTTAAGCCTCGTCTGCACCTTGTGACTCTTATCCCACCTGGCATCAATGGGATATGGTTACTCTGTTCCCCACCTGGGCCTCACTTGGACATGATATCTGTTCTCCGCACTTTGGCCTCAACTGGTCCTGATGACTCTGGTCCCCCCACCTAGGCCTCAATCTGGACCTGGTGACTGTGGTCCCCACCTGGGTCTCACCTTGACCTGTTGCCTCTCGTTCCCACATGAACCACACCTGGACCTGGTGACTCTGGTGTCCTTGTAGACTCACATTAACCTGGTGATTCCGTTCCCGTCTAGGGCCTCACCTGGATCTGGTGACTCTGGCATGCAGGTTGGCCTCACCTGGAATTGGTGAGTGGGGTTGTCACCTGGGCCTCACCCATACCTGGTGACTCAGGTCCCCACGTGGGCCTCTTGGACCTGGTGAATCTAGTACTTACCTGGTCCTCTCCCCGACCCGGGGACTCTGGTCACGACCTGGGCCTCACCTGGACCTGGTGAATCTGTTCCTCATCTTGGCCTCACCGAGTCCTGGTGACTTTCTTCCCCACTTGGACCTGATTGCTGTGGACTCTTTTTGCCTCACCTGGAACTGGTGACTCTGATCCTATCTGCGCGTCACCCAGATCTGGTGACTCTGGAACTCACCTGGGCATCATTGGTACCTGATTACTCTGTTCCACACATGAGCCTCACCTGGACATGATGACTCTGTAACCTCTCTGGGCCTTACCCTGACCTGGTGACTCTGGTCCCCATCTGGATGTCACCTGGACCAGGTGATTCTGGTACCCCTCTAGGCCTCAACCAGATCAGGTGACTCTGGTCCTCAACTGGGCCTCACCTGGACCTAGTGAATATCCTCGATCTGGGACTCATTTGAACCCGGTGACTCTGCTCCCTACCTGGGCATCATCGGGAGATGGTTCCACTGCATGGCCTGCAGGTTGGCCTCACCTGGACCTGGTAACTTTGGTCCCTACCTGGGCTTCATCGGGACACCGTTCCTCTGCATGGCCTGCAGGGTGGCCTCACCTGGACCTGGTGAGTGGGGTTTCCACATGGGCCTCAGACATAACTGGTGACATAGGTCCCCAAGTGGGCCTCACTTGGACCTGGTGAATCTGGTCCTAACCTGGTCCTCACCCAGAACTGGTAACTCTGGTCACCACCTGGGAATCACCTGGACAGGGTGAATCTGGTCCCCATCTGGGCCTCCCCCAGTCCTGATGACTTTGTTCCCCACCTGAAACTGATTGCTGTGGACTCCTTCTTGGCCTCACCTGGAACTGGTGACTCTCATCCTAACTGAGCCTAACTCAATCAGCTGACGCTTGTCCTCCCCTGTGGACCATTATGAACTGTATACTCTGTTCCACAACTGAGCCTCACCTGGACATGATGACTCTGGATCCACTCTGGGTCTCACCCTGACGTGGTGACTCTGGTCCTCATGTGGATGTCACCTAGACCAGGTGAATCTGGTACCCCTCTAGGCCTCAAATCGACCTGGTGACTCTGGTCCTCAACTGGGCCTCACCGGGACCTAGGGAACATGCTCCCCACCTGCGACTCATGTGGACCTGGTGACTCTGTTCTACCTGTGTATCATCGGGACATGGTTACTCTATTCCCCACTGGGACTAACCTGATCCTGGTAACTCTGGTCCTGACTTTGGCCTCTTTTGTACCAGGTGACTCTGGCTCCACCTGGGCCTCAATTGTAACTGGTGACTCTGATCCTAAGCATGGCCTCACCTGACCTGGTGACTGTGGTTCCCATCGGACCTCACCTGGACCTCATATCTCTGGTCCAACCTGGGCCTCACCAGGACCTGGTATCTCTGGTACCCACCTGGGTAGCATCAGGATATGGTTACACTGTTCACTCACAGTGACCCAGCCGGACCTATTAACTCTGGTCTTCACCTGGGCCACACCTGGACATGGTGAGACAGGTTCCCACCTGGGTCTCACCTGGACATGGTGAGTCGGATCCCCACTGGTCCTCACCTGTATATGGTGATTCTCGTTCCCACAGGGACATCATGTGGACCTGGTGAATGCAGTGTTTCTAGCTTCTCATGTACCTCGTGACTCTGGTCTCACCAGGGCCTCACCGGGACCTGGTGAGTGTGGTTGCCACCTGCACCTCACCTGGACCTGGTGATTCTGGTCTGCACCTGAGACTACCCTGGATCTGGTGACTCTGGTCCGCACCTGGGCTTCACCTGGTTTTAGGGACTCCGGTCCCCATCAGGGCCTCACCTGGCCCTGTTGTCCATGGTCCTCAACTGGGCAAAATTGGGACCCGGTGACTGTGTACCACAACTGGACCTCACCAGGACCAGGTGACTCTGGTCCCCCTCTGGGTCTCACTGTGCCCTAGTGACTGTGAACCCCACTATGGTCTGACTTGGACCTGCTGACCCTGTTTGCCACCTGCGCCTGACCTCGAACTGTTGACTCTGGTTCTTTCAAGGGCCTCCCCTGTACCTGGTGATCCTGGTCCCCACCTGGTCCTCACCTGGACGTGGTGACTCTTGTCACCACCTCGGACTCACCTGGACCTCCTTACTGTGTTCCACAACTGGGCCTCAAGTACACCTCTTGACCATGGTCCCCAAGCCGGCCTCACATGGACTTGTTGCCTCTGATCCCCACCAGGGCCTCACATGTACCTGGTAACTCTGGTCCTTACCTGGGCCTCATCTGGACCTACTGATTCTGGTCTCCAACTTGGCTTCACCTGGATCTGGTGACTGTGGTCCCCACCTGGACTTCACCTGGATCTGGTGACTCTGGTCCCCACTTGGATCTCACCTGGATCTGGTGACTCTGGTCCTCAGTTTGCCCTCACTTGGACCTGGTGTCTCTCGTCCCCACTTTGACCTAACTCAGAACTGCTGAATCTTGCCCCACCAAGGCCGCACCCAGACATGGTGACTCTTGTCCCCAGCTATGCCTCAATTCGACCTGATGAATCTGGTCCTCACGTGGGCCTCACATGGACCTGGGACTCAGCTGGATACAGTGGCTCTGGTTCCCACAATGTGCTCACCTGATACTGGTGACTTTGGTCTTATTCTATGCCTCACCAGGACCTAGTGATTCTGTTCCTCTTCTGGGCCTGCATGGCCCTAGTGACTCTGGTCCTCACCCAGGCATCATTGGGACCTGGATACTCTATTCCACACCTGGGCCTCACTTTGACCACGGACCTCTTGTCCCATTTTGGGCCTCAAACTAAAATGGTTACTCTGGTGCCCCCTCTGGGAATCACCCTTACCTGGTGACTCTGGTCACCCCTTGGGCTTCACTTCGGCCTGGTTAATCTGGTCCTTAGCTGGTCCACACCTGTATGTGGTGACTGGTCGCCACCTGGGCCTCACCTGGACTTGGTGAATCCTGTTGCCACCTGCGCCTCACCTGGACCTTGTGACTGTGGTCCCACCTGGACCTCACCTGGATCTGATGGCTGTGGTTCCCATATGGGGCTCTCCTGGTCCTGGTTCCTGTGGTCTCCATCTGGCCTCACCTGGAACACAATGACTCTGATCCATATTTGGGCCTCTCCTGGACCTGATGACTCTGGTCCTTACCTGGGCATCATTGGGACATGGATACTCTCTTATATACCTGGGCCTCACCTGGAACTGGTGACTGTGGTCCCACCTGGGCCTCACCTGGACGAGGTGACTTGTTCCCTCAGGGACCTCACCTGGACCTGGTGACTTAGGTCCTCATATGGGCATCATGGAACCTGGTTTCTCAGTTCCACATCGGGGCCTCAAACTGAACCTAGTGATTCTCGTCCCCCTCTGGGCCTCACCCTGACGTGCTGACTTGGTCCCCACCTAGATATCACCAGAACCGGGTAACTCTGGTCCCCCACTGGGACTCCCCCAAGCTTGGACACTGGTCCTCTGCTGAGCCTCCACAGAACCTGGTGATTCTACTCCTCACTTAGGCCTCGTCTGGACCTTGTGAGTCTTTTCCCACCTGGCACCAATGGGACATGGTAACTCTGTTCCCCACCTGGGCCTCACCTGGACATGAGAACTTTGCTCCACACTTTGGCCTCAACTGGTCCTGATGACTCTTTCCCCCCCACCTAGGACTCAATCTGGACCTGGTGCTGTGGTCCCCAGCTGGGTCTCACCAGGACCTGGTAACTCTCGTTCCCACATGATCCACAACTGGATCTGGTGACTGTGGTGTTCTTGTAGACTCACATTTACCTGGTGACTCCGGTCCCCACTAGGGCCTCACTTGGATCCGGTAACTCTGGCCGGCAGGCTTGCCTCACCTGGACCTGGTGAGTTGGGTTGCCACCTGGGCCTCACCCATACCTGGTGACTCAGGTCCCCACGTCGGCCTCTTGGACCTGGTGAATCTGGTCCTTACCTGGTCCTCTCCCAGATCCGGGGACTCTGGTCACCACCTGGGCCTCACCTGGACCGGGTGAATCTGGGCCTCACCCAGTCCTGGTGACTTTGTTCCCCACCTGGACCTGATTGCTGTGGACTCTTTCTTGGTCTCACCTGGAACTGGTGACTCTGATCCTATCTGCGCGTCACCCAGATCTGGTGACTCTGGTCCTCACCTGGGCATCATTGGTACCTGGTGAGTCTGTTCCACACCTGAGTCTCACCTGGACATGGTGACTCTTGAACCTCTCTGTGCCTCACCTTGACCTGGTGACTCTGGTCCCCGTCGAGATGTCACCTGGACCAGGGGATTCTGGTACCCCTCTAGGTCTCAACCAGTTCTGGTGACTCTGGTCCTCAACTGGGCCTCACCTGGACCTAGTGAATATGATTTATCTGGGCCTCATTTGGACCTGATGACTCCGGTCCCTACCTGGGCATCATCGGGACATGGTTCCACTGCATGGCCTGCAGGTTGGCATCACCTGGACCTGGTGAGTGGGTTTGCCACCTGTCCCTCACCCATAACGGGTGACACAGGTCCCACGTGGGCTTCACTTGGACCTGGTGAATCTGGTCCTTATCTGTTCCTCACCCGGAACTGGTAACTCTGGTCATCACCTGGGAATCACCTGGACCTGGTGAATCTGGTCCCCATCTGGGCCTCACCCAGTCCTGGTGACTTTGTTCCCCACCTGGACCTGATTGCTGTGGACTCCTTTTTGGCCTCACCTGGAACTGGTGACTGTGATCCTAACTGGACCTCACCCAGATCTGGTGACTCTGGTCCTCACCTGTGGACCATTATGACCTGGATACTCTGTTCCACACCTGAGCCTCAACTGGACATGATAACTTTGTTCCACAGTTGGGCCTCAACTGGTCCTGATGGCACTGTTACCCTCTTAGGCCTCAATCCGGACCTGGTGACTGTCGTCCCAACCTGGGTCTCACCTGGAACTGGTGGCTCTCGTTCCCACATGAACCACACCTGGAGCTGGTGACTGTAGTGTTCTTGTAGACTCACTTTTACCTGCTGTCTCCGGTGCGACTAGGGCCTCACGTGGATCTGGTGACTTAGGCATGCAGGTTGGCCCACCTGGACCTTGTGAGTGGTGTTGCCCCTGGGCCTCACCCATACCTGGTGAGTCAGGTCCCCGCGTGGGCCTCTTGGACCTGGTAAATTTGGTCCTTACCTGGTCGTCTCCCAGCCCCGGGGTCTCTGGTCACCACCTGGGCCTACCTGGACCTGGTGTTCTGATCCCCATCTGGGCCTCACCCAGGCCTGTTGACTTTGTTCCATTCCTGTATCTGATTGCAGTGGACTCTTTTTTGGCCTCACCTGGAACAGGTGACTCTGATCCTATCTGCCCGTCACCCAGACCTGGTGACTCTGGTCCTCACCTGGGTATCTTTGGTACCTGGTGACTCTGTTCCACACCTGAGCCTCACCTGGACATGATGACTCTGGAACCTCTCTGGGCCTCATCCTGACCTGGTGACTCTGGTCCCCATCTGGAGGTCACCTGGGCCAGGTGATTCTGGTACCCCTTTGGCCTCAACAGGGTCTGGTGACTCTGGTCCTCCACTGGACCACACCTGGACCTAGTGAATATGCTCCATCTGGGCCTCATTGGACCTGGTGATTCTGGTCCCTACCTGGGCATCATCGGGACACGGTTCCACTGCATCGCCTGCAGGTTGGCCTCACCTGGACCTGGTAACCCTGGTCCCAACCTGGATATCATCAGGGCATGGTTCAACTGCATGGCCTACAGGTTGGCCTCACCTGGACCTGGTAACTCTGGTTCCTACATGGGCATCATCGGGACAGGGTTCCTCTGCATGGCTCGAAGGATGGCCTCTCCTGGACCTGGTGAGTGTGGTTGCCACCTGTGCCTCGCCCGTACCTGGGGACACAGGTCCCCTCGTGGGCCTCTTGGACCTAGTGAATCTGGTCCTTACCTGGTCGTCTCCCAGACCCGTGGTCTCTGGTCACCACCTGGGCCTCACCTGGACCTGGTCAATCTGGTCCCCATCTGGGCCTCACCCAGTCCTGGTGACTTTGTTCCCCACCTGGATCTGATTGCTGTGGATTCTTTCTTGGCCTCACCTGGAACTGGTGACTCTGATCATATCTGCGCATTACCCAGACCTGGTGACTCTGGTCCTCACCTGAGTATCTTTGGTACCTGGTGACTCTGTTCCACACCTGAGCCTCACCTGGACATGATGACTCTGGAACCTCTCTGGGCCTCATCCTGACCTGTTGACTCTGGTCCCCATCTGGATGTCACCTGACCAGGTGATTCTGTTACCCATCTAGGCCTCAACCAGGTCTTGTGACTCTGGTGTTCCACTGGACCTCACCTGGACCTAGTAAATATGCTCCATCTGGGTCTCATTGGACCTGGTGATTCTGATCACTACCTCGGCATCATCGGGACATGGTTCCACTGCATGGCCTGCAGGTTGGCCTCACCTGGACCTGTAACTCTAGTCCCTACCTGGGCATCATCGTGACATGGTTCCTCTGCATGGCCTGCAGGTTCGCCTTACCTGGACCTGGTGAGTGGGGTTGCCACCTGGGTCTCACCCATGCTTGGTGACACAGGTCCCCAAGTGGGCCTCACTTGGACCTGGTGAATCTGGTGCTTGCCTGGTCCTCACCCGGAACTCGTAACTCTGGTGACCACCTGGGAATCACCTGGAACTGGTGAATCTGGTCCCCATCTGGGGTCATCCATTCCTGGTGACATTGTTCCCCACCTGGACCTGATTGCTGTGGACTCCTTCTTGGCCTCACCTGGAACTGGTGACTCTGATCCTAACTGGGCATCACTGAGATCTGGTGACTCTGGTCCTCACCTGTGGACCATTATGAACTAGATAATCTGTTCCACACGTGAGCCTCACCTGGACATGTTAACTCTGGATCCACTCTGGGCCTAAGCCTGACATGGTGACTCTGGTCCCCATCTGGATTTCACCTAGACCAGGTGAATCTGGTACCCCTCTAGGCCTCAACTTGACCTGGTGACTCTGGGCCCCAACTGAGCCTCACCGCGAACTAGTGAACATGCTCCCCACCTGCGCCACATCTGGGCATGGTGACTCTGGTTTTACCTGGGCATCCTCGGGAAATGGTTACTGTCTTCCCCACTGGGACTGACCTGATTCTGGTAACTCTGATCCTGACTTTGGCCTCTTCTGTACCAGGTGACTCTGGCTCCAACTGGACCTCACCTGTAACTTGTGACTCTGATCCTAAGAATGGCCTCACCTGACCTGGTGACTGTGGTTCCCATCGGGACCTCACCTGGACCTCAGGTCTCTGGTTCCACCTGGGCCTCACCAGGACCTGGTGTCTCCGGTACCCACCTGGGTAGCATCAGGAGATGGTTACACTGTTCACTAACAGTGACCCAGCCTGACCTATTAACTCTGGTCTTCACCAGGGCCACACCTGGATATGGTGACACTGGTTCCCACCTGGGTCTCACCTGGACATGGTGAGTCGGATCCCCACCTGGTCCTCACCTGTACCTGGTGATTCTCATTCCAGCATGGACATCATGTTCACCTGGTGACTGCAGTGTTTCTAGCTTCTCATGTACCTCGTGACTCTGGTCCCCACCAGGGCCTCACCGGGACCTGGTGAGTGTGGTTGCCACCTGCACCTCACCTGGACCTGGTGATACTAGTCTGCACCTGAGACTACCCTGGATCTGGTGACTGTGGTTCCCTCCTGGGCTTCACCTGGATTTGGGGACTCCAGTCCCCATCTGGGCCTCACCTGGCACTGTTGACCAAGGTCTTCAACTGGGCAAAATTGGGACCCGGTGACTGTGTTCCACAACTGGACCTCACCTGGACCAGGTTACACTGGTCCCCCTCTGGGTCTCACCGTGCCCTATTGACTGTGAACCCCACTTTGGCTTGGCTTCGACCTGATGACCCTGGTTGCCACCTGCGCCTGACCTCGAACTGTTGACTCTGGTTCTTTAAAGGCCTCCCCTGTACCTGGTGATCCTGGTGTCCACCTGGGCCTCATCTGGACGTGGTGACTCTTGTCACCACCGGGGACTCACCTGGATCTGCTTACTGTGTTCCACACTTGGGCCTCAAGTACACTTCTTGACCATGGTCCCCAAGACCGCCTAACATGGATCTGTTGCCTCTGATCCCCACCGGGGCCTCACGTGTACCTGGTAACTCTGGTCCTCACCTGGGCCTCATCTGCAACTAGAGACTCTGGTCCCCACCTGGGCTTCACATGGATCTGGTGACTCTGGTCCCCACCTGAAATTTACCTGGATCTGGTGACTCTGGTCCCCACCTGGACCTCTGCTGGACCTCGTGACTCTCTTTCCAACATGGAACTCATGTGGATCTGGTGACTCTGGTCCTCAGTTTGGCCTCACATGGACCTGGTGTCTCTCGTCCCCACTTTGACCTAACTCAGAACTGCTGAATCTTGCCACACCTAGGCCGCACCCAGACCTGGTGACTTTTGTCCCCAGCTATGCCTCAATTCGACCTGATGAATCTGGTCCTCACGTGGGCCTCACATGGACCTGGGACTCAGCTGGATAGTGTGACTCTGGTTCCCACAAGGGGCTCACCTGTTACTGCTGACTGTGGTCTTATTATATGCTTCACCAGGACCTAGTGATTCTGTTCCTCATCTGGGCCTGCCTGGCCCTAGTGACTCTGGTCCTCACCCAGGCATCATTGGGACCTGGATACTCTATTCCACACCTGGGCCTCACTTTAACCAGGGACCTCTGGTCCCATTCTGGGCCTCAACTAAACTGGTTACTCTGGTTCCCCCTCTGGGCCTCATCCTTACCTGGTGACTCAGGTCACCCGCTGGGCTGCACTTCGGCCTGGTGAATCTGGTCCTTAGCTGGTCCTCACCTGGATCTGGTGACTGGTCGCCAGCTGGGCCTCACCTGGACTTGGTGAATCCTGTTGCCACCTGCGCCTCACCTGGACCATGTGACTGTGGTCCCACCTAGACCTCACCTGGCTCTGGTGGCTCTAGTTCCCATATGGGTCTCTCCTGGACCAGGTTCCTGTGGTCTCCATCTGGCCTCACCTGGAACACAATGACTCTGATACATATTTGGACCTCTCTTGGACCTGTTGACTCTGGTCCTTACCTGGGCATCATTGGGACCTGGATACTCTCTTATATACCTAGGCCTCTCTTGGATCTGGTGACTGTGGTCCCACCTAGGCCTCACCTGGACGAGGTGACTGGCTTCCAAGGGACCTCCCCTGGACCTGGTGACTCAGGTCCTCATATGGGCATCATGGGACCTGGTTTCTCAGTTCCACATCGGGGTCTCACCTGGACCTAGTGATTCTCGTCCCCCTCTGGGCCTCACCCTGACGTGGTGACTCTGGTTCCCACCTGGATATCACCAGAACCGGGTGACTCTGTTCCACCTCTGGGAATCACCCGGAGCTGGGGACACTGGTCCTCAACTGGGCCTCAACAGGACCTGGTGTATCTACTCCTCACTTAGGCCTCGTCTGGACATTGTGACTCTTTTCCCAACTGTCATCAATGGGACATGGTTACTCTGTTCCCCACCTGGGCCTCGCTTGGACATGATAACTTTGCTCCACACTTTGGCCTCAACTCGTCCTGATGACTCTGGTCCCCCCCACCTAGGCCTCAATCTGGACCTGGTGACTGTAGTCCCAACCAGGGCCTTACCTGTACCTGGTGACACTCGTTCCCACATGAAACACACCTGGACCAGGTGACTGTGGTGTTCTTGTAGACTCACATTTACCTGGTGACTCCGGTCCCACTAGGGCCTCTCCTGGTTCTGGTGACTCTGGCTTGCAGGTTGGCCTCACCTGGACCTGGTGAGTGGGGTTGCTACCTGGGCCTCACCCATTCCTGGTGTTACTTACCCACCTGGTCCTCTTGGACCTGGTGAATCTGATCCTTACCTGGTCCTCTCCAAGACCCGGGGACTCTGGTCCCCAATTGGGCCTCACCTGGACCTGGTGAATCCGGTCATCATCTGGGACTCACCCAGTCCTGGTGACTTTGTTCCCCACCTGGACCTGATTGCTGTGGACTCTTTTTGGCCTCACCTGAAAATGGTGACTCTGATCTTTTCTGCGCGTCCCCCAAACCTGGTGACTCTGTTCCTCACCTGGGCATCATCGGGACATGGTTCCACTGCATGAACTGCAGGTTGGCCTCACCTGGACCTGGTAATTCTGGTCTCTACCTGGGCATCATAGGGATATGGTTCCACTGCATGGCATGCAGGTTAGACTCACCACGACCTCATGACTCTGGGCCCTCCCTGGGCATCATCGGGACATGGTTCCCCTGCATGGCCTGCAGGTTGGCCTCATTTGTACCTGGTGACTCTGGTCTCTACCTGGGCATCTTCGGGACATGGTTCCCCTGCATGGCCTGCAGATTGGCCTCACCTGGACCTGGTAACTCTGGTCCCTAAATGGGCATCATCGGGACATGGTTCCCCTCCATGACCTGCAGGTTGGCCTCACCTGGACCTGGTAACTCTGGTCCCTACCTGGGCATCATCGGGACATGGTTCCTCGGCATGGCCTGCATGTTGGCCTCACCTGGACCTGGTGAGTGGGGTTGTCACCTGGGCCTCACCCATGCCTGGTGACACAGGTCCCCACGTGGGCCTCACTTGGACCTGGTGAATCTGGACTTTACCTTGTCCTCACCCGGAACTTGTAACTCTGGTCACCACCTGGGAATCATCTGGACCTGGTGAATCTGGTCCCATCTGGGCCTCATCCAGTCCTGGTGACTTTGTTCCCCACCTTGACCTGATTGCTGTGGACTCCTTCTTGGCCTCACCTGGTATTGGTGACTCTGAACCTAACTGGGCCTCACCCAGATCTGGTGACTCTGGTCCTCACCTGTGGACCATTATGACCTGGATACTCTGCTCCACACCTGTGCCTCAGCTGGACATGATGACTCTGGAACCCCTCTGGGCCTCAGCCTGACATGGTGACTCTGGTCCCCATCTGGATGTCACCTAGACCAGGTGAATCTGGTACCCCTCTAGGCCTCAACTTGACCTGGTGACTCTGGTCCTCAACTGGGCCTCACCGGGACCTAGTGAACATGCTCCCCACCTGCGCGTCATCTGGTCCTGGTGACTCTGTTTCTACCTGGGCATCATCGGGACATGGTTACTCTATTCCCCACTGGGACTGAACTGATCCTGGTAACTCTGGTCCTGCCTTTGGCCTCTTCTGTACCAGGTGACTCTGGATCCACCTGGGCCTCACCTGTAACTGGTGCCTCTGATCCTAAGCATGGCCTCCCCTGACCTGGTGACTGTGGTTCCCATCGGGACCTCACCTGGACCTCATGTCTCTGGTCCCACCTGGGCCTCACCAGGACCTGGCCCAGAGTCAGCAAGACCAGGTGAGGCTGACATGATGACTCTGGTCCCCATCTGGATGTCACCTAGACCAGGTGAATCTGGACCCCTCTACGCCTCAACTAGAACTGGTGACTCTTGTCCTAACTTGGCCTCACCGGGACCTAGTGAATATGCTCCCCACCTTCGCCTCATCTGGACCTGGTGACTCTGGTTGTTCCTGGGCATCATCGGGACATGGTTACTCTATTCCCCACTGGGACTGACCTGATCCTGGTAACTCTTGTCCTGACTTTGGCCTCTTCTGTACCAGGTGACTCTGGCTCAACCTGTGCCTCACATGTAACTGGTGACTCTGATCCTAAGCATGGTTTCACCTGACCTGCTGACTGCGGTTCCCATCGGGACCTCACCTGGACCTCATGTCTCGGGTCCCTCTTGGGCCTCACCAGGACCTGGTGTCTCTGGTAACCATCTATGTAGCATCAGGTTATGGTGACACTGTTCACTATCAGGGACTCTGGTCCCCATCTGGATGTCACCTGGATCAGGTGATTCTGGTACCCCCTCTAGGCCTCAACCAGATCTGGTGACTCTGGTCCTCAACTGGGCCTCTCATGGGCCTAGTGAATATGCTCCATCTGGGCCTCATTTGGAACTGGTTACTCTGTTCCCTACCTGGGCATCATCGGGACATGGTTCCACTGCATGGCCTGCAGGTTGGCCTCACCTGGACCTGGTAACTCTGTTCCCTACACGGGCATCTTCGGTACACGATTCCTCTGAATTGCCTGGAGGTTGGACTCACCTTGCCCTGGTGAGTGGGTTTGCTACCTGGGTCTCACCCATACCTGGTGACACAGGTCCCCACGTGGGCCTCACATGGTCCTGGTGAATCTGGTCCTTACCTGGTCCTCATCCGGAACTGGTAACTCTGGTCATCACCTGGGAATCACCTGGACCTTGTGAATCTGTTCCCAATCTGGGCCTCACCCAGTCCTGGTGACTTTGTTCCCCACCTGGACCTGATTGCTGTGGACACTTTGTTGGCCTCACCTGGAACTGGTGACTCTGTTCCTAACTGGGCCTCACCCAGATCTGGTGACTCTGGTCCTGAACTGTGGATCATTAAGACCTGGATACTCTGTTCCACACCTGAGCCTCACCTGGAGTTGATGACTCTGGAAACCTCTCTGGGCCTCACCCTGAAATGGTGACTCTGGTCTCCATTTGGATGTCACCTAGACCAGGTGAATCTGGTACCCCTCTAGGACTCAACTAGACCTGGTGACTCTCGTCCTCAATTGGCCTCACAGGGACCTAGTGAATATGCTCCCCACCTGCGCCAATCTGGACCTGGTGACTCTGGTTCTTCCTGGGCATCATCCTGAAATGGTTACTCTATTCCCCACTGGGACTGACCTGATCGTGGTGACTCTGGTCTTGACTTTGGCCTCTTCTGTACCAGGTGACTCTGGATCCACCTGGGCCTCACCTGTAACTGGTGACTCTGATCCTAAGCATGGCCTCACCTGACGTGGTGACTGTGGTTCCCATCGGGACCTCACCTGGACCTCAAGTCTCTGGGCCCACCTGGGCCTCACCAGGATATGGTGTCTCTGGTACCCACCTGGGTAGCATCAGGATATGGTTACACTGTTCACTAACAGTGACCCAGCCGGACCGATTAACTCTGGTCTTCACCTGGGTCTCACCTGGGCATGGTGGGTCGGATCCCCACCTGGTCCTCACCTGTAACTGGTGATTCGCGTTCCCACATGGACATCATGTGGACCTGGTGGCTGCAGTGTTTCTAGCTTCTCATGTACCTCGTGGCTCGGGTCCCCACCAGGGCCTCACCGGGACCTGGTGAGTGTGGTTGCCTCCTGCACCTCACATGGACCTGGTGATTCTGGACTGCAACCGAGACTACCCTGGATCTGGTGACTGTGGTCCCCACCTGGGCTTCACCTGGATTTGGGGACTCCGGTCCCCATATGGGCACACCAGACTCTGTTGACCATGATCCTCAACTGGGCAAAATTGGGACACGGTGACTGTGTTCCACAACTGGACCTCACCTGGGACAGGTGACTCTGGTCCTCCTCTGGGTCTCACCGTGCCCTAGTGACTGTGAACCCCACTTTGGCCTGGCTTCGACCTGCTGACGCGGGTTGCCACCTGCGCCTGACCTCGTGCTGTTGACTCTGATTCTTTCAAGGGCCTCCCCTTACCTGGTGTTCCTGGTCCCCACCTGGGCCTCACCTGGACGTGGTGACTCTTGTCACCACCGGGACTCACCTGGACCAGCTTACTGTGTTCCACACCTGGGCCTCAAGTAGACCTGTTGACCATGGTCCCCAGGCGGGACTCACATAGACCTGTTGCCTCTGATCCCCACCGGGGCCTCACGTGTACCTGGTAACTCTGGTCCTCACCTGGGCCTCATCTGGACCTAGTGACTCTGGTTCCCACCTGGGCTTCACCTGGAGCTGGTGACTCGGGTCCCCACCTGGACTTCACATGGATCTGGTGACTCTGGTCCCTTCCTGGACCTCTCCTGGACCTGGTGACTCTCTTTCCAACATGGTTCTCCCCTGGATTTGGTGACTCTCGTCCTCAGTTTGGCCTCCCCTGGACCTGGTGTCTCTCGTTCCCTCTTTGACCTAACTCAGAACTGCTGAATCTTGCCCCACCTAGGCCGCACCCAGACCTGGTGACTCTTGTCCCCAGCTATGCCTCAATTCGACCTGATGAATCTGGTCCTCACGTGGGCCTCACATGGACCTTGGACTCAGCTGGGTAGAGTGGATCTGGTTCCCTCAAGGGGCTCACCTGATACTGCTGACTGTGGTCTTATTCTATGCCTCACTAGGACCTAGTGATTCTGTTCCCCATCTGGGCCTTCATGGCCCTAGAGACTCTGGTCCTCTCCCAGGCATCATTGGGACCTGGATACTCTATTCCACACCTGGGCCTCACTTTGACCAGGGACCTCTGGTCCAATTCTGTGCCTCTAACTAAACTGGTTACTCTGATTCTACCTCTGGGACTCACCGTTACCTGGTTTCTCTGGTCACCCCTTGAGCTTCACATGGGACTGGTGAATCTGGTCCTTAGCTGATCCGCACCTGGATCTGGTGATTGGTCGCCACCTGGGCTTCACCTGCACTTGGTGAATCCTGTTGCCACCTGCGCCTCACCTGGACCTTGTGACTGTGGTCCCACCTGGAACTCAACTGGATCTGGTGGCTCTGGTTCCCATACGGGCCTCTCCTGGACCTGGTGACTCAGGTCCTCTAATTGGTATCATGGGACCTGGTATCTCAGTTCCACATTGGGGCCTCACCTGGACCTAGTGATCTCGTCCCCCTCTGGACCTCACCCTGACCTGGTGACTCTGGTCCCCACCTGGATATCACCAGAACCGGGTGACTCTGGTCCCCCTCTGGGACTCACCCGGAGCTGGGGACACATCCTCACCTGGGCTCAACAGGATCTGGTGAATCTACTCCTCACTTAGGCCTCGTCTGGACCTTGTGACTCTTATCCAATCTGGCATCAATGGGACATGGTACTCTGTTCCCCACCTGGGCCTCACCTGGACATGATAAGTTTTCTCCGCACTTTGGGCCTCAACTGGTCCTGATGACTCTGGTCCCCCCCACCTAGACCTCAATCTGGACCTAGTTCCTGTGTTCCCCACCTGGGTCTCACCTGGATCTGGTAACTCTGGTCCCTACCTGGGCATCATCGGGACATGGCTCCTCTGCATGGCCTGCATGTTGGCCTCATCTTGACCTGGTGAGTGGGGTTCCCACGTGGGTCTTACCCATGCCTGGTGACACAGGTCCCCACGTGGGCCTCACTTGGACCTGGTGAATGTGGTCCTTACCTAGTTCTACCCGGAACCTGGTAAATCTGGTCACCACCTGGGTATCACCTAGTCCTGGTGACTTTGTTCCCCACCTGGACCTGATTGCTGTGGACTCCCTTCTTGGCCTCACCTGGAAGTGGTAACTCTGATCCTAACTGGGCCTCTCCCAGAATCTGGTGACTCTGGTCCTCACGGGTGGACAATTATGACCTGGATACTCTGTTCCACACCTGAGCCTCACCTGGACATGATGACTCTGGATCCCCTCTGGGCCTCACCCTGACATGGTTACTCTGGTCCCCATCTGATGTCACCTAGACCAGGTGAATCTGGTACCCCTCTGGGCCTCAACCAGATCTGGTGACTCTGGTCCTCAACTGGGCCTCTCATGGGCCTAGTGAATATGCTCCATCTGGGCCTCATTTGGACCTGTGACTCGGTTCCCTACGTGGGCAACATCGCGACCTGGTTCCACATAATGGTCTGCAGGTTGGCCTCTTCTTGACCTAGTAACTCTGGTCCCTACCCATGGGCATCATCGGGACACGGTTCCTCTGCATGGCCTGCAGGTTGGCGTCACCTGGACCTCGTACCCTGGTCCCTAACTGGGCATCATCGGGACATCGGGCCGGTTCCTCTGCATGGCCTGCAGGTTGGCCTCACCTAGACCTGGTGAGGGGCTTGCCACCTGGGCCTCACCGGACCTGTTCCTCCGATCCCCACCGGGGCCTCACGTGTACCTGGTAAGTCTGGTCCTCACCTAGGCCTCATCTGGACCTAGTGACTCTGGTCCCCACCTGGGCTTTCACCTGGATCTGGTGACTCTGGTCACCACCTGGACCTCACCTGGATCTGGTGACTCTGGTCCTCAGTTTGGCCTCACCTGGACCTGGTGTCTCTCGTGCCCACTTTGACCTAACTCAGAACTGCTGAATCTTGACCCACGTAGGCCGCACCCAGACCTGGTGACTCTTGTCCCCAGCTAGCCTCAATTCGACCTGATTGAATCTACTCCTACCTGGGCCTCACATGGACCTGGGACTCAGCGGATAGAGTGGCTCTGGTTCCCACAAGGGGCTCACATGATACTGGTGACTGTGGTCCCACCTGGCCTCACCTGGACGAGGTGACTGGTTCCCACAGGGACCTCACCTGGACCTGGTGACTCAGGTCCTCATATGGGCATCATGGGACCTGGTTTTTTCAGTTTCCACATCGGGACCCTCACCTGGACCTAGTGATTCTCGTCCCATTATGGTCTCACCCTGACGTGGTGACTCTGGTTCCCACCTGGATATCACCAGAACCGGGTGACTCTGGTCCCCCTCTGGGACTCACCCGGAGCTGGGGACACTGGTCCTCAACTGGGCCTCAACAGGACCTGGTGAATCTGCTCCTCACTCTAGGCCTCGTCTGACCTTGTGGCTCTTTTCCCACCTGGCATCAATGGGACATGGTTACTCTGTTTCCCCACCTGGGCCTCACCTGGACATGATAACTTTGCTCCACATTTTGGCCTCAACTAGTCCTGATGACTCTGGTCCCCCCGACCTAGGCGTCAATCTGGACATGATTGCTGTGGACTCCTTCTTAGCCTCAACTGGAACTGGTGAATCTGATCCAGATTGAGGATCACCAATCTGGGCCTAACCTGGCCCTGTCAACCATGGTCCTCACCTGCCAAAATTGGACCCGGTGGACTGTGTGCCAACCCTGGACCTCACCTGGACCAGGTGACTCTGGTCCCCCTCTGGGTCTCACCGTCCCCCTAGTGACGGTGAACGCCACTTTGACCTGACTTGCACCTGCTGACCCTGGTTGCCACCTGCTCCTGACCTCGAACTGTTGACTCTGGTTCATTCAAGGGCTTCCCCTGTACCTGGTGATCCTGGTCCCCCCCTGGGACTCACCTGGACCGTGGTGACCCTTGTCACCACCGGGGACTCACCTGGACCTGGTTACTGTGTTCCACACATGGGCCTCAAGTAGTCCTGTTGAACATGGTACCGAAGCCGGCCTCATATGGACCTGTTTCCTATGATTCTCACCGGGGCATCACGTGTACCTGGTAACACTGGTCCTCACTTGGGCCTCATCTGGACCTAGTGACTCTGGTCCACCACCTTGGCTTCACCTGGATCTGGTGACTCTGGTCCTCAACTGGGCCTCACCTGGACCTATTGAATATGCTCCATCTGGGGCCTTCATTTGGACCTGGTTGACTCTCTTCCCTACCTGGGCATCATCGGGGACATGGTTCCACTGCATGGCCTTTAGGTGGGCCGCACCTGGACCTGGTAACTGTGGTTCTACCTGGGCATCATCGGGACGTGGTTACTCTATTCCCAGTGGGACTGACCTGATCGTGGTAACTCTGGTCCTGACTTTCGGCTCTTCTGTGCCATGTGACTCTGGCTCCCCCTGGACCTCACCTGTAAGTGGTGACTCTGATCCTAAGCATGGCCTCACCTTGACCTGGTGACTGTGGTTTCCATCGGTACCTCACCTGGTCATCATGTCTCTGGTCCCATTGAGACTCACCATGACCTTGTATCTGGTACACACGTGAGTAGCATCAGGATATGGTTACACTGTTCACTAACAGTGACCCGGCCGGACCTATTACTCTCGTTTCACCTGGTCCACACTTGGACATGGAGACACTGGTTCACACCAGGGTCTCACCTGGACATGGTGACTCAGATCCCCAAATGGTCCTCACCTGTAACTTGTAATTCTCGTTCCCACATGGACATCATGTGGACCTGGTGGCTGCAGTTTTTCTAGCTTCTCATGTATCTCGTGACTCTGGTCCACACCAGGGCCTCACCGGGACTTGGTGAGTTGTGGTTGCCACCTGCACCTCACCAGGACCTGGTGATTCTGATGTCCACCTGAGCTACCCTGGATCTGGTGACTATGGTCCCCACCTGGGCTTCACCTGAATTTGGGGACTCCGGTCCCCATATGGGCCTCACCTGGCCCTGTTGACCGTGGTCCTCAACTGGGCAAAATTGGGACTCGGTGACTGTGTTCCACAACTGGACCTCACCTGGACAAGGTGACTTTGGTCCCCCTCTGGGTCTCACTGTGCCCTAGTGACTGTGAACTCCACTTTGGCCTGACTTGGAACTGCTGACCCTGGTTGCCACCTGCGCCTGACCTCGAACTGTTGACTCTGGTTCTCTCAAGGGCCTCCCCTGTACCTGGTGATCCTGGTCCCCAACTGGTCCTCAACTGGACGTGGTGACTCTTGTCACCACCGGGGACTCACCTGGACATGATTACTGTGTTCCACACCTGCGCCTCATGTAGACCTATTGACCATGGTCCCCAAGCCGGCCTCACGTGGACCTTTTGGCTCTGATCCCCGCCGGGGGCTCACGTGTACCTGGTAACTCTGATCCTCACCTGGGCATCATTGGTCCTGGTGACTCTGTTCCCCACTGAGGCTCCCCTGGACATGATGACTCTGGAACCAGTCTATCAAGCTAACGTAGTGACTCTGGTCCCCATATGGATGTCACCTGGTCCAGGGGATTATGGTACCCGTCTGGGACTCAACAAGGTCTGGTGACTCTGATCCTCAACTCGGCCTCACCTGGACCCAGTGAATATGCTCCATCTGGGCCTCATTTGGACCTGGTGACTCTGGTCACTACCTGGGCATCATCGGGACATGGTTCCACTGCATGACCTGCAGGTTGGCCTCACCTGGACCTGGTAACTCTGGTCCCTACCTGGGCATCATCGGGACATGGTTCCACTGCATGGGCCTGTAGGTTGGCCTCACCTGGACCTGGTAACTCTCGTCCCTACCTGGGCATCATTGGGACCTGGTTCCTCTGCATGGCCTGCAGGTTGGCCTCACCTGGACCTGGTGAGTGGGTTTGTCACCTGGGCCTCACCCTTGCCTAGGGACACAGGTCCCCACGTGGTCCTCACTTGGACCTGGTGAATCTGGTCCTTACCTGGTGGTCACCCAGAACTGGTAACTCTGGTCACCACATGGGAATCACCTGGGCCTGGTTTTTTCTGGTCCCCATCTGGGCTCACCCAGTCCTGTTGACTTTTTCCCCACCTGGACCTGATTGCTGTGGACTCCTTCTTGGCTAACCAGGAACTGCTGACTCTGATGCTAACTGGGCCTCACCCAGATCTGGTGATTCTGGTCCTCACCTGTGGACCATTATGACCTGGATACTCTGTTCCACACCTGAGCCTCACCTGGATATGTTTACTCTGGATCCAGTCTGGGCCTCAGCCTGACATGGGGACTCTGGTCCCCATCTGGATGTCACTAGACCAGATGAATCTGGTACCCCTCTAGGCCTCACCTAGACCTGGTGACTCTGGTCCTCAACTGGGCCTCAACAGGACCTAGTGAACATGCTCCCCACCTGCGCCACAGCTGGGCCTGGTGACTCTGGTTATACCTGGGCATCACCGGGACATGATTACTCTATTCCCACTTGGAGTGACCTGATCCTGGTAACTCTGGTCCTGACTTTGGCCTCTTCTGTACCAGGTGACTCTGGCTCCACCTGGGCCTCACTTGGAACTGGTGACTCTGATCCTAAGCATGGCCTCACCTGACCGGGTGACTGTGGTTCCCATCGGGACCTCACCTGGACCTCATGTCTCTGGTCCAACTTGGGCCTCACCAGGACCTGGTGTCTCTGCTACCCACCTGGGTAGCATCAGGATAGGTTATACTGTTCACTAACAGTGACCCAGCCGGACCTATTAATCTCTGGTCTTCACCTAGGCCACACCTGGACATGGTGACACTGTTTCCCACGTGGGTCTCACCTGGACATGGTGAGTCGGATCCCCACCTGGTCCTCACCTGTAACTGGTGATTCTCATTCCCACATGGAGATCATGTGGACCTGTTGGCCGCAGTGTTTCTAGCATCTTTTTTTAATTTTTATTTATTTATGATAGTCACAGAGAGAGAGACAGGCAGAGACACAGGCAGAGGGAGAAGCAGGCTCCATGCACCGGGGAGCCGACGTGGGATTCGATCCCGGGTCTCCAGGATTGCGCCCTGGTCCAAAGGCAGGCGCCAAACCGCTGCGCCACCCAGGGATCCCATGTGTTTCTAGCTTCTCATGTACCTCGTGACTTCTCATGTATCCTATCAGTGCCTTACCGGGACCTGGTGAGTTTGATTGCCACCTGCACCACACCTGGACCTGGTGATTCTGGTCTGCACCTGAGACTACCCTGCATCTGGTGACTGTGGTCCCCACCTGGCTTCACCTGGATTTGGGGACTCCGGTCCCCTTCTGGGCCTCACCTGGCCCTGTTGACCGTGGTCCTCAACTGGGCAAAATTGGGACCTGGTGACTGTGTTCCACAACTGAACCTCACCTGGACCAGGTGACTATGCTCCCCCTCTGGGTCTCACCGTGCCCTAGTGACTGTGAAGTCCCCTTTGGCTTGACTTGGACCTGCTGACCCTGGTTGCCACCTGCGCCTGAACTCGAACTGTTGACTCTGGTTTCTTTCAAGGGTCTCCCCTGTACCTGGTGATCCTGGTCCCCACCTGGACCTCACCTGGAAGTGGTGACTCTTGTCACCACCGGGGACTCACCTGGACCTGCTTACTGTGTTCCACACCTGGGCCTCAATAGACCTGTTGACCATGGTCCCCCAGCGGCCTCACATGCAACCTGTTGCCTCTGATCCCAACCGGGGCCTCACGTGTACCTGGTAACTCTGGTCCTCACCTGGGCCTCATCTGGACCTAGTGACTCTGGTCCCCATCTGGGCTCACATGGATCTGGTGACTCTGGTCCCCACCTGGACTTCACCTGGATCTGGTGACTCTGGACTCCCACCTGGACCTCTCCTGGACCTGGTGACTCTCTTTCCAACATGGACCTCACCTGGATCTGGTGACTCTGGTCCTCAGTTTGGCCTCACCTGGACCTGGTGTCTCTCGTCCCCACGTTGACCTAACTCAGAAACTGCTGAATCTTGCCCCACCTAGGCCGCACCCAGACCTGGTGACTCTTGTCCCCAGCTATGCTTTATACGACCTGATGAATCTGGTCCTCACGTGGGCCTCACATGGTCCTTGGGACTCAGCTGGATAGAGTCGGCTCTGGTTTCCCCGCAAGGGGCTCACCTGATACTGCTGAATGTGGTCTTATTCTATGCCTCACCAGGACCTAGTGATTCTGTTCCCCATCTGGGCCTGCATGGCCCTAGTGACTCTGGTCCTCACCCAGGCTGTCACTGGGACCTGGATACTCTATTCCACACTTGGGCCTCAATTTGACCAGGGACCTCTGGTCCCATTCTGGGCCTCAAACTAAACTGGTTACTCTGGTTCCCCCTCTGCCCTCACCCTGACCTGGTGCTTCTGGTCACCCGTTGGGCTTCACTTGGGCCTGGAGAATCTGGTCCTTAGCTGTTCCGCACCTGGATCTGGTGACTGGTCGACACCTTGGGCCTCACCTGGACTTGGTGAATCCTGTTGCCCACCTGCGCCTCACCTGGACCTTGCGACTGTGGTCCCACCTGGACCTCACCTGGACGAGGATGACTGGTGTCCCACAGGGGACCTCACCTGGACCTGGTGACTCAGGTCCTCATATGGGCATCATGGGACCTGGTTTCTCAGTTCCATATCGGGGCCATCTACCTGGAGCTAGTGATTCTTGCTCCCCCTCTGGGGCCTCACCCTGACGTGGTGACTCTGGTACCACCTGGATATCACCAGAATCGGGTGACTCTGGTCCCCCTCTCCGGGTCTCACCGTGCCCTAATGACTCTGAACCCCACTTTGGCCTGACTTGGACCTGCTGACCTTGGTTGCCAACTGATGCCTGATCTCGAACTGTTGACTCTGTTTCTTTCAAGGGCCTCCCTGTACCTGCTCGATCCTGGTCCCCACCTGGGTCCTCACCTGGACGTGGTGACTCTTGTCACCACCGGGGACCTCACCTGGACCTGTTTACTGTGTTCCACACATGGGCCTCAAGTAGACCTGTTGACCATGGTCCCCAAGCCGGCCTCACATGGACCTGTTGCCTCTGATCCCCACCGGGGCCTCACGTGTACCTGGTAACACTGGTCCTCACCTGGGCCTCATCTGGACCTAGTGACTCTGGTCCCCACCTGGGCTTCACTTGGATCTGATGACTCTGGTCCCCACCTGGACTTCACCTGGATCTGGTGACTCTGGTACCCACCTCGACCTCTCCTGGACCTGGTGACTCTCTTTCCAACATGGACCTCACCTGGATCTGGTGACTCTGGTCCTCAGTTTGGCCTCACATGGACCTGGTATCTCTCGTCCCCACTTGGTCCTAACTCAGTACTGCTGAATCTTTGTCCCACCTAGGCCGCACCCAGACCTGGTGACTCTTGTCCCCAGCTATGCCTCAATTCAACCTGATGAATCTGATCCTCACGTGGGCCTCACATGGACCTGGGACTCAGCTGGATAGAGTGGCTCTGGTTCCCACAAGGGGCTCCACTGATACTGCTGACTGTGGTCTTATTCTTATGCCTCACCAGACCAAGTGATTCTGTTCCCCATCTGGGCCTGCATGGCCCTAGTGACTCTGGTCCTCACCCAGGCATCATTGGGACCTGGATACTCTATTCCACACCTGGGCCTCACTTTGACCAGGGACCTCTGGTCCCATTTTGGGCCTCAAACTAAACTGGTTACTCTGGTCCCCCTCTGGGCCTCACCCTTACCTGGTGACGCTGGTCACCCCTTGGGCTTCACCTGGGCCTGGTGAATCTGGTCCTTGGCTGGTCCTCACCTGCATCTGGTGACTGAACGCCACCTGGGCCTCACCTGGACTTGGTGAATCCTGTTGCCACCTGCGCCTCACCTGGACCTTCTGACTGTGGTCCACCTGGACCTCACCTGGATCTGCTGTCTCTGGTTCCCATATGGGGCTCTCCAAGACCTGGTTCCTGTGGTCTCCATCTGGCCTCACCTGGAACACAATGTCTCTGATCCATATTTGGGCCTCTCCTGGACCTGTTGACTCAGGTCCTTACCTAGGCATCATTGGGACCTGGATACTCTCTTATATACCTGGGCCTCATCTGGAACTGGTTACTGTGGTCCCACATGGGCCTCACCTGGAGGAGGTGACTGGTTCCCACAGGGACCGTCAACTGCACCTGGTGACTCAGGTCCTCATATGGGCATCATGGGACCTGGTTTCTTAGTTACACATCGGGGCTTCAATCTGGACCTAGTGATACTCGTCCCCCTCTGGGCCTCACTCTGACGTGGTGACTCTGGTCCCCACCTGGATATCACCAGGAACCGGGTGCCTCTGGTCCCCTCTGGGACTCCCCCCTGAGCTGGGGACACTAGTCTTCAACTGGGCCTCAACAGGACCTAGTGAATCGATACTCCTCACTTAGGCCTCGTCTGGACCTTGTGACTCTTTTCGCACCTGGCAACAATGGGACATTGTTACCTCTGTTCCACAACTGGGCCTCACCTGGACATGATAACTTTGCTCCACACTTTGGCCTCAACTGGTTCTGATGACACTGGTCGCCCCACCTTGTCCTCAATCTTGGACCTGGTGACTGTGGTCCCCCACCTGGGTCTCACCTGGACCTGGTGACTCTCGTTCCCACATGAACCCACCTGGACCTGGTGTCTATGGTGTTCTTGTAGACCTCACATTTACCTGGTGACTCCTGTCCCCACTAGGGCATCACCTGGATCTGGTGGCTCTGGCCTGCAGGTTGGCCTCACCTGGACTGTTGAGTGGGGTTGCCACCTGGGCATCACCCATACCTGGTGACTCAGGTCCCCCACTGGCCTCTTGGAACCTGGTGAATCTGGTCCGTACCTGGTCCTCTCCCAGAACCCTGGGACTCTGTCACCACCTGGGCCTCACCTGGACCTAATGAATGAAATCTGGTCCCCATCTGATCCTCAACCCAGTCCTGGTGAATTTTGTTCCCCACCTGGACCTGATTGCTGTGGACTCTTTCTTGGCCTCACCTGGACCTGGTGACTCTGATCCTATCTGCGCGTCACCCAGACCTGGTCACGTCTGGTCCTCACCTGGGCATCATTGGTACCTGGCTTACTCTGTTCGAGACCTGAGCCTCACCTGGACAGTGATGACTCTGGAACCACGTCTGGGGCCTAACCCTGACCTGGTGACTCTGGTCTCCATCTGGATTTCACCTGGACCAGGTGACTGGGACCCCTCTAGGGCCTCAACCAGGTATGGGGACACTGGTCCTCCACTGGGCCGCACTTGGACCTAGTGAATATGCTCCATCTGGGCCACAGTTTGGACCTGGTGACTCTGGTCCCTACCTGGGCATCATCGGACATGGATCCACTGCATGGCCTGCAGGTTGGCCTCAGCTGGACCTGGTAACTCTGGTCCCTAACCTGGGCACACCAGGGACAACGGTTCGTCTGCATGGCATCCAGGTTGGCCTCACGTGGACCTAGTGAGTGGGGTTGCCACTGGGGCTCACCCATTCCTGGCGACACATGTCCCCACGTGGGCCTCACTTGGACCTGGTGAATCTGGTCCTTACTTGTTCCTCACCCGCACGGTGGTAACCCTGGTCACCACCTGGGAATCACCTGGACCTGTTGAATCTGGTTCCCCTCTGGGCCTCACCCAGTCCTGCTTGACTTTCTTCCCCACCTGGACCTGATTGCTGTGGACTCCTCTTGGCCTCAACTGAACTGGTGACTCTGATCCTTACTGGACCTCACCCAGATCTGGTGGACCATGGTCCTCACCTGTGGACCATTATGACCTGGATACTCTGTTCCACACCTGAGCCTCACCTGGACTTGATTGACTCTGGAACCTCTTGGGCATCACCCTGACCTGGTGACTCTGGACCCATCTGGATGGCACCTGGACCAGGTGATTCTGGTACCCCTCTAGGCCTCACACCATGTCTGGTGACACTGGTCCTCAACTGGGCCTCACCTGGACGTAGTGAATATGCTCCATCTGAGCCTCATTTGGACCTGGTGACTTCTGGTCCCTACCTGGGCATCATCGGGACATGGTTCCACTGCATGGCCTGCAGGTTGGCCTCACCTGGACCTGGTGAGTGGGGTTGCCACATGGGCCCTCACCCATACCTGGTGACTCTGTCCCCACGTGGGCCTCTTGGAACCTGGTGGAATCTGGTCCTTACCTGGTTCTCTCCAAGACCCGGGGACTCTGGTCACCACCTGGGGAATCACTTGGACCTGTTGAATCTTTCCCCATCTGGGCCTCACCCAGTCCTGGTTGCTTTGTTCCCCACCGGTTACCTGATTGCTGTGGATTCTTTCTTGCTTGGCCTCACCTGGAACTGGTGACTCTGATCCTATCTGCGCGTCACCCAGAATTGGTGACTCTGGTCCTCACCTGGGCATCATTGGGTACCTGGTGACTCTGTTTCTACACCTGAGTCTCACCTGGACATGATGACTCTGGAACCTCTCTGGGCCTCACCCTGGACCTGGTACCTCTGGTCCCCATCTGGGATGTCACCTGGACCAGGGGATTCTGGTACCCCTCTAGGCCTCAACCAGATATGGTGACTCGGGTCCTCAACTGGGCCTCATCTGGACCTAGTGAATATGATCCATCTTGGCCTCATTTGGACCTGGTGACTCTGGTCCCTACCTGGGCATCATAGGTATATGGTTCCACAGCATGGCCTGCAGGTTGGCCTCACCTGGACATTGTAACTCTGGTCCCTACCTGGGCATTATCGGGACATGGTTCCACACATGCCCTGCAGGTTGGCATCACCTGCACCTGGTAATTCTAGTCCCTACCTGTGCATCATCAGGACATGGTTCCTCTGCATGGCCTGCAGGTTGGCATCACCTGGACCTGGTGAGTGGGGTTGTCACCTGTGCCTCACCCATGCCTGGTGACACAGGTCCCCACGGGCCTCACTTGGAACGGGTGAATCTGGTCCTTACCTTGTTCTCACCCGGAACTCGTAACTCTGGTCACCACCTGGGAATCACCTGGGCCTGGTGTTTCTGGTACCCATCTGGGCGTCATCCAGTCCTGGTGACATTGTTCCCCACCTGGACCTGATTGCTGTGGACTCTTCTTGGCCTCACCTGGAACTGGTGACTCTGATCCTATCTGCGCATCACCCAGACCTGGTGACTCTGGTCCTCACCTGGACATGATGACTCTGGAACCTCTCTGGGCCTCACCCTAACCTGGTGACCCTGGTCCCCATCTGGAACTCACCTGTATCTGGTGACTCTGGTCTCAGTTTGTCCTCACCTGGACTGGTGTCTATCGTCCCCACTTTGACCTAACTCAGAACTGCTGAATCTTGCCCCACCTAGGCCGCACCTAGACCTGATGACTCTTGTCCCCAGCGATGCTTCAATTCGACCTGATGAATCTGGTCCTCACGTGGGCCTCACATGGACCTGGGACTCAGCGGGATAGAGTGGCTCTGGTTCCCACAAGGGGCTCACCTGATACTGGTGACTGTGTTCTTATTCTATGCCTCACCAGGACCTAGTGATTCTGTTCCCCATCTGGGCTTTCATGGCCCTAGTGACTCTGGTCCTCACCCAGGCATCATTGGGACCTGGATACTCTATTCCACACCTAGGCATCACTTTGTCCAGGGACCTCTGGTCCCAATCTGGGCCTCAAACTAAACTGGTTACTCTGGTTCCCACTCGGGGCCTCACCCTTACCTGGAAAATCTGGTCACCCCTTGGGTTTCACTTGGGCCTGGTGAATCTGGTTCTTATCTGGTCCGCACCTGGATCTGGTGACAGGTCACCACGGGGCCTCACCTGGACTTGGTGAATCCTGTTGCCACCTGCGCCTCACCTGGACCTTGTGACTGTGGTCCCTCCTGGACCTCACCTGGATCTGGTGGCTCTGGTTCCCATATGGGGCTCTCCTGGACCTGGTTCCTGTGGTCTCCATCTGGCCTCACCTGGAACACAATGACTCTGATCCATATTTGGGCCTCTCCTGGACCTGTTGACTCTAGTCCTTACCTGGGCATCATTGGGACCTGGATACTCTCTTATGTACCTGGGCCTCACCAGGACCTGGTGACTGTGGTCCCACCCGGGCCTCACCTGGACGGGGTGACTGGTTCCCACAGGGACATCACCTCGACCTGGTGACTCAGGTCCTCATATGG